>NC_056727.1:92356070-92672737 GCF_019279795.1 Protopterus annectens | reverse complement strand
ACAGCAAATTGGAAAATTGTACTGGTAATATTGCCTGGGATGATTCTTGTTCTACCTATTCTATTAACACCTCAAACACTCCTTCCTTTATTTCTGCCACCACCATTTGCTCACCATATTCCTGTTCACACAAATCCATACAATACTTACCATTCCATCTCCATAATTCTTTTAAATCTGTGGTGCTGCATTCTTCATACTTACAGATGTTCTTCATCTCACATTGCTGCAGTCCTTACACTTGGGTAGTCCGCTGTCCTCGGTCGGCCCGAATATCAAAGTATAAGGCTGACGTCGGTCAAGGCGCATTTGACTGACATCAGGACGTCAGGGTACAAATGCGCATGACCGACGTCATATCCTCAGTCTTTTTTGCCGATGCAGAAGCAGCGTTGCAAGTGCCGGTTGGCGTTCTGAAATTGTTCGATTTCGGAGTTTCAGACCGAGTCAAAGTTGGCTAAGTACCCCGTTGGGGAATATTTTAGTTTTTTCTTGCCTCAGTGGTTTACCGGATGTCAGAAAAAGTGAATAATTGTATTTCTTGTGGGAAACAGATACCGCATAGAGACTACCATACTTTGTGTATTCCTTGTTTAGGGCCTGAGCACGACGTTGTTGGGTGTCGCTCTTGTGCTAGATTCAATAAGCGCACTATTAAGAGAAGATTAGATTGTGCCAGGTTAGTCTTCGAAGCGGTGCAATTATAAAATGCCGACGGATGCTCCGACGCCCGCTTCTTCGAAGAAGCACAAGGACAAAGCAGTTAAACCTAGGCTAGAGGAACCGCCAGTACTGGACGCCGGTTCTTTAGAGGTGTCGGTGGAGCCGGTGGTTCCACCGGAGGTTTCTTTGGGATCCCAGGGAGAGACTTTGTTATTGCAGGATGTGGCCTCTCAGGAGGCAGGCCAGGCTGATGGGGCTTCTCAGGTTACTATACTCCCTCCTGCCTAGGGTGGTTAGGCCCTCTCCTTCTGTTT
This sequence comes from Protopterus annectens, assembly GCF_019279795.1. Taxonomy (NCBI): domain Eukaryota; kingdom Metazoa; phylum Chordata; order Ceratodontiformes; family Protopteridae; genus Protopterus; species Protopterus annectens. The sequence continues at coordinate 92,671,760 of NC_056727.1, read as the reverse complement.
CCAAGGCTTCTCCCAGGGGCAGGCCAGGTTTAGCTTCAGTTGGTGTTACCCCTAGCTCTTCAGGAACTGTGCCCAAGAAGCATATGCTTAAAATGGCAGAAGATTTGATTACTTTGATTAGGGGTTCTATGCCCCCTCCTGATAAGAGACCTAGGGTGGAGCCTGAGCTAGGGAGTTTTGAGCAGGCTTCAGATGTTTCAGAGTCTTCGGCTGAAGACTTACAGGAGTACTCTCCTTATTCTGATTCTGATGTGGATGATTCTACTCCTTCTGCTTCTCCTCCTGAGGATTTTTCTTTTTCAGAAACTCTTCATTCCATGAGGGCGCATTTTAAGTGGGAAGGTCAGGACTTCTCCGATTCCAGGAAAAGGCTTAGGGAATTTTTGTTTTTACCCCAGCATAGGCCTTTGGCTATACCTCCTGTTTTGGATGTAGTGGAAGATGTTTTTACAGAGGCTTCTCTTAATCCTGATTCTTTGCCTCCTGCTCCTGTTAAACCGGATAGGTATTACAGGGTGCCTGAAGCTCATAAGTATCTTTTTAAGAGTCCTAGGGCGGACCCAGAAACTGTTAGCCAGGGGCCTAAAGGTGTTAAGGCTTCTGTTGTTAAGAATCCGGTTCCTGCAGACAAAGAGGCCAGGGCCTTGGATAGATGGGGAAAGAAAGTTTATACTTCTTCCACTCTTGCTATGAGGGCTTTGAATTGCCAGTTTCACATGTTGAAATACCAAAACTATCTCCTTTCACAATTGAAGTCTAAGGTTGATGCTCTGGCAGAAGGTATTGATTGTAAAGAGTTGCAAGATTTAGTACATGTTTCTGAACAGGTGGGTTAGCATTCTTTGCAGTGTGGTTTTGATGCTGTACAGGCCTCGTCTAGGGTGGCTGCCACTGGGTCAGTTCTTCGCAGGCACGCCTGGCTGAGGGATCAAAATTTATATGAACATGTTAAAACAAGGATTTTAGATGCTCCTTTACAATCTGACGTGTTGTTTGGTCCTCCTGTTGAGGCAGTTTTAAAGAAAATGGAAGACAAGGCTAAGTCTATGCAGACTGTTAAAGATTTTTTGCAGGTCCAGCCTCCAAAGTTTAGTAGAAATTGGCCTACTAAGGGGTGGACGTATCCTTCTTATGATTCCCAGTCTAGGGGTAGATCTAGACGTGGTAGGGGCAGAGCTCAGGGCTCTTTCAGGCCTAGAACAGGGAGTTCTCCTGCACAGTCTTCGGTGAGGGCAGGGGTCAGTCCTTTCGTAAACAGACCCAATGACCTACCTTTTCAGCTGCCAGAGCCTTCTCGTCTGGCAGCACCTTTGGGAGGAAGGTTGGCATTTTTCAAAGAAAATTGGAGTTTAATTACCCAAGACAGATGGGTATTGGATATCATACACCACGGTTACAGGTTTTATTTCCATACCTTGCCTCCTTTCAAAGGCATGCCAGACGTTCCTCCTCAACAAAGAATAGAGGCTCACAAGCAAGTTTCTCTGTTACTCCAAATAGGGGCCATACAGCCGGTCCCTATGCCAGAAGTGGGCCTAGGATTTTATTCTCGCCTGTTCCTAGTACCAAAGAAGGGGAACACGTGGAGACCAATTTTGGATTTATCTACCCTCAACACTTATCTGGACATTCCCAAGTTCAAAATGTTGACGTTACAGCAGCTTTTACCTCTGCTGGGCAAAGATCATTGGATGGTAACTTTGGATCTCAAGGAGGCTTACCTTCATGTTCCTATCAGACTAAGTTGCAGGAAGTATCTGCGTCGTGCCAATGGGACTTCTCACTATCAGTTCTCTGCATTGCCCTTTGGCTTATCTACTGCCCAGAGTGTTCACGAAAGTTCTGGCTCCAGTGATAGCTTTCTTCAGGCTAAAAGGAATACAGATCTATCCTTATTTGGACGACTGCCTGATTCTGGCGCAAGGAAGGGAAGAGCTTCTTCATCATTTGGAATATGTGATAGCAGTGCTAAGATGCCTGGAGTATTCTGTGAACGAAATAAAGTCCAGTCTAGTACCCTCTCAGGACATGTGCTTTCTGGGTGTGAGACTGAATACAGCATCCCAGATGGCCTTTTTAACCCCGGACAAACAAAAGAGTCTATCCCTTTACTTCCATCAACTATCTCATCAGTCCGGGCTGACTGCAAGGACAGTCCTTCAAGCCTTAGGGTTCATGGCATCTTGTATTCTGGTGCTTCCCAATGCCAAACTGCATATGAGGAAGCTGCAATGGTATCTCAAAATGTATGGACACAGCACTGCCAGGATCTGGACACTGTCATTCAAATACTACCTTGCATTCAAAAGGAATTTTTGTGGTGGGCTCAGGAATGTCACCTAAACAAGGGACTCTCTGTGACCCGGCCAGAGGCGAGTCAGATTTTAACGACAGATGCCTCAGACAAAGCTTGGGGAGCTCATCTAAATGGAAAGTGGATACAAGACAAGTGGCCTGCCAGACTACAACATCTACATATCAACCTGAAGGAGATGTTAGCAGTCCAGTTTGCATTAATAGCTTTCAAGGAGTTACTTCTTCCAGGGCAGGTGTTGATTCTAACAGACAACACAACTGTCATGTGGTACATCAACAAGCAAGGGGAACGATTCTTATCCTCTATGCAGGCAAGCAATGATTTTGTGGGAGACTGCTCTCAGTTTACAGCTCAATCTTCAGGCAAGGTTTCTGCCAGGAGCACAGAACTCCTTAGCAGATGTGTTGAGCAGGCAATTATGGATCCCCACAGAGTGGAAATTGGATCCTCATGTATTTCAGAAATTGACAGTGTCATGGGGAACTCCAGACATAGATCTGTTCGCTTCTCCACTAAACCATCAGCTGCCAAAGTTTTGCACAAAAGGTTTCATCCCACAGCTTGGAGAGTGGATGCTCTTTCTTTCAATTGGAGCAATCTTCATGTGTATGCCTTTCCACCTCTGCCTCTCCTCCCAAAGGTACTTCTAAAGGTCAGACAGGACAAGCCAAGGATGATTTTAATAGCTCCAGATTGGCCTCGACAGCACTGGTACCCATTACTGAGAAGTCTAGTACGGAAGCCTCCATGGCCTTTGCCTTCGATTCCACACCTGTTGTCACAGGAGGACAGCCATTTGCTCAATGTCAAGCTTCACTCTCTGCACCTAACAGCCTGGCATATTCTGTTTTGAACCATAGTGGGCCTCCACTTCCTCAGCAAGTTTTGAATGTTATTTTGGAAGCTAGAAGGCCTAGTACAAGGAAAGTGTACGCGGATAAATGGAAGAGATTTTTATTTTGGAGTGCAGCAAAAGATTTTGATGTTTCTGGGCCTAATTTGAGTGTGGCTCTTCAATATCTTACTGAGTTACTGGACAAAGGTTTGTCTTTCTCTTCTATTAAGGTTCATGCTGCAGCAATTTCGCTCACTATGATTGTGACCCACCATTGTTTTCTCATCCTTTGTTCAAGCAATTTCTTAGAGGGGCAAAGAATATAAGACCCCCACGAAAAGCTCCTGCTCCTGCTTGGGATCTCAATTTTGTGTTGGAGAAACTCACTCTACAACCTTTTGAGCCTGCAGCTACTTCTGAGTTGAAATATTTATCATGGAAGACTGCTTTTTTGTTGGCCATTACCTCTGCAAGAAGGGTTTCTGAATTGCAGGCCCTTATGGCGGTTGAGCCTTTCTTGATTTTCCATAAGGATAGGGTATCTTTACGCACTAATCCTTCCTTTATGCCTAAAGTGGTTTCTAGTGTGGCTTTAAACCAAACTATTCATTTGCCTACTTTTTATGCAAATCCCCAAAATAAGGGGGGAAAAGATTTTGCACACTTTAGATGTACACAGGCAGTTGCGATATTATTTGGACAGAACTAAAGGGTTCAGGCAGTCTCAGCAGTTGTTTGTTTCATTTGCTTTGGGTTCTCAGGGCAAGCCTGTGTCAAAACAAACTATTTCTAAGTGGATTGGGTTTTGCATTGCTTTCTGTTATTCCCATCATGGCAAGGAGATTCCAGCTGGGATTAGGCCTCATTCCACTAGGGCTACTGCCACTGACAGCCTTTTTGAGGGGAGTGGCAACCAAGGATATTTTGGAGGCAGCTACTTGGAGTTCAGTGCATATTTTCTCTAGGCATTATCACCTACCACTTTACTCTAAATCCAGGGCTGGTTTTGCCACTGCTGTTTTGCAGGGCATTTTGGCAGCTCCTGCTTCCTTGTAGTTTGGCCATCCTCCCTTACCTCTGCTTTGGGATTCTACCCAAGTGTAAGGACTGCAGCAATGTGAGATGAAGAACATAGTACAGTTTTGTACCTACCATAAATGTAGATGTTCGAAGATCCACATTGCTGCAGTCCAATTTACCCTCCCTCCTTCCCCTCTGTAGTTAGAGGTGGTTGTGTGGGTTGGGTTGTAAATATTGTGTATATTGTATATATTGTACAGATAACTAGTGCAGGGGTGGTTGGTTGTTTGTTTGCTGTCTTTTGGTTTTGACCTTTATGTTTAGGGTCTTCTGACATCTGGGGCAAGAAAAGACTGAGGATATGACGTCGGTCATGCGCATTTGTACCCTGACGTCCTGATGTCAGTCAAATGCGCCTTGACCGACGTCAGCCTTATACTTTGATATTCGGGCCGACCGAGGACAGCGGACTACCCAAGTGTAAGGACTGCAGCAATGTGGATCTTCGAACATCTACATTTATGGTAGGTACAAAACTGTACTTTTTTCATATACATTCATTAGCTTTCTTCCATAACTTTCATCAGTAAGTAATGCTTATGTATTCTGCTCATTCCACATTCTTAGTGCAGCAGTCCTACTGCAGCTTTTTATGCCCATATGTGAACACTTGCCACTCCTCAGTTCCCATCAGTACCTTGATAGAGCAAAAGGAGCCTTTGATACCTCAGTAAACACCCCAGTATTTTTCCAGCACTATTTTGTGGTTAGTAGAGCATTCTGTGTAACATTGTAAACTTTATAGAACTTTTGTACAACAAAAACAAAGAATCTCGTACATGATATACCCTATCTTACAGTTTTGAACTTTAAGATCTGATGTTCTTTTCATTCTTCCTCACTGATGACTTATGGATCCAACTGTCAGATCAGATTTGGCCTCATATTTCACACTTGGATCCAAATCTCAAGTTCCTCCCTTTATTCATACTGCTGTAAACCATCCCCAACTCCTCCAATCTCGTTTGCCACCATTGTAACAGGACACGATTGTTTTCAATTCTGGAGCTTCAGATAAGTTTGTTTTTTTTTTTTTTTTTTTTTGCTATTATTGTTTTTATATTTGCTGTTGTAATAACTTTAATCTTAGCTACATTTTTTTTGTTTTTCCCTCTAAATCTTTTTTAGTGTTGTACATGCGTTATGGCTAGTTCCTTTTAGTATCCTTTCAGTCTCCTTCCTTTTGTGCCATTGGCATTTTCTGTAGTATTGAAAATTCTGTTGTTATTGCTGTGTAAATTTCTATAGTTTAAAAAAAAAAAGATTCTCTTTCTAAAATCTTTGTTAGAGCAGACTCTCTTTGTTTCTTGACAGTTTACCTTGTTAAAATGTCCAAAAAGCCCACCAGATTTAAAAGATTCACTTCCTGTGGGCATAAAATCCCAAATTCGGATGCTCACAATAAGTGCGTCTACTGCCTGGGCTGTAGCACCTTCTTTGTGGAGTCTGCATGTCCCCCCCCCCCCGTGGTCAAGTGGCATTTGAAAGACATGCGTAAATGGGCATGCCTTCGTTGAAGGTTGGGAGTCGAGCTGGCACCTCGGCACCGTAAAAATCTACTGCCAATTATTAGCGGACCGGAGTTCCGCTGTGGCGACCCCTAACCGGGAAAAGACGAAAGAAGAAGAAGAACTGCCTGGGGCTGGACTACCTTAAGGGCTAGTGTGACATTTGCGCATCATTCAACCCTCATGCCCTCTCTGTTCTGCGCAATAAGCTAATTCTCAAAGGGTTGCTTTCTGGTTCCTCTCCTTTCTCAGCTGGGTCTCAAACCCCTTCCAAAGCTCATAGCTCCAAGGAGACCAAGAAGTGAGCCCTCTCTGTGTCCCCGAGGGTGTCATTCGAGCCTTCAGAGAAAAGCTGAAGAACTTCAAAGCCAATGTCCTCGGATATGAAGAGTATTGCTGCCTCCTTGAATCCACAGACTTCTTCGGATCTGAAGGAGGTTAATCACTATAACTGCTTCTCCCCTACCATCTACTCCGGTGTTGGACCCTAGGTCCTTGGATCTGACAACTAGGAGAAGATCTCCAAGCTTTGTATTAAAACCTGTCTCACCTGCCTTGCCCTCTAAATTGTTTCAGTCCCTAACCAAGCATTCCAGGCCTGCTTCCTCCATATCCACTAGGAGCTTGAAAGAGGCCGATAGGGACAGAATGATGCAAATATTCCTTAGAGCTCAGATCCAGATGGGGGTATTGCCATCTCCATCGTCTATCAGATCTATGAGTGCTCCTGCTCAGCCTTTGCAGTCTCCTTCTCCGATCTGACCCTTGGTCTCAAAGCCCCAGAATCCTCGATACCAGAGAGAGTCGGTGTCGGATCCAAGGAAGCCTCTTGGTGCCTCTGCCCTTGACAGGTTCAGTTCAGTTCTCTCTGGGGAGCTTGGATCTGGGTTGGATCCTGACCTTATGTCCTCAGCTGCTTCGGCTGTGGGGAGGATGGGAGGGGTTTCCCCAGGTCCATCAGCCTTTCTTGTAGTGAAAAGGGCCTTCTTGTTCCATAGAGATCTATTTTCTCATTTCTTGGATCCTACCCCTTGCCCCTCATTGTGTCTGAGCACTGAGTCCATCATTCCTGCTTTTTCAGGTGGGTCTACCCTGTGAAGCCTCCACACTCATCCCCCAGAGGGTTTTTTTCCTATTCTTCTGATATCTCCCCTGAACATCCCACAGAGGAGGTACCTCAGAAGAAGACGTGCAAGAGGAGGCACATAGACTCCCCTATGGCGTCCCTCACTGAAGACACCGACTTTGATGAGGGATAAGGATCCCCTCAATCACCACCTGATGATATCTCCTTTGGAGACATCCTGGAAACCCTGAAAGAGAAAGGTGATTGGTCTTCCCAATCTCTGTCTTCTGAGGAGTTGGTGCTCCTGGATGCTTTTGGGCAGGTCCATCTACATCTTGGGTGATCACCGGTGGACAAACTTATTGGCCTAGTTTCCTGCTGAGCCTGGAAGGAACCAGACATGGTCGAGCCCATTGTGAAAAACTAAAATTCTGCCAGCCCAGCCAGATAGAATCTTGTAAATAATTCTATGTGATTTGTGAATATTAATATAATCCATGGGCTGGTTTTACAAATGTAAAAGGGAACTATATGTTATGCTTAAACTATTGGTTTACAGGTTCATAGGTAGGTACTAGGCTATTGGCCCTAGGGCCTATGTAAGCCTAGCCAACAAGGTTCCCTGGCTTTCACCACCCCTGGATGCTATTTACCTGCGCCCCTGTCTAGCAGGGCCACCGATGTGAATTTCCTATTACCCATCAGCTCATCAAAATTTTTCGTGAAGAGTGCTAGTAATTAACTCTGCTTGACATAGATAGTTTGTTCCAGAGTATGGGAAGTCTCTGGGACAGGAATCTATCCCTCCAGCATGTTCTGTTAATTGTGGTGATGAGATTTAGATCCCTAGAGCATGTGGCTTTGAGGGACTGGGATTTCTTTAGGTGTAGCATGTCCAGCAGCTCAGGGTTTGACATAGCTTTGTATGTTAGGCAGAGATCACCTCAGTGTAGGCGATATGCTACGGAGTAAAGCCGGAGTTTTTTGAGGCGGTCAGCGTAGGGTAACTGTTTAAGTCCCATAATGCTCTTTGTGAGGTATTTTTGTGGCCTTTCTAGCTGCTGCAGATGCCTTGTAAGGTACATTCCAAATGGGATGTTGTACTATATAATGGGTCCGATGAGAGCCGAGTAGAGGGGAACAATGACTTCTTTTTTCCTGGATGAGAACCCTTTCATGATGAGGTGTGCTACATAGAAGGATTTCCTGACTACTGTGGCAATGTGATTATCAAAGGAGAGGCTACTGTCCACTAGAGTCCCGAAGTTTGTTATCACGCCTTTGGTGTTAAGTGGGCTGCTGCCTATGTGGTAGTTCATGGGAACAGGGTTTTTACCAAAGGGAATGACAATGCATTTTTTGGCATTGAGCTTGAGGCCATGGCTCTGACACCAGGCATCAGTTTCGGTGAGGCCCTTTTGCAGGATGTCCACGTCGTTTGGGGACTCTACTATGACACCCAATTTGCAGTCATCTGTGAACTTTGTCAGCCAGAGGCCCTCTTTGTTGGCCTGTACTTCAGAGAAGTAGATCCCAAACAGGAGGGGACCCAAGACTGAACCCTGTGGTACTCCACTTGTCACAGGTTTGGAGTCAGATTTGGAGTCCACAATTTTTACAGTGTGGGTTCTGTCTGTGAGCCAGTTGGTGACCCATCTTGTGATGTATGGATTTATATCCAGCTTGGTGAGTTTATTTATGATACCAGAATGCGGGATGGTGTCGAAAGGCTTGGCGAGGCCGAGCTAGACTGTCTGGACTGCCTTACCGTCGTCCACTGCTTTGGTGACTGTTTGAAAGAAGTCGACCAGGTTCAGGAGACATGATTTGCCCTTCACAAATCCAAACTGGGTGGGGTCCAGAGTTTGGGGGTTACCAATGTCATTGTTTATGAGTTCCATGGTAATACGCTCCATGGCCTTGCAGACCAGGCTCGTCAGGCTAATAGGGCTATAGTTCCCATGGTCTGTGGTGGCTCCCACTTTGTGCAGTGGTACAACTGTTGCAAGTGCCATTTACTTGGTACAAAGCCTATCAAGAGGCTATGATTGAACATGATGCTTAGGCGGGGGACTAGTTTGTTCTGAAGCTCATGTAGAATGCAGCCAGGGATATTGTCCGGTCCCATGGATGCTGTGTTCTTGGCTTTCGATAGCGCAGTTTTCATCTGTTCAGTTGTGATTGCAGGGACACAGCATTCTTCCGGCATGGATATGGGCCCTTTAGGAGGTGAGGGGGGATAAAGTTGGCACTGAACCTATAAGCCAGGGTGTTGGTGATATTAGTTGTTTCCATGAATTTTGTGCCATTGTGCTGTAGCTCATAGCAAATCTGGGTGTTGCCATTGAGATTCTTGACATAGCTGTAAAATGCTTTGTGGTTGTCCTTAGAGTCAGTGGCAATCTTATTTTCATAGTTCGCTTTGGAGGATTTTATGAGAGATCTCAGCTTTTTGCTGAGGCTGACCAGGGAGCTCCTCCACTTGTGGGATTTTATTTTCTTTAGCAACAGTTTCTTCCTTCTGTTGTATAGTTTGTTAATAGCAGAGGACCACCAGATTTGTTTCCTTTTTTTAGAAGACTGCATCTTGGTTCTATTATGGATGGCATGATCCATGCACCTGTGTAGGTGCTTATAGAGTGCGTTTGTATAAGATTCGGCAGTGATAACTGTATTGTCCATCTGCATGGGTGCTGTGCAATTGCCACTTATGCCTTAAGGAGCATGAATTTGGCTTTGGAGAAGTTTTTTTACAGTGGTTTCCTTAGGGGGGTGGGGGCAGGATGTGGATATCTAGGGTGATTAGTTTATGGTCGGATCTGACGAGCAAGAAGCTGAGTTCAGGTGTGGAGCACCTGTCACTCATGTTGGTAAGTACTAGGTCTAGGATATTTTTGCCCCTGGTAGGGGTGTGGACAAGTTGATCCAGGGCATTAGAGTTTACGAATTCTAGAAAGCGTTGAGGAAAGGAGTTAGTACAGGAGTACTTTTCCCAGTTAATGGTGGGCTAGTTGAAATCTCCCAATATTAAGGTGTTTGGTTGGCCCTGGTATTCTCTATTATATCAAGAAAAGAGGAGTGGGAATACTGGGGCATGGTGGGGGATCTGTAGCAAGCTACAATATGGATTGTAGTTTTGCAGAGAGTTAGTTGCACTTGTATAATTTCGGATGAATTATGTTGGGCAACTAGCCTGGTGGTGTGGTTGTCCTTAATGAATATGGACACACCTCTGCCCTTGGTGTTCTGGTCCTGGTTTGACGGCCGAAAGGTATGGTATGAGTTATATCCTGATAATGCAGGAGTGCTCTCTGAAGCCTTGAACCAGGTTTCAGTCACTGCACAGATATCGATATTCTCCATTTTAAGGAGTGCCTCGAGTGAGTGCATTTTGAGGTTTAGACTTCTAGCGTTGAGTAGCATTACCCTCAATTTTTGCTTGCCTGTATCCGTTACGGTGGCGTTTTGTTTTTTGTGCTTTGCCTAAAAAAGGCACTATAGGGGTGGCAAGAGCCTTAGCCAGTATCCAGAATCCTAGGGGTGACAGGTGCAGGATATCTCTGCCAAAGCAACGTGACCTGTCAACCATGTTGTCCCAGGCAGACAAATACTGGATCCCCTTTGAATGACACTAGAAGTTTAACCAATTGTTGAAGTCAATCATTAGTTGTACTGAGCTTCAAAAATGTAACCACAGTGTACTCTGCTGGAAGAAAGCTGATAAGTCAAGTATTGTATGACTGATATCAAACTTGGAGCTGTGATGTGTGGACCAGCAAATTCTTTTGATTGTTTTAAGACCAGAGTTAATTGCTAGAGTACATACATAATGTCTTTTATTGGTGAGGCTTCCTGCAGATGCACTTTACAAAAAGAAATGTAAATTTTGAGTTTCTGTTAGCCTGGGAAGCTAAATCAGAACGGTTAAGAATGATGTATCTAAAATGAGTCGGCATTGCTGTATTATCAATTTAAGACTTTCTCAGAGAGAGAGAATTAGAGCACTTTGCATTTGTCTTCAGAACTGACAACATCACGAGTACTCAGCCTTTGCTCTGTATGTATGTAAGTTATTTAGAACATTGTTTCTCTTAGAAATAGAAAATAGTAAGATTAGACTAGCTGTTTTTTATATTTGTCAGATTAGTCTACAGTATTATTTTAAGCATTTTCCTGTGATCTCTGAATTCTTGACTAGCACTGTGTTGAATTCAGGAGATTCGGCTTGTGTTTTTATTATTTATTGTTGAATATTTTTAAACCTTTCAACTGTGGCTATTTTGTGTAAAGATAATTTAAGCTCTAGAGTACATTTGCATTATATAGTGATACTGTCCAAGCCACTCCAATAAGCCTTGCTGTTCATAATACTTACTAATAGAATAATAATAATATTGCACAGTAAAATTGGACACCCTTTGGTAAGGGCTTTATTAGTGGTTGGTGACAGTGATTTCTACCATATAGCTTGGGCAGAGAAGGAGGCATAGCTGGAGTTTGTATATAACTCATATCTCAAAGTGCGTGTGTGTCAGCCACTTGGGCAGGGACACTAAGCACTGGGTGGACAGAGAGGGTGCTGCAGGTTTTAGCTTGACCACAAGGCTGAGACCTGGACCCTATAACTGTTCCAGTGGGGAGTCTTATTGGGGATCTGGAGAGAAAGGGAGAAACCAGTCCCAGACTGATTGCGATCTCTGTGTGCTCTTAAGGGAAATTGTACTTTACTGTGTGTGTATTTGTTATCCTTCCCAGTGTGCATGCCCCTCACTGGTGCTAGTGGTGAGGATTGAGGCTCCTTGATTACTGGGCCAGTGCACGGGTGTCACATCCATCCCCAAGTGTCCAGATAATTTTCTATTCTCCCCAGCAGACCGGACACATTGGAGCAAAGGTGCCCACGTTAATGCTATTGTCATGGCAGCAGCCACTAAAAAGGAGTTAGGCAAGCAGAGCTCCTCTGTGCATCCACCAGACAGGGAGTCCAGAGCAATGGACAGATTTGGAAAGCACATCTGTGCCTCAGCCACATTCACGCTGAGGTTGTTTAATTATTTGGCACACTTTACCCACTTGTCAAGAGATTTGATCAAGTAACTGTCAGTCTGTCTTCTGAGACCATGTCGGAGGAGGACCTGAAAAAGGTATCTCCCCAACTGGCTACTCTCTCATGTATTGCTAAATCTTCGATGAGGTTGATCTCTCATACAGCAGAGGGTACCTTACAAGCAGCTGGTTCAGACATAACTGCAAGGAGACATACTTGAATGAGGCTGTGCGACTTTGCAGAACACTTTAAGGTGTCCTTTGTTAATGCTCCCTTCAATGGCTCCTCATTGTTTGGGCCATCAGTAAAAGATACGCTTACCCACAGTGAACAGAAGGAACGACCTTGTCTGCTATGGGAATCAAGTTTTCTATCCCATTAGAGGACTGTTTGTAGAAACCAACAAGGAGAGAAGAAAACTTGGTTCCGGAAATCATAGGAGCCTTTTCAGGAAACCACGTGGGGGCACTTCTTCCAGAAGCAGAGGAGGTTTTAATGGTAGATGTCACCCTAGAGGGAGAGGAGGTCCACAGAACCAGGGCTTCAGAGATTCTTTCTCTGACAAGCCCTGTCAGTGTTCCTGATGTCCTGCCCGACTGTTCATCTCTGGAGGGAGTCAGATTTATATTTCCCTGCACCTAGATGCCTGGACAAACATTACAAACAACACTTGGGTGCTGAGCATAATATCCAGAGGTTATCATTTTCCCTTTTCCCTTCCACCTCAAGGACTCAGGTGGAAACTCCCTGATGTTCCACCCAGTAAGAGGGAGGAGAACGCAGCTCAAGAAGTTCAAAAACTGCTACGAAAGAGTCATCCAGGAGTTCCCGACTGAACAAATAGGATTCTGAACTTACTCCCGCTTCTTTTTGGTGTCAAGGAAAACAGGGGACCCAGGACTAATTCTGGATATCAGCAATCTGAATCACTTTGTAAAGAAGTCAAAGTTCTGAATGGTTGCAGTTCAGTCCATCCTGCCTTTTCTACACAAGGGCGATTAGATGTGCTCTGCAGATCTCCAGGATGTGTAATGTCATATCAAAATAGACAGGTGCTCCAGGAGACACCTGTGTGTTTGGCTGGGAGCGAGTCGCTACAAATTCAGAGAATTGCCCCTTGGGCTCACCACAGCTCCCCCCAGGTGTTCACCAAATGCACAGCAGTTGTGGCAGCTCACCTGTGGCTCAGTGGATTCCAGGTGTTTCCCTATCTAGGTGCTTGGCTCCTCACTGCCCCAGCAAGGGACTCTGACCCATCAGTTTGGAAGAATGAAAAGGACAACAGGGATTATTTGCTTCAGATCTCCAGCTCCCTAGGCATCATGACAAATCTGGCAAAACCAAACCTGACTCCTGTACAGAATTTAGAATTCATAGTAACTAAACTGAACACTATGAATCAAGTGACTTATTTAGGTATTCACCGTATTATATCACTGAGAAATCAGGTGTGGGACTTTCTCATCAATCCCCTCCAGCAAAATTAGTGTTGTGAGCTCTGGGATGGATGTTAGCTACCATTATTCTAATTCCTCTAGCAAAATTCTGGATGCAAATCCTCCAATAGACCTTGGCAGTTCAGTAGTCTATTTTTTACCAGCCTCTATCTGTTCCCATCAAGCTCACTCCAATTTGCAAATGTTCATATTTGATGGTGGATAGAGTCAGACAACCTGTTTTTTGGCAGGCCGTCCCCCCTCCCCAATAGCCACAGTGACCATGGATGCTTCCCAACTGGGGTGAGGGGGGCATTTCGAGGGAAGGATGGTCGAAGGCATGTGGTCTCCCTCGGAGACCAAGCTGCATATCAGTATCCTAGAGATGAGCGCAGTCCTTTTAATGTTGCAAGTCTTTCAGGATGTTCTCCCTCTGGGGCCTATTGGAATCCATACGGACAACATGTCAGTCTGGTATATTAACAGACAAGGAGGAACCTGTTCATACACATTGTGCAGAGAGGTCATGAGGGTCTGAGAATGGTTGATCTCTTCAGACCGCATTCTAGTTGCAACACATATACCGGGGAAAACCAACGAGTTGGTGGACAGACTCAGCAGGTCCATTCTGATTCTGCATGAGTGGTCCCTCAACCAATTGGTAGTGAACAAGATTTTCAGCCATTGGGGCCAACCATGCTGCGACCTCTTTGTCTCTCCCCTCAACAAAAAGTGCAGCAAGTGTTTCAATCTGAATCCCTCTCCGGGAGAGTCGCAGAGGGATGCTCTGATTCACGATTGGCCCCCGGTCTTCTCTATGCTTATCTCCATCTTCCATTGATCCTGAAATTTCTACAGAAAGCAAGCAGGCTGAAGAGCTCAGTCATGCTTACTGCCCCCTTCTGGCCTAGTCAATTATGGTTCCCCTTCCTCTGGTCTTATCTCAGATATCCTCCATGAATACTGGAGCCCAATCAGGACCTCCTATCTCACCCATCAGAATTCCAGCATCCCAATCTCCACGCCTTCAACTGACTGCATGGCTTCTCCACTTCCAGTGATAGTAAGATGATCCAGGCTCGCTTCCCCAGTCAGTGCTATTATTTTGGCCTCCCGGAAGGCCTCCACTAAGAAAGTTTACAGAAGCAAATGGAAAAGCTTCTCTGTATGGGCTTCCAAAGAGAATATGATCCCTTTTCAGTGCCCACGTCAGTCATCCTCCTTTTCTCCAGTACTCTTTTTAAAGAAGGGGCACGTTTTTCTACTATTAAACTCCAGCTAACAGCTATATCCAATTTTCATGCTAGAAACAAATCCCTTTCTATGTAAGCTTCCAGGTTATATAAGGTTCTTATGAAGGGAATCTTCCTCCTTAGACTACCCAAAGACTCCTCTCCACCATGGGACCTTATGGTGGTCCTTCAGAGGTTAACTCAGAAACCCTTTGACCTGGCTAACAAATGTGATGCGAAGTTTCTTTCCTGGAAAACAATTCTTTTGGTGGCTATCACTTCAACAAAAAGAATTTCTGAGCTTCAGGAATTATTGGTTAGGCCTCCTAACATTATTTTCTATAAAGATAGGGTGTCTCTTTGAACTAATTCTTCCTTTATGCCTAAATTGGCCATGGAGACTAACATTAATCAGCCCATACAATTGCCACATTTCTTTCTGAACTTTAGTAATAAGGGTGAAAATATGCTGCACCTTCTTGACATTCATAGACAACTGTGTTTCTATCTTCACAGAACTAAACAGTACAAGAAATCTGACCAGCTATTTGTATTCTTCTCCCCTAACTGACTAGGTCAAGCAGTTTCCAAAATTATCCTGACCAAATGGATTACTGATTGTATTTAATTGATTTACTCTCAGAAGGGTTTGCAATTTTCTTGTCTTCCTAGAGCTTACTCCACCAGATCTGGATACATCATCTGCTTCTAGAATGTCAATCGATGATATCTGCACTGCAGCCACTTCGTCGAAGAATCATACCTTTGTTACACATTACAAATTGGACATTGTCTCTGAAACAGGGCTTCTTTTGGCTCAACAGTGCTCTGGCATATCCTTCCTTGAGGGCCTCCCAAGAATCACGTAGCCAGGGACTCTGACCCATCAGTGAGGAAGAATGAAAAGGACAACATCAGATTTAAAAGTTCTGTTCTGTTACCACAACTTGGCATCTGTGTTGTCCATTTTCATTCATCCTCACTTTTCCTCCGAGCCTACCCCTGGCCTTGTCACTCCCAGAAGGATCTTCAGAAGATTTATGGAACACATATTCCAGGTTTGAGCCTCAGTCCTTCTTCTATCTGACCGTTATGTATTAACCAGTGGGCAGTAAGGCAGCAAACTCAGTCTGAGGAGTTGGGGATAATTTAAAGCAGTATGGGTAGAGGTAGAGCTCAAGAGTCTGATCCAAGTTTGAAAAATCCGGATGAATTGGATCTGAGGGTTGTATCTGTAACCCATCAGTGAGGAAGAATGAAAATGGATAACACAGATGCCAAGTTATGGTAAGGACACAACTTTTAATTCTCCCCACCCACTGTAACAGTTTAATTATTCTATTAATTATCAGTAGGATGATTTAAGGAACAGGATAAATTATTAACTATTTAAAGAGTAATATAGCTTTTGTTTAATATTATTAATAGAACAGCAAATCCTACTGATAAGAAATCTCAAACTTTTCTAAAATAAAAGCAGATAGAATTCATATAGCATAGATTATAGACTGTAAATTTAAACCCACCCCTCCTAAGTATATCAAATAAAACATGATTTTAATCATCAGTACTGGAGGCCCATTCTTGTAAACTGTTTTAAGTAAGAGCAGTAAACCTTTGCTTTTAATATTATAAAGGAAACATACCCTACTAATTAAGATTATAATTTAATTTTAAGTGATCACACACTCATAGGAAATGCAAAATGATAAGATCATAAGAACATTTAGTCCTTGCTAGCAGTCCATCCCATCTTAAGAAGACTGAGGAAGAACAATATCAAAGTAAGAGTCTCAGTTTTTCTGGGGCAAGTTGTGTCTCAACAAACTATTTCCAGGTGGACAAAACTTTCATTGCATTTTTTTGTTTTCCCATCATGGCAAGGGAGATTCCAGCTGGGATTCCTCCTCATTCTAGGGCTACTGCATTCCACTCAGGGCCATTGCCAGCAGGTGCAGCATTCTAGGGGGTGAAGCAGCTACTTGGAGTTCAGTCAGCTACTTGGAGTTCAGCATCATCATTCTAAGCATTACTCTAAGTCTATCTACTCTAAGTCTACAGGCTTTTTTTTTGGGCATGTTGTAGCTCCCTACTTCTTTATAATTTGCCAGCTAATTTGCCAGCCTCCTTACCTTATCTGCTTTGGGATTCCCCAATAGTCAGGGCTGGGCAAGAGAAGGCGATCAGGATTAGTACAGTTTTGTACCTGCCATAAATGTAGATGTTCGAGATTCCCATGCTCCACCCCTCTCCCTCTCCTTCCTGTGTTTGTGTTTAGTTGTGTAGTAGGTGTTACATGCTGCTTATTTTTTTATATATTGTTGTATATATTGTACATGTTTTTTGGTGCAGGTTTTTGGGACTGGTCTTGGGACTGCAGCAATGGAATCCTCGAACATCTACATTTATGGTAGGTACAAAACTGTACTTTTATGGGGACCCAGCCAATCATCCAGGCTCAATATGCTGGAAGCTAGGGTGTCATTTTGTGTAACTTGCAGGGACAGTTTGGCATTGGGTAATAAATTTATTTCTCAGGTACATTTTATTTATGTGCTGGTGTAATTAAGTACCTAATTTGAGTATTAGAAGTGCTGTTTGACTTGTGAAGATACAGGATATTAGAGAAGCTGGTGTTACTAATTGCATAGAATGAAAGGCAAGGATCACAACACAAGAGCCTGTAAGCCTGTAATCCGAATAGCACGCTCCGCTAATGCGTCCGTCTGTAGTGTCATAACATAGTTAGGTAGGGGTTTGAATCCAGCAGGTGGCAAGTGTGTGTGAAGGGGGGTAAGTGTGTGTGTAAGTGTGTATGAAAGAAGCATCCCTTTGGGTGAGAGGATGGCATAATGGTTAAGGTGTTTACCTTACAGACACAAGGTGCAGGGTTTGATTCTCACATGGGGTAATTGGCTAGGCTTGAAATGGCCCACAAGGGTAGTTAGCCTAGTACTAATCTATGAACCTATGAACCTAATAGCATGCAAAGCATTATAGTAGTGCAGTAAGTTTAGGTTAGCAATAATCTTGGTTAGGAATCTTTGGGGCCTTTCTAGTTTCTTAATATGTTTAGAAATATGCACACTGAAGGAGGAATTGTACTCGATAGTTGGTCTAATTAGAGATGCAAAAAGATGGATGATCACTTTTTTATCTGGATGCCTAACCAATTGACAGCTTGGGTTGCCTCTCTAGGTGATTAGTTCATGTTGACTAATGTGGATGTGATACTTCGAAAAGTGAGAAAAAAGGCGGTTGATGATGATACCAATATACCTTTTGATATTAGTTATGTTAAGTAAAAGGGTTTTCTGACTACTTCTGATACATGGTGGAAGGAAATGGAATTACTGACACAGGTTCCAGGATCTCTGACATTATTTCAAAGTGGGGTATTGGCTGTACTGCACTGAAAGAGAGTTGTTTGGCATATGTGACAATACTACACTTTTATGTATTTAACTTTATTTCTTTTTACAGCAACTTTATTTCTTTTTACAGTATACCACTTGTTTTTGAGTGTTAGTTCTTGATGTAATGAAGGGGTAGTAGACAGTAGTACAGCATAAGTGTAAACATAGTTAACAAAAGGATTTGATTGCTAGACTGGTGATCAGAGAAGTAGATACAAAAGGAGGGGTCCCAGCCCAGAGTCCTGAGGCATACCATTCGTTACTTTAATACTTTCTGAAGAGGCACCTGACACTCTTTAACTATGTGTTTTCTATCAGCCAGTTAGCTGTCCACTTCACAACGTATAGGTTCATAGGTTCATAGGTTCATACTAGGCTATCTGCCCGAGGGCATTTATAAGCCTAGCCCATAGTTTTGTGGCTTACGCCACCCCTTTAGTTTGGAGAAACTATGCCCATTATTTTGCTGTGCCTCTGTCGAGCAGTGACACTGAGGTAACCCCTGGGGTGTATCTGCGATCTCCCATCCATTGGTCAAGATTCCTCTTGAACAAGGCCAGCGAGGTGCTCTGCCTCACATAAACCGGGATTTTGTTCCACAGCATAGGGAGTCTTTGGGTGATGAATCTATCCCTCCAGCACGTCCTATTAATAACCGTGTCGAGGTTTAAGTCTCCGCCCTTGTGGCTCTCAGGGATCTAGATTTTTGAGATGAAGCATGTTCATCAAATCTGGGTTTGACATGGCCTTGTATGTCAGGCATAGGTCACCTCTGAGCAAGCGGTAAGCAACTGAATATAACTGGAGTTCTTTCAGTCGGGCAGCATAAGACAGATTTTTGAGACCCTTTATCCTTTTGGTGAGGAACATTTGTGGCCTCTCCAGCTGCTGCAAGTGTCGGGTCAGATACATTCCGAATGGGGCATTGTACTCGATCATTGGTCTGATGAGTGATGAGTATAGGGAGACTATGACTTCCCTTGATCTAGATGTGAATCCCTTCATGATAAGGTGGGCAATGTAGAAGGTCTTCCTAACTACTTTAGCAATATGAGTGTCGAATGAAAGGCTACTGGTTCCCAGGTCCCTAATAACTTCTTCTGTGTTCAGGGGATTGCCACCTATATGGTAGCTAGGGGTAACCTTATTTTTCCCGAAGGGTATGACTATGCATTTCTTGGCATTTAACTTTAGGCCATGGCTCTGGCACCAGTTATCCGTTTCTGTGAGACCCTTCTGAAGGATATCTGTGTTGGATGTGTTTTCAACTACGGCGCCCAGTTTGCAGGCATCTGCAAACTTTGTCAGCCATAACCCTCCTGTGTTTGCTTGTACTTCAGAAAAGTAGATGCCAAACAAGAGTGGGCCCAGGACTGAGCCCTGTGGGACACCACTTGTGACAGGCTTTGAGTCTGACATGGCGCCAGCAACTCTGACCCTGTGGGTTCTGTCACCCAGCCAGTTTGCAACCCATCTTGTAATGTATGGGTTTACATTTAAGTTGATGAGTTTTTCAATGATACCCGAGTGAGGTATTGTATCAAAAGCCTTCGCCAGGTCTAGGTAGGCTGTATGGACTGCCTTTCCTCGTCAATGGCCTTGGTGACTGTTTGAAAAAGTCAACCAAGTTTAAAAGGCATGATCTGCCTTTGACAAAGCCAAACTGGGTTGGATCCAAAGTCTGCAACTTCCCTATGTCTTTATTTATGAGATCCATTATGATCCTCTCCATGGCTTTGCAGATAAGGCTTGTCAAGCTAATGGGACGGTAATTTCCAGGGTCGGTGGAGGCACCGCCTTTGTGGAGTGGGACCACAGTCGCTGCGCCACTCCTGGAATGCATCCGGAGGTGAGACTAAGATTAAACAGCTGTCCTAACTGTGGGTTTAATTCCTCGTTGAGTTCATGGAGCACACAGCCGGGGACACCATCAGGTCCCATGGATGCTGTGTTCTTTGCCTTGGAGAGAGCAGTTCTCACTTGGGCGTTAGAGATGTTTGGGGGGCTACAATCATTTGGTATAGATATCTCTCCTTTAGGGGAGGGGAGAAGTTTGCACTGAACCTGTCAGCCAGTATGTTGGCAATGTCTGTAGGATCAGTAATCTTCACATCATTTTGAACTAATTCTGAGCATATCTGGGAGTTTCCTCCTAGGTTTCTGACATAGCTAAAGAATGCCTTATGGTTGTCTTTAGAGTCCTTAGCTATTTTTTTCTCAGAATTAGCTTTGGATGATTTTATGAGAGCTCTTAGCTTTTTACTTATAGTGATCAGCGGTGTCTTACCTTTTAAGGATTTTGCTCTATCTTGTAGTAGCTTTCTCCTTTTGTTGTAGAGTTTGTTTATGGCTGGGGTCCACCAGACTGAACGCTTGCCTTTGGTACAAAGAGTCTTTGTTTTGCTTGGGATTGCCTGATCCATGCAGCCCTGCAGGTGCTGGTAGAAGGCATTTGTAAGTGATTCAGCGATTTGAGTAATGTTAACCGCCGGCTCAGGGGCCTTAAAGGAGACCACACTACTCTTTAGAAGTGTGAAGTCGGCTTTCGAGAAGTTCTTTACTGTGGTCTTTTTGATTTCGGTTCGGGGCGGGATGAGGACCTCCAGCGAGATTAGTTTGTGATCAGATCTCACCAGTGAGGGGTATACTTCCGGCGTTGAACATTGTGCTCCCATGTTCGTGATGATGAGATCAAGTATGTTTTCTCCTCTTGTGGGGATGGTGACTAGTTGTTCCATGGCATTTGAGTTTATGAATTCCAGGAACTTTTGGGCTAGAGTGTTTGGGCTTGAGTAGTGTTCCCAGTCTATATTAGGGTAGTTGAAGTCACCTAGTATGATGGTGTTCGGAGATACATTTACCCCTCCAGTGTTTTCAGGAAGGCCATATGAGGTTCCTGAGTTTGCGAGGGTGGCCTGTAACATGCTACAAATTGCAGAGCAATCTTGCCTATGGTTAATTGCACCTGGATGGTTTCCGATGCATCGTGCGATGCCACCAATCTTGAGGTGTGGGTGTCCTTGATGAATATGGATACCCCTCCTCCTTTCTTGGTATTGTCCGGGTTCTGGGGCCGGAACGCATGATATGAGGTAAAACCTGATAGTGCTGGGGTGCTCTCAGGAGCCTTGAACCAGGTTTCTGTCACAGCACAGACATCGATGTTCTCCATACTGAGAAGGGCCTCGAAAAGTGCATCTTGAGGTTGAGACTTCTGGCATTGAGCAGCATTACCCTTAGTTTTTTTCTTTGTTTTGTTCTAGGGTGGTAGGTTTAGAATTTGAGCCTTGCCTAAAAAGGCACTATGGGGGTGGCAAGAGCCTTTGCCAAAATCCGAATCCCAGGGGTGACAAGTGCAAGCCATCCCTTGGGCAGCGTGGCTTGTCCAGCATGTCATCCCAGGCAGACAGACATTGGATCCCCTTTGAATGACACCAGAGTTTAAGCCAATTGTTAAAGCTGATCATCTTATCTCTGTATTGTGGCATCATTCTTGGTGAAGGTAGGATACTGCTTAAGGTCAGGGTCATACCTGCTTGGGCTACATAATCAGAGAGCTCCACTATGTCTCTTTTCATGTAGTCCAAGGAGGTACGTCTCAGGTCGTTAACACCAGCGTGGACAATGATTGAGTCGCATTGTACCTGCTGTTGAGAGACCTGAGTGCATGCGTTATGTGGCGGATTCTAGCACCCGACAGGCAGCTTACTGTGACCTTCTCCTTACTCAGTCTGGTGAGCGGACGCCAGTGTGTCTGACTATGGAGTCACCAATGACTAGTGTGTCTGGCATTGTGTTTGGCCTTAAGGGCTGTGACTGCTTGACACTCTGACTGTGTGGTCTATGTGTTGCAGGTGTTGTGTTCTGAGGTGGCAGTTGTTTGGGTGTCTGCTTTGGTGGCCTCTGCTGTTTTGGTAGATTTTGATCAGAGCCTCGAGTATGTCTTTGTGTGTTTATGTGTATTATTTGAGGTTGTGATGGTATTATGTGAGACTGGGTCTATAGTGTGTGTGGTAACCTTCTCCTCCTGTCTGGTCATGCCAGTCCTATGTTGAGAGAGCTCAGCCTCCAGTTTGGCCGTATAGTTGCATCTCTCGCATGTATTTGTGTTTTGTGGGAGGAGGAGAGGGTTGTTCAGTGTACATGAGGCAATTGTAACATTGCCTCAATATTCCCAGGTTCACCAGCTGAGCAGGAGAGGACATTAGCAACTGATCCCTCGACATGCTAGAAGGAATAGACAGAAAAACTTAAGAAAAGGTTCTGGGGCTGTGGGTGACCGAGAAATGGGGTTTGCTTTTTTGGGGTACTTTCTATAACAAGAGTGCTGTATCGAGGTTATAAGTACTGTAGGAGCAAGTGCTTCGCTATACAGATAGAGAATAGTCTACTTGGGAGTCAAGTAGAGATAATTTATAGTTGTAGGATACACTAAATAGAACAGTAGTATACTTTGAGGAAGGTAGTTTTAAGGGAAAATTTGAAGAGTGGACTTTAGGTAGCCCTAATAGTTTAAATCTGATTAACCGGCGCTGCCCTAGTGTGCAACGGTAGCAGCTCCGCTCTAAATCGCGCTAAAGCGCGCTAACGCGTGCTTTATAGCAGGGGGCTGGAAAAAACAGGAAATGACCCAAAATGTCCGACGAATTACTAGTTGCTGCTTCTAACCACTCCTCTGAGGACAAACAAGCAGCTCAGTACTCCCCACTCCCACTGCTGAGTAAAGAAACTACCTCTGGCCACACAAGAAAATGGAGGAGCACAGAAACCAAATACAAAGCCCAGGGATCAGCAAAATCTGATCACTGGAACAACTAGCTAGGAAAGGAGAAATATTTTTGTTTTTTTTGTTTTTTTTGCAAACAGACAGAAAAAAATGCAGTAAATGCTTTGTTTTCGACTAAATTGCTATCAAAGGCTGGTACACTTGAGTGTATTAGCCTGTTTGTTACTTTTAAGCAATACTTTAGCCCACAAGTGCAATCAACAATATAAGCTCACAAAAACAGGAAAATAAGGTAATAAAACAGTAATATAGGCACAAACAGTAGTCGACTAGTAGTTCTTCTTTTAAGGTAACCACAGCAAGAACTAAGGAAAACCAAGAACTAATCACAGGAACAGCAAACAGTGAAGCCAGTGTCACCAGATATCCAAAACACTGTTAAACACAGTTTCATTAATCCTTCCAGCTGACAAATATGATTGTATGTTAGTATATAACATTTGTTTATTGAGTAAACTTAAATACACTTAGCACTTTCATCCCATCCATTCCATATCATGAGACTTTAGAGTAAAAGAACTTGCATTACATTGTGATTAAATACCCTCTAACCCCCCACCTTCCTTTCCCCAATCACTTCACAGCATTCAGCTAAAAGGGGTATTACCCTTCTCTTCTTCGTATTGTATCTCATGCCTAGACCCAGACCACAACGTCACTGGTTGTCGGTTTTGTGCTAGGTTTAACAAGCGCACTATTAAACGTCGGTTTGATTTTGCCCGACATTATTTTGGTAGAAAATTCAGTTATACCATGCCGTCAGAACTTCCAACGACCGGAATACATAAAAAGCGCAAAGTCAAGGATAGGCATCCAAGGCCCAAAACTGACAACGAAGCCTCTTCTAGGCCAGTCGCCGGTTCTCCGGTTTTCAGCGAGGTGCCTTCGCAGCCCCTGACGACTGCTTCTGTAGAACCACAGGCCGCTTCTGCCTTCCACGTGGAGATGGCTGGGCCTTCGGACACACAAGTTATTCAGCCTACCGAAACTAACCCTTCAGAGGGATCCGGAGTAGCTGAGCTGCCCGCAGCTTCAGATGGTGTTTTCAGACCTACTCAGTTAAGCATTAAACCCTCTGCCAAGTCTAAACCAGCTTTATAATCAAAGAAACAAATACAGCATTCTCCAGCACACGCCTCCATGCCTAAGAAACAAATGCTCAAAATTGCCAAAGACCTAATCACTCTGATCAGGGGGTCCCATCCCCCTCCTGATAAAAGGCCTAGACAGGATGCAGACTGACTCATCCGACCAGGTGTCCATCTTTTCAGATTCATCCTCAGACCTAGGATATTCGTTACCCCCTTATGAGGATTCTGATGCTGAGGAGTCAATTCCATCAGCCTCTCCGCCTGAGGACTACTCCTTTGGGGAAACCTTGCATACCATGAGGGAACATTTCCATTGGGAAGGCCAGGATTACTCAGAATCCAAAAAAAGGCTCAGAGACTTCCTTTTATTACCTCAACACAGATACCTTGCTATTCCGCCAGTGTTAGATATTGTGGATAATGTGTATACTGAATCCAGCTTAAATCCTGATTCCTTACCTCCAGCCCCAGTTAAACCTGACAGATACTACAGAGTCCCTGACTCTCACAAATGTCTGTACAAAAGCCCTGTTGCTGACCTTGAAACTATTTCTCAGGGACCCAAAGGAGTTAAGGCCTCATCAGCCAAGAATCCAGTTCCCTCTGACAGAGATTCCAGAGCATTAGACAGGTGGGGAAAGAAGGTATATACGTCTGCAACTTTAGTAATGAGAGCCTCAAATTGCCAGTTTCACATGCTCAAATATCAGCAATTTTTACTGTCTCATTTGAAACAAAAAATGCTTCCAGATTCAGATCCTCCTACTTTTAAAGAAATGCAGGATTTATTGCATGCAGCTGAGCAGGTGGGAAAACATACTTTGCAATGTGATTTTGATTCTTTAGAGGCCTCCTGTAGAGCAGCAGTTACAGGCTCTGTCATTAGAAGACATGCTTGGTTAAAAGAACATACGTTACCAGATCATGCAAAGACAAGGATTTTACTCAAGACTCTTTTTGGTTCCCAGAAAGGACAAAGCCTGGAGGCCTATCCTGGATCTTTCTTCTCTAAACACTTACCTGGATGTTCCGAATTCAAAATGTTGACACTACAGCAGCTTCTTCCCATGCTGGGCAAGAAAGCTTGGCTCGTAACATTGGAACTCAAGGAGGCATACCTGCATGTCCCTATCAGACAAAACTGCAGGAGATACCTCAGATTCATAGTTTGCTCAATGCACTACCAATTCTCTGCACTGCCCTTTGGCTTATCTACTGCGCCCAGGGTCTTCACAAAGTGCCTGGCACCAGTAATTGCATTTTTCAGACGGGAAGAAATTCAAATTTATCCGTACCTGGACGACTGCCTAATTCAAGCAGAGAGCAAGGACATTCTTCTAAAGCATCTGGCGTTTCTAAAAAAGTTATTAAGTTGCTTGGGGTACACAGTAAACGAAAAGAAATCAAAACTAGTGCCCTCACAAGAGATAATATTCCTGGGTGCCAACTTGAACACAACGGCCCAGATGGCTTATCTCACGCCAGCAAGCAAGGACAACTGACTCAGTACTTTCAACTGATGGCAACAAAGACCCAACTCCCTGTAAGAAAAATTCTGCAGGCCTTGGGTTACATGGCATCTTGAATACTACTAATTCCATATGCCAGACTGCATATGAGGAAACTACAGTGGTACCTACAGAATGTATGGTCTCAACACTGTTAAAGTTTGGAAACAGTTATACCACTAATTACTTGTCTTCAACAGGAGTTTCAATGGTGGGCTCAAGCTTGTCATCTCAACAAGGGACAGCCTTTTACTCAACCCACAGCCAGGCAAACACTGACAACAGATGCATCGGATTACGCCTGGGGAACACACATGGCAGGCAACTGTATTCAGGGCAAGTGGCCCGCAGAACAAAGGCATCTTCACATCAATCAAAATGAGATGCTAGCTGTACAAAATGCCCTTATAGCTTTCAAGAACCTGCTGCATCCAGGACAACTACTACTAAAGACAGACAACGCTACAGTTATGTGGTACATAAACAAGCAAGGGGGCACTCACTCCTACCCCCTCTGCAGACAAGCCATGACCTTGTGGAACACATCTCTAAACTATCAAGTTCATCTGCAAGCACAATTCCTGCCAGGAGAGAAAAACACACTGGCAGACGACTTAAGCAGAAACATCATGGATCCCCACTAATGGGAATTGAATCTACAAATATTCAGAATGATAACACAGAAATGGTGGAGCCCGGACATAGATCTGTTTGCATCCCCAGTGAACTGCCAGCTACAGAAATTCTGCACAAGGAGTTACCATCCACAAGCATGGAAAGTGGATGCCCTCTCATTCAGCTGGAAAAACCTGCAAGTATACGCTTTCCCGCCACTACCTCTCCTGCCAAAGGTACTCTTAAAAGCCAGGCAAGAAGAGCCAAAGATGATACTGATTGCACCAGACTGGCCACGCCAGCACTGGTACCCAATCTTAAAGAACTTAGCACAAGCACCACCCTGGATTTTGCCTCAAATCCCACATCTGCTGATTCAGCACAACAATCAGATACTACACAGCCAGCTAAAGACCTTAAACCTAGCTGCATGGAAGATTCCTTAGTTAAGCAAGCAATGCCACTCTCCAAAGCTGTTATGGATGTCATTCTGGAGGCCAGAAGGCCTAGTACCAGGAAAGCCTATTCGGATAAATGGAAGAGATTCTGTGCCTGGAACCAAGCTCACAGCCTTGACCCTCATGTCCCAAACATTCCTCAGATACTACAATATTTAACTGAGATGCTGGACAAAGGCCTCTCCTTCTCATCCATCAAGATCCACGCCACTGCCATCTCTGCTCATTACAACACGGATCCACCAATTTTCTCTAATCCTTTGCTAAGACAGTACCTCAGAGGGGCTAAAAACGTAAGACCGCCCAGTAGAGCACCTACTCCAACTTGGGACCTCAACTTTGTTTTGGAAAAATTAACTTTACCTCCTTTTGAGCCAGCTAACACAGCAGAATTAAAATATATCTCTTGGAAAACTGCTCTGCTCCTGGCAATAACATCAGCATGAAGAGTTTCAGAATTGCAGGCACTAATGGCAGTGGAACCTTTCCTCATTTTCCACCAGGACAGTGTGTCTTTAAGAACTAACCCTACGTTTATGCCAAAGGTGGTATCCAGTGTGGCTCTAAACCAAACTATTCATTTGCCAACTTTTTATCCAAAACCACAGAATAAAGGGTAGAGACTACTGCATTCCTTGGACATTCACAGTTACGCTTCTAATTGGACAAAACCAAAGCTTTCAGAAAATCTGAGCAATTATTGGTAGCATATGCTGCAGGAACACAGGGAAAAGCCATTTTAAAACAGACTATTTCAAAATGGATAGGACATTGTATACGTTTCTGCTATACACACCATGGGAAACCTGTACATTAGATTAGCATTAGATCTCACTCCACTAGGGCAACAGCCACTTCAACTGCCTACCTCAGAGGAGTACCTACCAAGGATATTTTGGAAGCAGCAACTTGGAGTTCTGTACATACCTTCACCAAGCATTACCATCTGCCTCTATACTCTAAATCCAGAGCTGACTTCGCCACCGCAGTACTGCAGGGCCTTATAGCCACCCCTAATGCCTTATAGAACCAGCCACCCTACCTCAGCTTTGGGATTCTACCCAAGTGTAATGACTGCAGCAGTGTAACACGATGAACATAGTACAGTTTTGTACCTACCATAAATCTAGATGTTCAAGTGTATACAATGCTGCAGTCCAGGTTACCCTCCCTCCTTCCCCTCTTACTTGCTGGTACGTACCTAGGTCTTCTACCCTTTACTACCTATGGGGAGTATTTGCTGGTAGCTGAAAGTTGTTGTTTGCTTTTCTTATGTATGTTTTATTAGCAATTTGAATTGCCTACCTATTTGGGAGCACCTGACATCTGGGGCAAGAAAAACTGAAGAAAATGGCATCGGCTGCATCTTATATACCCCTGTCGCACTGACGTCAGGGAGGAGGCGACAGCAACCGACACCGGACCAAGACTTTGGAACTCAGGCTGACTGGGGAACCGCCTGACGGCAGGATAACCCAAGTGTAATGACTGCAGCAGTGTATACACTCGAACATCTACATTTATGGTAGGTACAAAACTGTACTTTATACCTTATACTTCTTTACTCACTTCCTTACTTCAGTCCATTTCTCTTTCTGGACTCTGTATCTAAATATGTCCTAACCCTGTTTTTTTCTCCACTTTGTATTGTAATTCCTGTTTGTAGTATACTAACTTACCTTTAACTCCTCTAAACTGCCTAAAATTTTATTAAATATTACATCATTGTCATGTAAGTTGTCTCCATTCTTAACCAATGTATTCACATTATGTCTAATTTGATGTAATTATTTAAACTGTAGATGTTTTTGTATTGTTATAAAGATTGTTCTTAAAATGATTTTGTAATACTTTGGAGCTCCCTTAGCTGAAAATGAGCAATCACCCAGTCAGACTTTCCCAGTAATAAAATATCAGTAAATAAATAAATTATTGAATATTATGGCTCTTTTCGTATGCACATGTCCAAACAATTGGTACTCTAGGACAACCACAGTGCTTTATCAGTAAAATAAATGAATAAATAAATAAAAAAAATAAAAACTTCAAGGCCCTAGATCAAAAAAGCTTTATGCACTGTCTCAAAACTTTACCTTCTTCTTAGTATCATACAGACTACTAAAAGGTGTCCTCTGCCTTGTGTTTAGAACCTCAAAAGGCCCTATCTTGTCAGACCTATTACACATTTGCAAGTTCAAAGGTAGCATGAATGCCAAATCAAGAGATCTCAGTCTCTTTTTTGCAATATAAGCTGGATGTATTGGTGGGATAGATGTGTATCACAGAGAGTAATGCTCCTGTGGAACAGTCTTCCACTTCACATAATGTAAAGTACTTCTGTTACACTATTCAAATGAAATTTGGCTGACTGGATTAGAAACCATAAATTCACCTCTGGTGTAGCATCCATGTCCCTTATGGAAAGGGTAGCAAGTAAATGTCTCAACATATCCTTGTTCTGCCTGTTTCTAGGTTCATAGATTAGTACTAAGCTAACTGCTCTTGTGGGTCATTTTAAGCCTAGCCAATTACCCATGTGAGAATCAAACCCTGGACATTGTGTCTGTAAGGCTAATATCGCAACCATTATGCCAACCTTCCTCTGGTTTTAAACGGATCCCTCTTTCCCTTACCTAGGTGATTCATAAACAAAGTATAAGGGCTAAAAAATGACCATGGAAATAGAAGGCTAGGCTTCCTAAAATCCTTGTAGATCACCAGCCTAGTAAGCACCCACAAACTTGTAGGAAAACTGAGTTTCTGGTGGTACATGGGACTTCATTCACAAAATCCATTTAATTTCCTCATTTTCTATGAACAACTTCACATCACCTCCCCTCAAAGGTTTATAAATCACTTTTATCTAATCATGTGCTTACTGACTGAATTGTCCATTTTAAACTGGGGTTTAACCTTTGTACCTGCTCAAGTGACTGATATTTCTAAGACTGACTGAAATTAAATATTTTGTTTGTAATTTAACCCTGAAAACATAATTTGGCACTGTAAGTAATTATGAAGCTGCTTTTAAAAGAAGGAGCGTTTTCGTTCCATAAGTCACTGGTGCCTTACAAATATTTGAAAAGGCTATAGAACGAGACATTTATGCACTGTATGAAAATAATAAGGTTGATAATTATAATTTAACCAATGATGAGCAAAGGGCTATACATTCACTAGTTGAAAATCAAGACTTTGTTATTAAAGGTGCAGATAAAGGTGGGGGGATTGCAGTAATGGGGAAAGCAGTTTTATTTTAACAAAATGCAAATGATGTTGCAGAAAGAACAATATTGGTTTATTACAAGGAGTAAAGTAAACAGTCTCTGTTTGGAGTTTAACAAAAACTTGTGTGAAATGCATGATACTGGGTTAATTACAGATGATTTGTTTAACTGTTTGTTGAAAATCCTAAGTTGCCAATAATTTATGGCATACCAAAGTTGCATAAAAGCATTAGTGATCCGCCAGTGAGGCCCATTGCGTCATCAAGGGGGTGTGTCACTGAGTCGATGTCTAAATACCTTGAACAGCAACTACGCATAGTCTTAGAGAAAATGCCCACCATATTGAAAGATACAGATAGTTTTTTTAAACAGTTTTATAACTGGTCAGCTGGTCGCTTAAATGATCAATCGTATTTTGTTACAATAGATGTTGATTCACTCTTTACCTCCATACCACATGAGGCTGGTATAGCTAGTGCTAAGACATTTTTAGAGAGGTTTTCTGGTTATAACATGCAGAAAATTAACATGCTGTGTGAGATGTTGACATCAGTGCTAACTAATAATGTGTTTTTATTTGACACTAAGCTATATTATCAACAAAAGGGTGTAGCGATGGGAACAAGTGTAGCTAACACCTATGCGAACATAGTTATGTATGTATGGGAGGAAAGGTATTTATTGTCTACATCCAGTATGTATAGGTAGCATATTGTGTTTTACAAATGTTTTGTGGACGACCTTATGAGAAGGAAATGAGGAACCTTTTCAAAAGTTTTTGGCATATGCGAATGAAAGTACTTCCTTTTTGAAATTTAAACATGAATATTCATTGGAACGCATTGCCTTTTTCAATGTTATATTAATAAGAAAGGAAAGTGGTGAAGTACATACTGAAATGTACAAGAAGGAAGTGAAGCAAAATAACTATTTACACCATAGTATGCACCCCCCTTAATGTTTGAAAATATAGTCTTGAATCAGATGCAGAGAGGTGTGAGGTTAAATACACAACATGATATGGTAAATGATCATTATTGAAAGGGGTTATTCAGGGAGAACAGTGGCTAAAGCACACGATAAGGTTAAACAACAATATTTAAAGCACAATATAACTCCATATTTTAGCGATGGGCATCAAGGAAATGAAAGGACACAAATTAGAAAAAAATAGGACTAGATGTATGCGTACTTATAACAGGAATACCTCAGCGGTTAAAAATATAATAGTGAAACACTGGGAAATTCTAAGGGATGTTCAAGGCCTACAAGAAATTGTTACAGAAGGCCCTGCATTTGGTTATAAACAAAACTGTACGTTAAAACAGCCACTATGTTACAAGGAGCAACCCAAAAGTTTTTTTTTACTGGTTTTAGACATAAGCGTGGTACTTACAGATGTAATAATTGTGTCTATTGTAAACATTTATACACTGATAAATCAGCAAGACACCCTGTGACCATAAGTGAATTTATACTTCAAGCTTATGGAAATTGCAATACTAGTAACTTGGTCTATAAGGCTAAGTGTGAACAGTGTGATTGTTACTATGTGGGCATGACTAATAGGAAGTTTAAAGAATGTATAGCTGGTCATATCAGTGCCATTAAATGTAAGTTGTCAAGAAATGCATTAAGTAAGCACATTTTGGAAAAGGGTGATCATTTATTCAAATTTGTGATTTTAAAGCTGATTTATAAACCTTTGAGGGGAGGTGATGTGAAGTTGTTAACAGAAAATGAGGAAATTAAATGGATTTTGCGAATGAAGTCCCATATACCACCGGGATTAAATGACAGTTTCACTTTAAAACCTTACTTAAGAGAATTACATCAAAAAGTTTGAAACTATGTCATGTGATTTTATTAACTATTTAAATGATGACTGCAACTGTTAAGATGTATTCGCCTGAAGAAGCCTTGTTGGTGAAAGTTCTTTCATGTGAAGTTTTAACTTGCGATTTTTAATAAAAGATCTTGAGTTTTCCAGTGCTTTTTTCTTTTTTGGATTTGTTTTGGTATTAAGTACTGGTTAATAACCTACTGTTTTTTTTTTTTTTTTTTGGAAAACTGAGTTTCTTATAAGAATGTTTTGTCAGATTTTGATCTCTTTCAGTCTGGCATAATTCTTTGACATATTCTTGGATCACTCTGTTGCATTCTTTAATCTCCCTTAGAATCTCGCCAAGAGAAGACAAAGAGAAATGGATGGGGTAGTCCTACATTAAAGACTTGCTGTGGTACTTTTTAATCAAATCCAGAACAGAAGTTGCTGTTAAAAAAGGGACAATTAATAGGGCATATAAAATATTGCATGATAACTAAGAATCAATCAGGGGAGGTTAGAAAAGATTGTGAAGAGAAACTGGAAAAGCAATGTACAAGAGAACAATGTGAGGATGTATGTATGGCTTCCAAGAATGCAACAAAGTCCAGAAAGTTTAGGATTGTTGCTTGGAAGTATGTGCATAGGTATTTTTATACCCCAAGAAGACCCCAAAGAATTTTTCCTCAAGTAGATAGTAAGTGTTGCAGGCATGATAGGATAGGAAAAAAAGGTAACTGGAAATATAGTGAATTGGAAGATTTTAAAAATTCCCTATAGAGTACTCTTGTCAGAAATATTGGGGGAGGGAATGGCTATGATTAAGGAAATTATTATTTTGAGTTTGCATACAGGAACTGAATTGACTAGACATAGTAAGGCATTTAAGTTTAATTCTCTTGGCTGCTAAAAAAAAAAGCAAGTACCTGGAAAAAGAAATTAAAATTTAAACCTGCTGCATTTGAATACTGAATATTGTAAAAGAGATAAAGGAAGTGGAAGAGGGATCTTTAGAAAAGGGAAGGAACAAACTGCATAGAAATAAATGCAGTTTGTGGTAATGATACATGCAGAATAATGTTCAGGATGAGGTGCGAGTTTTAAGGGAAGGTAGGGATTGAGCAATTTATTTAATGTTGGACTGAATGGCAGTTGTTACAAAAAGACAGAAAACATGTAAGTTGCAAATTCCCTGTGGGCAAAGAGAAGAATGTGTTGTCATACCTACAACTTCAATAACCAAATTCACAGGGGGAAAACAAACAGCCATATTTCTCTGCAGCTGAATGTCACTTCCGCCATGTGTCCCCAGCCAAAATGTATCGCAGGGAAATGTCTCGCTGCCTAGGTGCCTGAACCCCTTTTCAGGCTGTAAGGATTCACAGTTGTGCTGTCATTTATAAAATGATTCTTTTTCTTATCTTGGCCCATAAGCCTTTACTTCGCTTTGAATGGTATGCATCCATTCAAAATAACCTAAGCATCTGGAAACACATGCAAAATGAACAGTGGTGATAGATAGAGGGGCATGGCATAAGTTTAAATAATAATTTATAGTGCTTTATGAACTATGACAGTTCACATAAGATTGAATGAAAGATACTTTGCAAAGATGTTTGGGTGAGTATCCAGTATTCATTTCAAATTTTATAGCGTTGTTGCCTCACAGCAAGAGGTTCTCCCATTCAATTCTCGGCTGGAGTACGGGAGTGCCTTCTGTGTGGAGTCCGCATGTCCTCCCCGCGGTTGGCTGGGCATTCGAAAGACATGTGTAAATAGGCGTGCCTTCTTTGAAGGTTGAACGTCGAGCTGGCACCTCAGCGTTCGTGAAAATCTACTGCTAATCATTAGCAGACCGGAGTTCCGCTGTGGCGACCCCTAACCAGGAAAAGCCGAAAGACAACAACAACTAGGTGCATTTTTAGAGATACTTTGATTAGTATATAGTTGTTATCCATAAATACTTTGTCTAATTTACTTGTGAAACTGTGACAGAAAAGAAGCTACAGGTAAGATTAGAAATTAACATATGTTCATCATATGGATCACTGCTGCACTAGCCTTAGCTGTATGAGTTATATCCTCCTAAGGACATAACAGCTGGCCAGATTCCAAAGCTTCAGAGCACTTTCTATGCACCCAAACTGTCAGGCAGCTTGGGATCAGTTAACTAAACCACTGAAGAACACACTCTTGTAAGACTTTTGCGGATCGATGGTCAGCTCGGTGCTGTTCCTTTGCTGAGCAGATGAGTTCCCTTTGGGGATAGCCTTCCATTTTCTAAATATTGTTTGTGTTTTATCACTTTCCTCTTCAGCAGAGTTACTTTAAAACTATGAGTTTTGTGTTTTAATGGACTGTCAGAGGACTGTATCGTACTTTTAAATGGCAGACCACTTTTTTCCCGTCGGTCTAAAAGTTGTGTAAAGTAACTGAAATCCATTTTTTCTGTGGAGAAATTGTCTTTATTTTACTTTTTTAAAGGTGTGAAACTAGCTTTTCTTTTCAAACAAAAAGTATGCGAGCAATTTTTTTGTGTGCAAATTGTCTTTTTTACTTTTGAAAAAATATAAAGTTTTAAAGATTGCTTCCAAAAACAGAAGACAAAATGTAACGAGCCATGTTTATGGCATGAATATTCATGATGGTGGTAGTGGGGGGGGCAGGAGGCACTTATATCACTTGGGGTTCCAGCTGTAATTATGCTGGATTTGCATAGGCAAATACTTGTAAATTAGTTATGTAATTGCCAAACTGTTAAATTAGCAGTTTCACAAAAAAGTAATCATTAGTTTCAATGGACCGGGGGTTAGCCACATCCTCTGCGGCTATTGGGGTCTCTTCATTGTGCAAGGGAGAATCTTTTCGGTCCTAGGAGTGGTAACAGGAAAGGCTTCCCTTTTGTCAGAATGCCTTGCCCATCCCTGGGGAAGCTGCTGTTGCTGCCGTTAATAACACTGTTGGCCCCATTTTCCTGTCAAAAGAAAACTAAGCATGTGTCTGCTCCTCCTCAAAATTTATTAGGCAGGAGTGGTTTGATTGGCCTGGCTCAAGGTTTAATTCAGGCTATTGATCCTTTTTGTAAACTAGTGTCTGGTAAAAGAAGGATGCATCTTTTTCTGAAGAGATTCAGGAAGATGAAGGGACAGATATGGGGTTTTCTTCTCTGATTACCGATTCAGACTCAGGATAGCTTACTGTGGGGGGGTTCTCTTTCTATGAGACTATTGCTAGAATGTGCCAGTGTTTTCAGTGGGAGAATACTGAGGTTTCTCTCTGCCTCAGAAAATACTACGAGTTGTTACAAAAGGAATTTCCAGAACCTACACCCATTTCTTCTGTTCTGTTAGCTTTAGAGGCTGTGTGTGTGGTACTGCCTGCAATTTTCCCGATAGTCAGCTACCCTTAAAAAGGCAGATAGGAATTATAAAGTTCCTTAGTTTTTTACATTTGTATATACTATTCTCAGACTATAGCTTTAGTTGATCCCACTGCTTCTAAACACAATTCAAATCCTACTGTTTTCCCATACTTAACTGTCAATCATTTTCCCATCCTTATCAGAAAAAGTGTATTCTTCTGTTTTGATTTGCAGAATTCTGAATGGTCAAGCTCTTATATTAAAGTTTCATCTGTAGTAGTTAGTTATCTGCAACCTGTGGAGTATTCGGATCCATACGGATCCAAGCCGGCAACTTTTTCCAAGCGTGTGCTCCAAGCTCCTCCCCTTACCCATAATCCCTCACATCTCATTTGCCGCTTCATTCATAAGCATCATGATCTCTTTAGCTCCAAGTTGGGTATAGTAAGTAATAGTTTTATTGTACTTTTAGTGAGTGTGTGTGTTCGTTAGTTTAACCCTTTCCTCCTTTTCGCTTTTCGTCAGTTTTTTGTATATACATATATATATATATATATATATATATATATATATATATATATATATATATATATATATAAAAAACTTAACGGTAGTATAGTAGGCCTACCCGACCTTACTGTGTGTGTGGTAGTTTTGGCTTAAGTTTTGGCTGAGTGGATTTTTTAGTATGGCTGAGCAGCCAAAACCTACTTTTAAAAAATGCACAGAGTGTGGCCACAAGCTTTCACTGGTTAATGGCCACACTCTCTGTGTTATTTGTCTGGGTGTTCCCCATCTTTCTTTGCCATGTAGTGTGTGTGCAGAGTTCAGCCCTAGGGCCCTAAAAGAAAGGAAGGCAAAGCTGGTAGCTAAGGGCCTTCTACCAGTTTCTGCCTTGGACACGGCAACCTCGACCTCGGCTCTTCCAGTAGCTGATCAATCCCCCCCCTTCCCCTCAGGCTGGGACTCAACCTCCCACTAAGCCTGTTGAAGTGGGGACTAAAGGAAAAGAGAAGAAAGACAAGGACAAGAGAGGGGATAGTCACCCCAAGCGTTCTCCAGAGTGGGAGCCCTTCCCTAGCCCACCTTCCAAAGTGACTAGGACTACCTTTCGTCTGTTCCACTCCCCGAGGTTCTCCTTGGAGCCGGCGGAGCCCTTGGACCCGAGGCCTTCATCGAGTTTGTCGCACCGACCAGCCAGATCCGAGTCAGTCGCCTCATCACGCTCGACTTGGAGTCTGTCGGAGTTCGATATGGAGAGGATGATGAGGAGGTTCATTCGGACCCAAATCCAAATGGGAGTCTTGCCAGGCCCTTCTCCAGCCAGAGAGGGGACCTCCATGCCCTTCTTCCATCCAATTTCTCCTTCCCCGATCTGACCTGCGGTTTCAGGGTTTATGGATCCAAGGAGCTGGGGGGTACGGCGCCAATGGTTCCTCCAACCTTGACGCCAGCGATTACCTTGAGTTCCTCGGATCAGACCTGCTTGGATCTGAGCAACTCTCGGGGCCCAGAATGGGGAGTCAGATCCGAGGGAATGGAGGTATCGTCAGCTCCAAGCTGTTCCTTCAGAACCCTGGCTACCTCGGCCTCAGCCCCCATCCTCATGACGGAGCCGGGGAGAGCTTCCTCCTTGTTGGTTGCTAAGGACGTGCACTCTCCATCGGCGTTCGACGTGGTGGACAGGGTTCTTAACCAAAGATCGAGACCCCAGCCTATTTCCTTGGACTCCACCCAGGCTCCCATGGATTTGGTCACAACTCCCTTCAGCTTGTCCCATGGACAGCCCATGCTAGAAGACCCCCAGGTGGATCCCATCGTGGAACCCCCCATGACTCACGAGCCCTCTTCACAGAGTCCCACTGAAGAGGGTCCCCGTAAGTACTTGTGTAAAAGGAGGCACATGGGCTCCCCCCAAGTCTCTCACAGAAGATACTGACATAGATAAAGGTGAGGGTTCCCCCAGGTCACCTCCTGAGGATGTCTCCTTTGGAGACATCATGGAGATCCTCTGCCAGAGGGGAGGTTGGTCAGCCCCAAAACCCTCTACGGATGAGTCAGTATTCCTGAAGGCCTTTGGCATGGGCCCATCTACATCCTGGGTGTCCCCTCCTGCAGATCCCTTAGTGGATCTTATTACCACATGAGCATGGAAGGAGCCTGACACCAAGTAGCCAATACCTAAATGCCCAGACAGGATCCTCTCTCTTCCCTCAGTCAGACAGGCCTGGTACAAGGGATCCCCGGTGGATGCTGTGGTGGTTGCAGCTGCCACCAAGAGGGAACTGGCACAGGAAAGTTCCTCTGTATACCCTCCGGACAAGGAGACTTGGAAGCGAGTTTTTACTTCAGAGATGTTTTCTATTCGAGCACTGAATTATTTGGCACACGTCATACGACTTCAGCGAGATTTAGTCACAGAGTTCGCTGTGTCGACCCCAGAGTCTTTGTCATCAGAGGACAAGCGATTATTCTCTGCAAAAATGTCGACTCTCAAATCTGTATCGAACATGTCCATGCGTCTTCTTTCCCATGCCATGGAATGAGTGGCTAGGGCGGGCTGGGACCGGTGTAGCTATGAGGCAACACGCTTGGCTCAGACTGTGTCAATTTGCGGACCCCTTCAAGGCGTCATTCACAAATGCTCCCTTCGATGGTTCTTCCCTGTTCGGGAAGACAGTACGTGACAGTCTGGTCCAGAGCGAGAAGGACGGGAAGACTCTGTCTGCCGTCGGAGTCTGCTTCTCTAGCCCTCAAAGATCCTTTTCTAGGAATCCGAGAGGGCAAAAGAAGATGTGGTTCCGAAAAATCTCAGTTTTCCTGGGTCTGTCAGGACAACTTGTCCCCTATAGGCAAAGGGGGACAAAACAGATGCCGCCCCAGAGGCAGAGGAGGGCTGTGGAACTTTGGGTCTAGGGAGACCTTCTCGGACAGACCCACACAGCAGCCCTGAGGGGTTGCCCGACTCTCCTACTCTGGAGACAGTCGGGGGAAGATTATCATTGCACCTAATGGCTTGGGAGTCCATTATGGTGGACCGTTGGGTGCTACAAATAATATCCAGAGGCTACTCCATCCCATTCGTTGCCCCTCCCATTCAACCAAAGCACCTCCCGGTTGTTCCACCCGCTCAAAGGGAGGCGGCAGCGCAAGAGATTTCAAAGCTGCTTCGCAAACAAGCCATCAAACGGGTCCCCCCCAGATCAATCCGGATCAGGTGTTTACTCCAGGTTCTTTTTAGTGCCAAAGAAGACAGGGGACCTCAGGTCCATATTGGACATGTCAACCCTGAACCGGACTGTAGCCAAGCAGAAATTCCGGATGGTCACCCTGCAGTCCATTCTACCTTACCTCCGAGAATGCGACTGGGTGTGCTCGATAGTCCTCCAGGGCACTTACTACCATATCAAAATTCACAGAAGCTGTAGGAGATTCCTTCGCTTATGGCTGGGAGCCAATCATTTCCAGTTCAGAGCCCTACACTTCGGTCTCACCACAGCCCCCAGGGTGTTCACCAAGGTTATGGCAGTCGTAGCGGCTCACCTGAGGCTTCAGCAAATTCAGGTGTTTCCTTACCTAGACGATTTGCTCCTCACTGCTGCCACCAAGTGTCTTCTTTGCATGGCCAGAGACTTCTTCCTGCATTTAGCAGTCAACCTAGGGATTACCATCAATGTCTCCAAGTCCCTCTTGAATCCGGTACAGACCTTGGAATTTATAGGGGAACGGCTGGACACTTTACAATTGAAAGTCTTTCTAACTCAAGACAGGGTCCAGAGCCTATGGGCCCATGTATCAACGATCCTTGGCCCCAGGCTGCCAATGGCGAGCAATGTTCTTTGAGCCCTAGGCCCCATGGCCGCAGCAATCTCAATCCTTCCCTGTGCGTGCCTTCACATGAGGGTGCTTCAGTGGACCCTTGCAGTACAGTGGTCTTGGCTAGACCTCCCCATGGACTATCCAATTCGAATCAGCAGAACCTGCAAGATGTCTCTTCTCTGGTGGCTCCAATCGCCAGAAATCTTGGAAGGGCGACCTTCATAGCACTCACAGCCCAAGACACAGTGACCACGGACGCCTCCCAGCTCGGGTGGGGGGGCACTATTTGGGAAGGATGGTTCAAGGCACGTGGTCCCAGACCGAGACCAGATTGCATATCAGAGTTCTGGAGATGAGGGCAGTGCTTTTAGCGTTGCAAGCCTTTCACGCTGTTCTTCCCACAGGGATGATTGCAGTTCAGTCAGACAAACATGTCTGTTATCTGGTACATCAGCAAACAGGGGGGGACCAGATCTTACCCTCTCTGTCGTGAGGCTATGAGAGTTTGGAAGTTGGCGATCTCCACCATTTGGTTTCTTATTGCAACGCACATCCCGGGATGCTCCAACATTTTAGCGGACAGATTGAGTTGGGCTATTCTAAAGCCATACGAGTGGTCTCTGAAACAATCGATAGCGGAGGAGATCTTCCTTGCGTGGGGTCAGCCTTGCTGTGATCTCTGCATCTCCTTCCAATGCAAAGTGCAGCGAGTTCTTCACTCTGATCCCCTCACCAGGGGACTCCCCCAGAGACGCTCTCGTCCATGCTTGGCCTCCCGGGTTACTGTATGCTTACCCCCCATTACCTCTCATTCTGAAGTTTCTTCAGAAAGCTTGCAGACTGGGGTGCAAAGTGATCCTCATTGCCCCGTTCTGGCCTCGTCAGGTGTGGTTCCCCTTCCTCTGGTCTCATGTTCTAACTCCTCCTTGAATTCTGGATCCTTGCCCGGATCTCATCTCTCATCCCTCAGGCATCTGTCCGCCCGACTTGGACAGCATCAAGCTGATGGCTTAGTTGCTCCAGTTCCCCTGATTGCTAGGACTCTCGGTCTGTCATCTTCAGTAAAGACTATTCTGGCGGCAACCCATAAAGCTTCCACTAGGAAGATTTATCGCAGCAAATGGAAACGCTTCTCTATTTGGGCTTCTCAGAGGAACCTAGATCCCTTTACAGGCCCGGTTCCTGCAGTGTTGAAGTTTTTGGCCAGTATTTTTCAACAAGGGGCTAGCTTTTGCACGGTAAAAGTGCAACTGGCGGCCATCTCTAATTTTCATGTCAGCGAAAATATGAATGCTCTGGCCTCTTTGAGACTGTGTAAAGCTTTTATGAAAGGCACCTTTCTTTTATGCCCTCCAGTTAAGGACTCACTCCCTCCTTGGGACCTTACCCTAGTTCTGCAGGCGTTAGTTGCTTCCCCCTTTGAACCTGCAGCATCAGTAGATTTGAAATTATTATCCTGGAAGACAGCTTTCCTAGTAGCCATTACTTCGGCCAGGAGAGTTTCTGAGATTCAAGCTTTGTCTGCCATGCCCCCTTACTTGATCTTTCTTAAAGGCAGGGACTCACTCCGCACGAACCCTTCCTTCTTACTGAAAGTTGCCTCTGAATCAAATATTAATCAGATGATTAACCTGCCTGTTTTCTTTCCAAATTTTCAGAACAAGGGTGAATATAAACTGCATTTGCTAGATGTTTATAGACAGCTTCATTTCTATTTACATAGAACTAAACCCTTTTGTAAGTCTGTCCAGTTATTTGTGTCCTTTTCTAGACCCTTTTTGGGCAAAGCCATATCCAAGGTCTCCTTAGCTAGATGGATTACACAATGTATACTGCAAGTCTATAAGGACAAAGGTCTGTCCCTGCCTGGTCCTGTTAAAGCTCATTCTACCAGATCTATGGCAACTTCTGCTGCTTTTTGGTCTAGGGTTTCACTGGATGATATCTGTGCAGCAGCAACCTGGGCAAGGTCACATACATTCATTTCTCATTATAAGTTGGATTTGATCTCTAGAGGGAGAGTATCCTTTGGCTCTGCGGTGCTCAGGAATATCCTTCCATGAGGGCCTCCCAGGAGTTTTAGTAGCTGGGGACTCTGTCCCACAGGTTGCAGATAAATGAAGTTAACTACTTCAGATAAAGAAGCTATGTACTCACCATAACGTTCCATCTGAGTAGTTAGAATTCATTTTCTGCAACCGTCCCGCCCTCTTTCCCCCAAACCTGTTCTAGGTTAGTGATGTTATTGAGTTGCTGATAGTTTGGATAGCGGCAAACTCGATCTGAGGGAAGGTAGGGGATGTGAGGGATTATGGGTAAGGGGAGAAGCTTGGAGCAGATGCTTGGAAAAAGTTGCCAGCTTGGATCTGATATGGATCCGAATACCCCACAGGTTGCAGAAAATGAAGTATAACTACTCAGATGTAACGTTATGGTGAGTACATAACTTCTTTTTTTGACTAATTTTGAAAGTATGAGGAATGTTTAATCTGCAGTTTCTTCTTGTGAGGAAAAATCTATATTACTTTCTTGTATTGAACAGATGGCTACTCATTGTTTACATTGTGTATACAACTCTGTTAATACTTCTTCCAGAGCTATGGCCACTGGTACTGTTTTGTGGAGGTTTGCATGGCTGCATTCTCCGAACCTCCTAGATGATGTTAAAAAGAGATTTTAAATTCCCCTTCGGGTAGAGATTTGGGTTTTGGCCCACCTACTGTAGAGGTGATCAAAAAGTGTGTTGAAAGGGGCAGGCTGATCCAGGGAGTCATAAGATTGTTCAGCCCTCCTTTTTCAAATTTTCTTAGGAATTCTTTAACTACTGATCCAGTTTTGGCAAAAAGTAGAATAAACAGTCTCAACAAAATACAGGTAAACATACGAGCTGATGTTTTCCTTTTCATTCTTCCTCACCACTGGGTCTTGGATCTGATCCTTGGATCTGACTCAGCCGCATTCTACTAGACTTCTGATCCAAGCCTCATGCTCCTCCCTTTACCCATATTTCCCTAGTGCATCCCCAAGCCCTCAGATCTTGTTTGCCACCATCAAAGACAGACGGGAAATCCGGCTCCTGTGGTGATATACTTTAATAGTTGTTTTTACCTTTGGTAATATTTTTTCTTTATTTCAAATTGTAGTTAGTATAGCTCCTCCCTTTGGGACTAGCTTCTAAACTTTGTGTTGGTTATTTATAGTGTGTGTTTTTAAGTGCAGAGTAGCTCTTAGATGCAGTTTAGAGGTTAAAGTTAAGGCTTCGAGTTAAGGTTTAAAGTTTAGAGTTTAAAATTTAAAGTTGTTTAAGACTTGATAACTAAATATGAATACAGTTAAAACTAAGTTTCTCCCTGGCGACAGGTACTAGAGTTAAGTTATGGTTTGGCTGTCTGCCTCAGGGTGTGTATTTCTGGTTTACTATCAAATGTTTGAAATGCATCCGTTTGATTGCCACTTATGTAAAAGGCTAGTTTGAAAGTATTGTAATGTCGCTATTTTTTTTTACCGAATTTACAGTGCTGAAACTCAGGACTGGACTTAGGTTAACTGGTGCCCTAGGCAAAAGGGCTCCACAGCACTCCGCCCTCCAACATCACCTGGTGCCCCCATCCTGGCCTACCTACATCATCCAGGTTACTTTTTTCTGCCATGCTTGTCCTACTTTTCAGTTTTGTTCTGTATTCAATCAGCAAATTTTAAAGAAACCACTTCTTTACTACAAGAAAATAAATAAATACTGGAAAAGCGCCCTTGCTAGAGTGGCGCCCTAGGCAGCTGCCTAGTTGGCCTATGCCCAATGCTGGCTATGCTGAAACTCTCTTCCTGTTCTACGTCTCAAATGGCAAATGGGTTTTCACACACAACTCAAGGAAATATCGAATGTCAAACACCAATTTTAGCATGTTCAACATTAGGAAGGAAAATGTTTTAAATTACAACATACAAGTTCGGCATTCCGAACACTCGCTCAAATGCATTTTGAACATTTGATGGTAAACTTGTGTTTTTTGTTAGTGAGAGTAAATTTTTGTGTGTGTGACACTGTTGTTGCTTGCTATGTCTGACAAACCCGACAAACCTACTGGGTTCAAAGAGTGCACTTATTTTGGGCACAAGATTCCCAATTCGGATCCGCACAAGAAGTACGTGCACTGCTTTGGTGCTGGCCATTTGGACATGCCTTGTGTGATCTGCACTACCGTCAGTTCGAGAGCTCTCTCTGATCAGAGGAATAAATTGATTTTGAAAGGTCTGTTACCTGCTGGGGCTCAAACCCCATCTATACAGACAACCCCGGAGCCTAAAAAGAGGCATCACAAGTCTCCTCCTTCCTCAGAGCTGTCAGCCAAATGAAACAAAGGTTCAGATCCTACTGCATCTGATCCAACACCTGCTTGGCCACTCTTGGATCCACTCTACTCTGTGATCCGATGACATTTGTCACCGTCTACCAGTTCTCCTATCCAAGTTTCACCTCCTTTGGATCCGATAGTTAGAGGTTGTTCTCCAGATGCCGTCATTCAGGCAGTGTCCCCGACCCTGCCAGAAAAAGTCATTGTTATTCCTATGAAATCTTCCAGACCACCTTCCTCTGTTTTGTCCAGGTCTTCCAGGAGCTTTTCTGAATTAGATATGGATAGAATGATGGGGAAATTTCTTTGAGCTCAATTTCAGATGGGGTTTATTCCAGCTCCATCCCCTTCCAGATCCATGAGCTCATCTACCAGAAAGCATCTATCTCCTTCTCCAATCCAACCCTCCTCTTCAGTGCCCAAGGATTCTAGATCCCCATGAGGTACGTCATCAGATCTGAAGAAATGTTTTCCTTCAGATCTGACAGTGACTGACCAGCTTGGCTCCCTTATCTTCAGATCAGAGCAGGTCTCTGATCCGAGAGGTCTGCGCCGGGTCTGAGGGGCAGGGTTCAGCTCCTATTTTTTTTGGAGCCATCCCTTCCTCTGGTTGCTTCAGCCCTAGACAGCTCGGGACCGCTTTTCTCTGGGTGGCGCAGATCCGGGGACAAC
This sequence comes from Protopterus annectens, assembly GCF_019279795.1. NCBI lineage: Eukaryota > Metazoa > Chordata > Ceratodontiformes > Protopteridae > Protopterus > Protopterus annectens. The sequence goes on along the minus strand of NC_056727.1, from coordinate 92,628,109 downwards.
CATGGCTTCCCTTCCTTGACTGCTTTGGCTCTGAGGAGGGGGGAGAGGGTTTCTGCAGGTTCCTCTGCTTTCTGGATCGTACAAAGGGTTTTGTCCACAGCCAGGTAGCCATCCTCTTGCATTTTGGCTTCTACTCTGCACCCATCATCTGCTTCGAGCTTGGAGCCCATCATTTCTGCCATGTTGGGTCAGCCAGTTCCAGAAGGTCTCCATTCACGCTCCCCCCAGGGGCATCCCTCCTCTTCCGATACCTCCCCAGACCATCCCACTGAGGAGGTCTCTCAGAAAAGGATGTGTAAACGGAGACACATAGACTCTCCCATGGAGTCTGTCACAGAGGACACAGGTTTTGAGGAGGGTGAAGGATCCTCCAGATCACCACCCTGTGATGTTTCCTTTGGGGACATCATGGAAATCCTTAAGCAAAGAGGTGGTTGGTCTTCCCATAATCCTTCACCTAAGGAGACTGTGTTCTTGGAGGCTTTTGTGGCTGGCCCATCTGCATCCTGGGTGACCCCCCCCCAGGCGGATGAGCTTATCAACCGTGTCTCCAGCCAGGCCTGGAAGGAGACTGACACTTTTGAACCAATTCCCAAGTATCCAGATAAAATCCTGTTACCCTTTAGATGACCGACAATATTGAAGTAAGGGAATTGCACTGGATGCCATGGTTGTGGCAGGAGATAGCACTGCAGAGCTTCACTGCCCATTCTCCAAACAAGTCTAGAGTGATGGAGAGATTCAGGAAGTGCATTTATGCCTCAGCTACTTTCACTCAGAGGTCTTTGAATTTTATGGCCCAGTTCATCACTTTTACAGAGAGATTTGATTAAAGAACTTTCAAGTTCTTTCGCTGACTCCTTGTCGGCAGAAGGTTGTAAAAAAGTTTCTCTGCAGCTGGCCACCCTTTCATCAGTAGCTAATTCAGTGATGAGGTTAAAATCTCCCGTGCAGCAGAAGCCACCTCTCAGGCAGCCGGGTTAGGCTTACCCATACGGCATCATTCCTGGGAGAGGCTTTATGATTTTGCAGAGCCTTTTAAGATGTCTTTTATTAATGCCTGTTTTGATGGTTCCTCCCATTTAGTTCATCAGTCAAAGAAACATTTACCTGCAGTGAGCAGGATGGAAAGACCCTTTTTGCTGTTGGAATCAAGTTTTCTATCCCTCAACGTACCTTTTTCAGGCACCAACAAGTTGCAGGTGTCGCACTAGAGGCAAAGGGGTCTGCAGAATCAGGGTTTTAAGAAGTTGTTTCCCGACAAACCCTATTAGTACTACTGATGCACTGCCTGGCTACCCTTCTCTGGAGGTAGTTGGGACATTTTTCTTTGCACCCAGAAGCCTGGACAAATATTGCAACAAACAAATGGGTGTTAAACATCATATCCAGTGGATATTGCATTCCTTTTTCCCTTCTTCTTACAAAACCATGCAAAAACTCCCCGATATTTCACCCAGAGGGAGCTAGCAGCCCAGGAAGGCCAAAAGCTGCTTATGAAGAGTCACCCATAAGGTCCCAACCTAACAGGATTTGGAACTTACTCAAGCTTCTTTTTAGTGCCAAAGAAAATGGGGGACCTCAGATCAGTCCTGGATCTAAGCAGACTGAATTGGTATTGCTTATGGAATAGTCCATCCTGCTGCTTCTGTGCAAGGATGATTGGATATGCTCCATAGATTTCCAGGATGTGTACTATCATATAAAGATTCACAGGCACTCCAGGGAATTTCTGAGTTTCCGGCTGGGAGCCATTCACTGTCAATTCAGAGCACTGCCTGTTGGGCTCACCACAGCCTCCTGGGTGCTCACCAAGTACATGGCAGTGGTTGCAGCTCACTTGAGACTCAAGGAATTCCAGGTGTTTCCATGCCTCGATGGTTGGCTCCTTACTGCCCCAACCACACATCAACTCCTTCAAGTCACAAATTATCTGCTACATGTTTTCAGCTTCTTAGAGATCTGTACAAATTTTGCAAAATCAAAACTCCATTGCAAAACATAGAATTTATCAGAACCCAATTGGATACTCTACGGATAGTGGCTTACCTTCTAATGCACAGGATCGCTTCTTTAAGAAGTCAAGTACAGGACATGCTAACTCACCTTTTTCCTCCTGCGAGACTGGTATTATAGGTACTAGGATCTGTGTCAGCACCATTATTTCTAGTACCCTTGGCCATTTTCTTCATGCGAATCCTCCAGCGGACACTGGCAGTGCAATGGTCAGTCCTTTATCAACTTCTCTGGATGCCGATAAACTCACTCCAATTTATAAATGTCATGTACATTGGTGGATTCAGTGCCAAGCTCTACATTTAGGCAGCCCCCCCCCCCCCCGCTCACAGCCACAGTGATCACAGATGCTTCCCAGACAGGGTGGGGGGGGGGCATTACATGGGGAAGTTGGTCCAAGGCACGTGGTCCACTGTAGAGACTAAGTTGCATATCAATGTCGTTGCAAGCCTTTTAGGATCACCTCCCTGTAGGGATAGTTGTTATGGGCAACATGTGAATGATAAGATACATTGGTGAGCAAGGAGGAACTTGCTCTTGCCTGTTGTGCTCCATGAGGGTCTGGGAATGGGTGATATTTTCACACCACTTTCTAGTTACAGCTCACATATCGGGGAAAACCAACATATTGGCAGACAATCTCAGCAGGTCCATTATGATTCTTCACAAGTGGTCCATCAATCAATCAATCAGTAGTGGACAGGATTTTCAGCCGTTGGGTCCAGCCTTGCTACGACCTATTTGCCTGTCCCCTTGACAACAAGTGCAGTAAGTATTTTGTACTGACCCCCCCCCCCTCAGGGGGAGTCACCAAGGGATGCTCTAGTTCATGATTACGCCCGGGTATTCTTTACGCTTATCCTCCTCTTCCTCTGATTCCAAAATTTCTCCAGAAAGCAAGAAGGTTGAAGAGCTCAGTCGTCCTCATTGCTCCCTTTTGACCTCATGAAGTGTGGTTACCCTTCTTATGATCTCACCTCAGATATCCTTCTTGGATTCTGAAGCCCAATCAGGATCACCTGTCTCACCCATCAGGATGTCAGCACCTCAGTCTTCACATTCTCAGACTGACCGCCTGGTTTCTGCAATTCCAGTGATTGTCAAACTGTCCAGGCTTGCTTCCCCAGTCCATCATATCATATTGGCATTTCAGAAATCCTCCACTAAAAAGGTTTACAAAAGTAAGTGGAAAAGATTTGTTGTACGGGCTGGCAAAGAAAACTTTGATCCTATCTCAGCTTCTATTCCAGACGTATTGGTCTTCCTTAGTCATCTTTTCAAACAGGGAGCTAGTTTTTCTACGATTAAGTTACCGTTAGTGGCAATATCCAGTTTTCATGCAGGAAGCAAACGTTTTTCCATGTTTTTCAATAAACTGAGTAAAGCTTACATGAAAGTAGGTTTTCCTTCTCAGATCCCCCATCAAAGAACAGTCTCCACCCTGGAACCTCACTATAGTTCTCCAAGGATTGATGCAGAAACCATTTGAACTGACGGGTACCTGTGATTTAAGATTTCTCTCATGGGAAAACTATTCCGTTAGTGGAGATTACATCAGCGAAAAGAATTTGAGTTGCAGGCATTGTCAGCGAAACCTCCTTATGTAATTTTCCACAAAGACAGAGTATCCCTACAATACCAGTCCTTCTTTTATGCCCAAAGTAGCAACTGAATCTAATCTCAACCAGTCCATTCAACTATCAGTATTCACTCCCAGTTTCGCAAATAAAGGTGAATATATGCTACACCGTCTTGATGTTCACAGACAGTTTTGTTTTTATCTTCACAGAACAAAACATAGGAAATCTGATCAGCTTTTTCTGTCATCCTCCGCTAATCACTTGGGACAAGCAGTTTCTAAGATCGCTTTGGCTAACTGGATTACAGACTGCATTTCTGTGATATAAAACTGCGGTGGTGGTGCTGCGGTAGCGTTGTTGACTCACAGTAAGACGTTGCCCCGTTCAGTTCTCAGTTAGAGCGTCTTCTGTGTAGCGACATGCGTGAATGGGCGTTCCTTCGTTGAAGGTTGTGCATCAGGCCCGGCAAGTCGGCACGTAAAAATCTACTGCCAATCATTAGCAGACCGGAGTTCCGCTGTGGTGACCCCTAACCGGGAAAAGCCGAAAGATGCAACAACAACCAGGAGAAAGGTTTAAATTTGCCTTGCCCACCTAGAGCCCATTCAACCAGGTCCATCTCAACTTCAGCTGCTTTCTCTTCCAGGTCTTCAGTTGAAGACATCTGTGCAGCTGCTACATGGTCTACAATACATACCTTTGACACCCATTATAAATTGGACATTATATCCAGAAGCAGAGCCTCCTTCAGTTCACCAGTGCTCTATCATATCCTTTGATTGAAGGGCAAACAGGAGTTGCGTAGCTGGGGACTGACCCAGTGGTGAGGAAGAACGAAAAGGACAACATCAGATTTTAAAGTTATGTACTTAACACAGATGCCTAGTTATGGAATCAGTTTTCATTCTTCCTCAACTTCCCACCTGACCATCCCCCTTCCAGTGTTCCTGGAAGAATTTTGCTGGACAACGTAATAACCCACAAGTTTTTAGTTTGAGCCTCTTCAATTAATGAAGTTCTCTGATTCTTGACATTTTTGATGGGTCCTGGTAACATGAAAGGCAGCAAACGCAATATGTGGGCTTGGGTATGCACTAGGGGATTATGGTTAAAGGGAGGAGCATGAGGCTTGGATCAGAAGTCTAGTAGAATGCGGCTGAGACGGATCCAAGGATCAGATCTGAGACCCAGTGGTGAGGAAGAATGAAAATGGATAACACAGATGCCTAGTTATGGTAAGTACAGAACTTCAAATTTAAGAGAAATGGCAAGGAAATTCCAAAAAGAAGCCTTGAACCTCCCAAGCCAAGGACAGTCTAGCAAGTCTGAATAATTATTTAAGAGGCCTTGTGACACACCACTGTGGCCCCTTTTTTCATCCAGAAAATCTGATTTTCCATTTTTCTCTTTGGCAACAGATAGTTTCAGACAAATGGGTTTTGAAGATCATCAAGGTTACAGATGGTAGTGGGATGAAATTCCTCCTTTCTAAGACTGTCATTCCTCATCCTCCAGATCAGATTTTTTTGTTTCCACTGGTTCTTCATCACACGCTTTCCCAAGGAATGATAGAAGCTAAGAATACAGCATCCGTGGGACCAGACAACATCCCGGGCTATGTACTACATGAACTACAAAAAGAACTGGCACCTCACCTAAAGTGTCATGTTTAATCATAGCCTCACCTCAGGCTTCATGCCCAGTGAGTGGTGCACAGCTACAGTTATCCCACTCCACAAGTGGGGATCCAGCTTGGATCCCGGGAACTATCGTCCCATCAGTCTGATGAGCCTGATCTGCAAAGCCATGGAACGCATTATCATGGAACTTATAAACAAAGACGTTGGCAACCTTCAAACACTGGACCCCACCCAGTTTGGTTTCGTAAAGGGCCAATCTTGTATCCTCAACTTGATTGACTTCTTCGAATCAGTTTCCAGAGCCGTGGACGAGGGCAAGGCGGTCCACACAGCCTATCTGGACCTCGCCAAAGTCTTCAACACCATCCCCCACTCTAGAATCATAGATAAACTTACTAAGCTGGGCATTAATCCCTACATCGCTTGATGGTTTGCCAACTGGCTTACTGACAGAACCCACACTGTAAAAGTAGCCGACTCAAAATTCAGCTCCAGACAACTGACAAGTGAAGTACTTCAGGGTTCAGTCCTGGAACCGCTCTTGTTTGGCATCTACTTCTCTGAAGTACAGGCCAGCACTAAGGGATTCTGGCTAACAAAGTTTGCAGATGACTGCAAACTGGGAGCCATTATTGAATCCCCAAATGATGTGGATATTCTACAAAAGGGCCTTACAGAAACAGATGCTTGGTGCCATAACCATGGGCTCAAGCTCAATGCCAAGAAATGTATAGTTATCCCCATTGGGAAAAAACATGTACCAATGAATTACCACATAAATGGCAGTACACTAAACACCAAAAGTGTGATAAGGGACTTTGGGACACAGGTGGATATTGGTCTCACCTTTGATAACCACATCGCCACAACAGTCAGGAAATCCTTCTATGTGGCACACCTCATCACTAAGGGCTTTTCATCTAGAAAAAAGGAGGTCATTGTCCCACTGTACTCAACCCTCATTAGACCCATTATAGAGTACAACGCCCCATTTGGTATGTACCTCACAAGACATCTGCAATAACTGGAAAAGCCACAGAAATACCTCACTAAAAGAATCACAAGCCTAAAGCAGATGCCCTATGCTGACCATCTAAAAAAGACTTCAGCTATACTGTGTCGCATATCACCTACTCAGAGGTGATCTCTGCTTAACATACAAGGCCATGTCAGACCCAGAGCTGTTGGACATGCTGCACTTAAAGAAATCCCAATCCCTCAGAGCCACAAACTCCAGGGATCTAAACCTGGTCATCACAATGAACAAAACATGCTGGAGGGATAAGTTCTTGACCCAGAGACTCCTCATACTCTGGAATAGACTGCCCATACATGTCAAGCTGAGCACCTCTTTGGCCCTCTTCAAAAGGAACCTTGACGATTGGCTGGGAGATAGGAAATTCACCTCGGGGATCACGTCAGTCGCCCTGCTACACACACACCCCCCACACACACACACACACACACACACACACACACGCACACACACACATATATGCCTGTATGTGATGTCCAAAAATTTAAAAAAAAATGGATGTTTATTACAAAATTGTAACAGACTGGACAGGGTTTTGCTCATTCCAAAAAGATAAAGCTCAGCAATGCATAACCCAGTAAAACCATCTAGGAGGTTGTGGCAATGAATGTTCACCAGAACATTACCAAACTTTCTGATACTCCTGCATTAACCTTGGATGAAAACTGCTGCTTAGAAACAGAGGAGATAGTAAAAAGGTAGCAGACCTTGATCAATTTTCCAAATGAAATTTGAGAAGGATCTTCACATAACAATACGCAAAGTAATCTGTTTATTATTAAAAGTCATGTAGCCACAATGTAAACATTCCTTTGTATTTTTTACATTTTGGATATCAAGCCATTAATGCCTGAGTGTTTCCCCACTGGCAGTTTGTGTGTTGGCAGTAAACTGATAAACCCTTTTCATATGAAGGAAATAAAACATACAAATTTAATGCTGGGTTGCACATAATTTGTAAAGCAGGACTTCAAATGGTGATTCCTCCACATGAGCTAATTGCCATATCCTGGAGGACCTAGAATCAGAATGGGTGCCTGAGCCACGTCATCTCTGCAGTGCTCTTTAAGTACTGTGTTGAGACAGCCATACCCTATCCACAGGGAAGTCATTAGAAGGCATGCTGAGCAGGGTTGTAGTTGAAAGTTGATGGCAAGTGTGGATTTTCTTCTAGCTTGTTGTATTCAAGGTGGAACGCCATAGCTACTTTTCTCCAGTTAATACACTCAAAGAAATGGTATGTCCTGCTTTCATATGTGCTGGCCTGCATAACTAGTTCCATTCTGGGCATCTTCATGAACCGCATCCTTTCTTCTTTGTGGTACCTCCAGTCACTGTTAAAATGTTAACTGCTGCTCTTCAGTCTCATGGCTTATATGATTCTCACGATACCTCTTGCAAGATCCCACATGAGAAAGATACCGTGGTATCTGAAGTCTGTCTGGTCCCAGCACCAACACCCTTCATCTTTACAAATCTCAGTGTTGAGTTTGTCAGAAGAGCAATTATTTGGTAGGGTCAACAGATATCTGTAAATCCATGATCTGAAGTAGTTCACTTCAACCTGTGGGTTACGGATCCGTAACGGATCCAACTCGGCTGTATATCCAGCATCTGATCCGAGCTCAAAGCTCCTCCCCTTACCCATAATGCCCCATGTCTCCTTCCTCCCTTCAGATTTTGTTTGCTGATGAAAAGTAAGCATCGTGGTCTGAGCTCTTAGTGAATTTTTTGGGTGAGTGAGTGTTTTTTTTTTGGCTTCTCTTTTGGTCTATTTTTCTGTATCTACTTTCTACTCCCCCCTCACGTAGGTCATCGGTATAAAAAAAAAAAAGAAAAATCATCTTTTTCCGATCTTTCCTATTAAGTGCATGCGTGCGTGTATGTGGTGAGCGTACTGGGCTTGTCTTGGGATTATGGCAGATACCCCAAAGCCAGGTTTCAGAAAGTGCACAGAATTTGGCCATAAGCTCTGTCCAGCCGATGGCAACACTCTGTGGGTGGTGTGTCTGATGGCGGCCCATCTACAAACCTCCACTTCTATCTGTGCCAGGTTTAACCCCAGGGTATTGAAGGATAGGAGGGATAAGCTCATCCTTTAGGGCCTACTTCCCTCTACGGGGACGGTAGCCTCTGTGTCCCCAACTTTTGGTTCTGCCTCCGCTTCTACCATTTCCCGGCCTCTGGGACTCAAACTCCCACCAAGAGGCCCGGGGAAGGGGAAAAGTAAAAAAAGGACAGGCTGAGAAAGCGATTTCCTGACTGCTTGGCTCCGGCCGGGCCACCACCAAAATCTAGGCCAGCTACCAGACCAGAATCTCCCCAGCTCTACTCTCCAAAGTTTTCTCCTGAGCTGGAGGAGTCCCAGATCTCATACTCATGTGGGCATCTCCTCACCGTCACTCCAGACTGGTGTTGGTAGCCTCCTCCTCCCACTCCACCCGGAGCCTTAATGAAGCAGAGATGGACGGGATGATGTGGAAGTCCATCCATACCCAAATCCAGATTGGAGTCTTGCCTGCCTCCTCTCCCTCTGGAGCGGGGAGCTCGCAGCCCTTCTTTACCCCGATTACTCCTTCTCCGATCCAGCCTTTGGTTTCGGAGCCTCTGGTTCCAAATCCCTCAGGGTCGAGGGGTCAGCGCTGACGATACCTTGTACCTCTATGCTGGCCATTTCCTTGAGGGTTTCGGATCTGACGAGCTCTCTGAGCCATAGCCTCAGCATCTGATCCAAGGGGTTGTAGGCTTAGAGTGTGACGAAATGCAGTCTTCCCCTAGTATCTCGGTGCCTGGAGTCTCTGCTCTGACTCCCCAGTCAGGTCATAGAGGGACGGTTCCTACTAGCCTTTCTCAGGATGTTCATTCTCCTTCGGCCTTTGATCTAGTGGAAAGGGTTCTCTCAAGTTTGTTGAGACCCCTGACCATCTTGTGCTCAGATTCCACCCTGTCTCCCTCTGTTTTGGGTACAATCCAGGCTATCCTGCCGCCATTTTCCCTCAGGAAGCTCCTGCTTGGGAGCAGCAGGACGTTGGTGAGGAGATCCCTTACAAATGCACGAGCAAAAGGAGGCACTTACACTCCCTGCCGGAGTCCCTCACGAAGACACTGATTTGGAGGAAGGGGAAGATTCCTCCCCCGATCACCCTCCAAGGATGTCTCCTTTGGAGACCTCATGGAACTTCTTCAACGGGGGTTGTCTGCCGAAAAACCTGCCTCAGATAAATCGGTGTTCCTCAAGGCATTCAGCACAGGCCCATCTACTTCCTGGGTGTCCCCTCCCACTGATCCCTTGGTGGATCTCATAACATCTCAGGTGTGGAAGGAGCTAGATGCAGTGGAGCCCATCCCAAAGCACCCAGACAAAGTTCTTAGCCCCCCTTTGGATAGGACGTACTGGAACAAAGGGTCCCTGGTTGTGGCGGCTGCCACTAAGAAAAAGCTCACTCAGGAGAGCTCTATGGTCCATCCGCCTGACCAAGAGTCAAGGGTGATGGATCGATTTGGGAAGCGGTGTACGCTTTGGCTACCTTCTCAGTAAGAGTGCTGAATTACATGGCACTGTGATTCAGCTGCAGCAAGACCTGGTAAAGGCGATTGTTGAGTCGAACCCTGAGTCCATGTTGGCGGGGGACAAGAAGACGTTTTCCGCTCGTATGGCCATTCTGAATTCCATCAGTAACACCTCCATGCATCTCCTCTCCCATGCTACCAAGGGAGCAGCCAGAACAGGAGTTGCCATCAGGCGACATGCCTGGCTCTGGCTTTGTTAGTTCTTTGAACCCTTTAAGACGTCGATCACCAATCCCCCATATGATGGTTCCTCCCTGTTTGGGAATTCGGTACACAAGACTTTGGTCCAGAGTGAGAAGGACAGGATGACACTGTCTGCCATCAGGATCTGCTTCTCGTCCCCTCAAAGATCCTTTTCTAGGAATCGATGAGGGGCAAAGATGTGGTTCTGGAAATCTCAGGTGTTTTCCTGAGACACTCAGGACTCGCCTTCCCCTAGAGGCAGAGGGGGTTATGATAGACATCGCCCTAGAGGCAGAGGGTGTCTGAGAAATTACAGGTCTCGAGAACCATTCTCTGACAGACCCACACAGCAGCCCTGAAGGGCTGCCCGACTGCTCATCTCTGGTGGCAGTTGGGGGCCGGTTATCACTATACCCAATGGAATGGGAGTCCATAACAACAGATCATCGGGCAGGTCATGTCCATAGGCTATTTAATCCTGTTCCTCGATCCTCCCCTACCACCAAAACACTTCCCGGACATTCCGCCCACGCAAAGGGAGGAAGCAGCACTAGAAATAGAAAAGCTGCTAAGAAAACGAGTCATCCTAACCTGTCCCCCTCGACCACTCCAGATGAGGCATTTATTCCAGGTTCTTTTTAGTGCCAAAGAAAATGGGGGACCTAAGACCCATTTTGGATCTATCCACCTTGAACCTGTTAGTGGCCAAGGCAAAATTCTAGATGGTCACACTTCAATCCATCCTGCCCTTCCTGCCAGCGAAATGACTGGATGTGCTCAATTGACCTCCATTACACGTACTATCATATCAAGATGGACAGGTGCTCTGGGAGGTTCCTCTGCTTCCAGCTAGGAGCCAATCATTATCAGTTTAGAGCCCTTCCCTTTGGTCTCACCACAGTCCACAGGGTGTTCACCAAACTGATGGCAGTAGTAGCAGCTCACCTGAAGCTTCAGGGTATTCAGGTTTTCTCTTACCTTGACGATTGGCTCCTTGCTGCCCCTTCCAAGCATCAACTTTGTCAAGCCAGGGATTACTTCCTTCTACTAGCACAGAGGTTGGGCATCATCATCAATCTCAGCAAGTCATCGCAGGTCCCAGTTCAGACCTTAGACTTCATTGGGCTCGATTAGACACTATCCAGAGAAAAGTTTTCCTTACTCCAGACAGGATACACACTCTGAAGTTGCATGTTCTTAATGTCCTACAAGCTCAGTCTCCAACAGTAGAGGCGGTACTGCGGGCGTTAGGGTCTATGGTGGCCACTGTCAGCCTGCTACCCTTAGCACGACTTCACATGCAGATTCTTCAGTGGACTCTTGCAGTTCAATGGTCCTTGTTAGATCTGCCATTGTCTCATCTGGTTCAAATCTCCTGAGTGTGCAGGGACTGTCTTCGGTGGTGGATTTGGGGACGTCCCTTTCTCCCATCATTCCCCAAGGCCATGGTGACTACGGACGTCTCCCAGCTAGGGTGGGGGGGGCACTGCTCGGGAAGGACAGTTCAAGGCACGTGGTCCCCATCTGAGACCAGTTTGCATATTAACATCCTGGAGATGAGGGCGTTGCTTCTTGCGTTAAAGGCTCTTCATGCCCATCTTCCCCTAGGGACAGTTAATATCCAGACAGACAACATGTCGGTGATCTGGTATATCAACAGACAGGGGGGAACCAGATCTTACCCCCTTTGTCGTGAAGCCATGAGAGTGTGGGAGTGGGTGACCTCCACCAGCCATTTTCTGGTGGCAACGCACATTCCAGGGTGGACCAACATTCTAGTGGACAGGCTCAGCAGATCTATCCTGGTGCCTTACAAATGGTCTCTGAATCCTTCAGTGGTGGAACAGATCTGTCAAAAGTGGGGTCAGCCTTGCTGCCATCTATTTGCATATCCTTCCAATGAGAAATGCAGCGATTTCTTTGCTCTGAACCCCCCTCAGGGGGAAGCCCCGAGGGATGATCTGATTCATGCTTGGCCTCCCGGTCTTCTGTATGCTTATTCTCCTCTGTCCTTGATATGAAAATTTCTTCAGAAAGCTCGCAGGCTGGGGAGCTTCGTGATCCTCATTGCCCCATTCTTGCCTCACCAAGTCTGGTTTCCCTCTCTATGGTCTCATCTAGTAGCTCAACCATGGACGTGGGATTCAGTTCGGGATCTCATTTCTCATCCCTCAGAGATTTCCCATCCAGACCTGGACAGTCTGAAGCTCACAGCTTTGCTGTTCCAGTTCCCTTGATTGTTTGGACTTCTGTTTTATCTTCCCCCATTAAAGGCATTCTGGAGGCAGCTCATAAGTCTTCCACTGGGCAGGTATACAGTAGTAAGTGGAAATGTTTTTCTGTATGGGCTTCGCAGCATGCATTGGATACCTTTACTGCTCCATTTTCTGCGGTGTTGGAGTTTTTGTCTGGGATTTTTCTATATGGCGCCAGTTCATCTGCAATCAGATTCCATCTGGCTGCAATTTCCAATTTTCATGTTGGGGAAAATATGACTTTGTTGACTTCTTCTAAACTTTGCAAGACCTTCCTTAAGGGTACCTTTCTTTTGAGACCCCCCGGTGAAGGATCCTGCTCCTTCGTGGGATCTTACTTTAGTGCTTCAGGCTTTAGTCTCGCCCCCCCCTTTGAACCTGCAGCTTCAGTAGATTTCCAGTTTCTGTCTTGGAAGACTGCCTTTTTAGTTGCCATTACTTTGGCCAGGAGAGTGTCAGAACTTCAAGCATTATCGATCAAGGTTCCTTATATGATTTTTCAAAAGGATAGTGTCTTTGCGTACTAACGCATCTTTTCTTCCCAAGGTAGTGTCTGAAGCCAATATTAATCAAATGATCAATCTCCCAGTCTTCTCCCTTATTTTGAAAATTTGTAAAGAATATAAATTACATTTGTTTGATGTGCATAGACAATTACAATTCTATTTGCACAGGACAAAATTTGCACAGGACAAAAGCTTTGCGTAAATCTGACCAACTTTTTGTTTCTTACTCAAAACCCTTTTTACAGAAACTAAATTCCAAAGTTACTATTGCCTGTTGGATTTCCCAGTGTATTATTTGGGCATATTCTGTCAGGGGACTTTCTCCGCCAGGTTTGGTAAAAGCTCATTCTACCAGATCTATGGCTACTTCAGCGGCCTTTTGGTCCAGAGTGTCGTTGGATGATATCTGTTCTGCAGCTACTTGGTCCTCATCTCATACCTTCATTTCACATTATAAGTTGGACATTGTATCCAGGAACAGGGCATCCTTTGACTCCACCGTGCTCTGGAATATCCTTCCATGAGGGCCTCCTAGGGGTATAGTAGCTGAGGACTCTGTTCCACAGGTTGAAGATCAAATGAAGTCAACTACTTCAGATAAAGAAGTTATGTACTCATAATGCTCTGTCTGAGTAGTTGTACTTCATTTGTCTTCAACCATCCCCCCTCCTTCCCCTGACCTTGTCAGTGTCTTGTTGGGTCTGGTATGACTAATGGATTGGACAGTAAACTCGATCTGAAGGAAGGAAGGAGACGGGGCATTATGGGTAAGAGGAGGAGCTTTAAGCACTGATCAGATGCTTGATATGCGGCCAAGTCAGATCCGGTACAGATCTGTAAGCCACAGGTTGAAGACAAATGAAGTACAACTACTCAGATGGAATGTTATGGTGAGTACATAACTTCTTTTTTCCCTTCTTCCTCCCTGTTCCAAAACAACCCATCACCACAGACACCTTGGACTTTACTTGGGGAGCAGCTTTGGGAGGGTTACAAGTGCAGCATGTGTGGGACACCGAAGTCAGATGTAAGCACATAAATATCAAAAAGATATTTGCTCTAATGAAGGCTCTCAACTCTCTTTGAATCATCTTTGGACACAGGGACCTCTTCAAGTTGGTGCGAGACAATGCCACAGTCCTGTGGTACATCAGCAAGTGAGGTCGGGGTCCTGGTCATATGCCCTTTGCAGATTACTCATGTTAGCTTGGAATATAGCTCATCGGTTCATAGGCTGGTATTAGGCTATCGGCCCTAGGGCCTATACAAGCCTAGCCATATTGTGCTTAACAGCACAATCTCACTCTACAGGCATCCTGCATTCAGTCCGAGCACAAATGTGTAGCAGACAAGCCGAGAAGGACAAGGGCAGATCCTCACAAATGGAAACTTGATCAGGGTCTCTTCCAAGATTTGATCCATCTGTGGGGAGTTCCTCAAGTAAATCTGTCTCTTCTCCGAACAGTCAGCTGGCAAGATTCTGTTCCAGGACTCTATGCAAGAAGGCCAGGAAGACAGATTCCTTTTATTTTCCTTGGATAGGAATGTTCCTGTATGTTCTTCAACCTTTTCCACTAATGTCTGAATATAAAAATTCAAAAGGAATCCCCCAACATCATTATGGTGATTCCCTTCGAACCCAGGCAACTGTGGTTCTTACTTCTGGAAATGTCCATGGGCAGTTTCTACAGGCATCCTCAAAGACCGATTCTACTGACAAGAACAGGGGTGTCTGATACACCTTGACATCAGTCAACTTCAGTTGACGCTGTGTATAATAGTCTTAATTCCATTTAAGCACATGATTACTGAGGACATGGAACAAGTACTAATGCAGGGAAGCAAGCCTGCCACTGGAAAGTCATGTATTACTAAATGGAAAAATAGTTCTAGTTAGTGCCAACAACATAACCAGCACCCACTCAAGGCTAGTGTTCTCTGGTTTTACAAGATTTGTGTGAGTTACTATCAAATGGCCTTTCTTATTCCTCTGTCAAGGTTCATTTGTCAGACATTTCAGTGCATCTGTCCATAGAACTTCCTCTTTCAGTGGAGTCTCATGTCAAAATGTTTTGAAAGGGTTTTGCATAAGAGGCCTCCAAGTAAACCAGTGGCTCCTCCTTACAATCTTAATTTTGTATTAGAGAAGCTAACCCTTGTTCCATTTGAACCATAAGTGGCAGTGGAGTTTTACGGTGTTGAGTTGCCAGCCTTGCGCCCAACCTTCCACTAGGCACACACACACACACACACACACACACACACACACACACACACACACACACACACACACACACACACACACAAACACACATGCCTATGGCCAATTTAGAGTGTCCAATCCACCTACAATATGTATTTGGGATGTGGGAGGAAACCGGAGCACCCAGAGGAAACCCACACGACCACAGGGAGGACATGCAAACTCTGCACAGAATGCACCCCAGCCAAGGATCGAACCAGAGAGCCTCTTGCTGTGAGGCGACAACGCAAACCATTGCACCACCGCGCCGCATAAAAGTTGTTTTTGCATAAGCTTTTTTATTGCATTTTCAGCATCATTCCCATTCTGTTTTTAAGGTTTCATCAAAACATGAATTTTGCTGTCAACAGCACAAAACAAACAAGGCAATTTTAAATCAGCAATATGTTGCCAGGATTTCATCACTCTCTCCTTATGTTTTCACAAGAGTTGCACACTGGTTATCTATCATGAAAATTCAGTTATTTTCATACCAAAATGTTCACTCCAGCATAAAATATTAACACTGCATTTCTCCTTAGTGTTACAGGGAGTACACTTCAACTTTTACATCAAACAACATGGAGAAGATGGGCTGGAGATAGCTGTCTGAGTCTTGGGTTAAAATCTCATGTAGAACTTTTCTCCATAGCTATTTTATTATTTCTGTGTTTATGACTGGCACATGAGGTAGACAGACTTTATGCTGGTGGAAACTGGAATCAAATGATCAGAAGCCAAGGTAACAAGCCTTACCAGGCCTGTAACCAACATGCATTGTCTACAGTACCAGGGGTGATTAAAATAACATCTGAATTTACATTTTAGTCCAAAACCGATATAAAGGTTCTCGCCCATCTACTTAGTTACTGTCAGCATACATTCAGCACTGAAGGTGAATATCGTCCAATTGCTAAGGTGAAGAAGCAGTGGCCGTAAATGACAAGCTACAGTAGCACAAGAATCTACAGTGCTGCATGTCTTCTCTTGTATCTTATTCCTGCACCACTCAGCTGCAAATTCAGGCACAACCATAGTTTAATCAACATTAAACTAGCATGGCTCACCTCACCATATCCAGTTTGGAGTGGGCTTACCCATCCCATGTTCAATAATTATGTATTACTCCTAGTAAGAATAAATGGGATCACACCATAGATAATTTGAGGGGATCCATGCATGGGATAAAGCATCCCTTAGTAGTATAGGGGGCAGTCCAGGGGTAAATTTTCTAATACATCCATAGACCTAAGTTATGCTAGAATAGGGACAAGGATGAACTTTGTTATTGTACTTGGGAGTCTGTTCCATGTCGGTGGTATCCTCTGTGAGATATACCTGGCCCTGCAAATTTCCATTTGATGTTGCAGAATTTTCTAAAATTGTTGAGCATTTCTCCCATTGCCACCACTGAAAATGGGTCTTGTGATCCAGTCGGACTATCCCTGTTAACAAATGTCAAATAAAATAAAAAAATGTCAAAGCAGACTATTTCCAAACGGTTGTCTAAGGCTTTTATCTTTTATTATGCACAACATGACAAAACTATTCCAGGCAGGGTCAAGGCCCACTCTACCAGGGCATGGCTTCATTTATTTTATATATATATATATATATATATATGTGTGTGTGTGTGTATATGTATGTATATATGTGCGTGTGTATATATATATATATGTATATATATATATATATGTATATATATATGTGTATATATATATATATATATATATATCTATATACATTTTTTTTTGAAAAGGGTAGGATTCAAAGGGGTAGGATTCTAGAGGTATTATAGAAGTTGCTACTTGGTCTTCTGTAGAAGCTTGTTTTTTTCAATAGGTCTAGGTCAGGCTTTGCTAGGACCATTCTCCAAGGGCTCCTGGACTCTTCTCCTTCTACCTCCCAAATGTAATAAGCTAGGGTAATCTACCTACATAGCTAAGGCTACTGCAGCAGTGGTCAGTATGATGAACATAATACAACTGTGTAAGTAAACTTACCATAACAGTAAATGTTTGAATGATTGAATGATCACTGCTACAGTAACCAGTCCCTCCCTCCATCCCTCTTCTGTTTTTTTTTTTTTTGTTGTTGTTATGCCAGAGTTGTTGTGTCTTTCGGCTTTTCCCGGTTAGGGGTCGCCACAACGGAACTCCGGTCCGCTAATGATTAGCAGTTGATTTTTATGTACCGAGTTGCCAGCTCTGACGCACAACCTTCAACAAAGGTACACCCATTCACACATGTCTCCATGCAGAAGACGCTCTAGCTGAGAGTCGAACCGGACAGCGTCTTACTGTGAGGCGACAATGCTACCGCAGCACCACTGGACTTATATTTTCTGTTGTTCCTAGCATTGTCCTTTAAGGGATAAGCCTCTTTCTGTCTATTGGCAGGAAAGTTCTGAAGGACTTGGCACTCGTAACTTGCCAATTAGTCAGCTCAGCTAGAGCTGCATGACAGTTTGGGCCTTGGAAGCTGACTATTACATTCTTTTACTTATTTCTAAAAAACATTATTTAGTTATCACTTGTGACATAGACAAACTTAATTATGTAAAAATAATCAAGCCATATTGACAAGTTCACATTTACAAACATTATACATTACATATATTGTTCTCTACAGTTATAATTAATCCACAATTAATTTCTGCCTTCTCTTAAAGCTCATTCCTCCTCCAAAACATTTTTCTGCATGTATTTTCCCATAATTTCCATTTTTTTCATGTAATTTTCTCCTACCCTTTTTAAAGATCCTACTTTCTGTTCTTTTATCTCTGTTACAGTATAGTTGAGTTGCATTTCTAGTAGTTGCTTTTTTGGCAGTCACCAGAATTAAACTTAACAAGGCCTTGCTTTGTTTAGTTAATTTAGATCCTGTATCCTAGCTCATAAAAAAATGTCCATAGTTACACTAGTTTGCTCATCTGTTATGCCTGACAGAGTACTCTGTAGGAATTTTTAAAGTCTGCCAACTCATTACACTCCAAAAACATATGCTTCCAGGTTCCTTTTGCTTCCTGTTATACTGCCAACATTTGTCATGTACCAGAGGAAAAAAATCTTTCGAGTCTGCTTGGGGTATAAAAGTACCCATGCAAAGATGTTCAGGCAAAAATCCTAAATCTTCTAGACTTTGTTGCATTTTGGAAGCCATGCATATGTCCTCTTGTTGTTTTTGTGAAGTGCTTATCTAATCTCCAATCTTTCCTGACCTCCTCTTATTGATTCCTGTAGTTATTGTGCAATATTTTATATGCCCTACGAAATGTCCCTTTTTTAACAGCAGCTTTTGTTCTAGATTCAACTAAAAACTTCAACCAGTGCAGATCTTTGATTTTTAGGATTCCCTTATCCCTTTCTCTTTGCCTACATTCTATCAGTCCCTGATAGGGTAGGCAGTGTCTAGCCTGCAGTGCAAATATCTTCTAGGCCTCTTCCCATTTTATAACCGTTCCCTCTCTTAATTATTTATTCCCAATACCTTGATTCCTTTGACAGCCTTCTCCAGTAAATTATAGGATCATAGGAAGTTAGTAGGCTATTGGCCCTGAGGCCCTTACAAACCTAGCCAAGAATTTAGCCCTTGTTCTGACAAGTCAGCACCCAATGCCCCTGTCCAGCAGGGACACAGGTGGAATCCCAGGGGTATCTTTTCTGTTCCCCATCCAGTTATCCAGGTTGAGCTTAAAAAGGGTTAATGAGGTGCTCTGCTTGACATGGAGTGGGAGTCTGTTCCACAGAAAGGGGAGTCTCTGGGATACGAATCTATCCCGCAAACAAGTCCTATTCATGTCACAGACCAAGTTGAAGTTGTGCATGCGGGTTACTCAAGTGGGGCTTGACTTATATATGTGCAGCTGTCCCATCAACGCGGGGTCTAAGATTGCTTTGTATGCCAGACAGAGGTCACCTCTGAGGAGTCTGTAGGACAAAGTAGAGGGACAGGGCCATTAGCCTATCTGTGTAGGGTAGATGTTTGATGCCCTGGATTTTCTTGG
This sequence comes from Protopterus annectens, assembly GCF_019279795.1. Lineage (NCBI taxonomy): Eukaryota > Metazoa > Chordata > Ceratodontiformes > Protopteridae > Protopterus > Protopterus annectens. The sequence continues at coordinate 92,609,075 of NC_056727.1, read as the reverse complement.
TGAGGAACCTCTGTGGTCTTTCCAGCTGCTGCATGTGCTTTATGAGGTACATGCTGAAAGGGGCATTATACTCAGTAATGGGTCTTGTAAGGGAAGAATACAGGGATGTTATGATCACCTTGTCCCTGAATGAGATACCTTTACTAATTGAGGTGAGCCATGTAGAAAGCTTTCCGTACAGTGGAGGCAATATGGTGGTCAAAAGTCAGTTTGCTATCAAACTGGGTGCTCAAGTCCCTCATGACTGACTGCATGCTAATGACCTTGTTATTAATGTGATAATTTGTGGTGACGTCACTTTCCCAAAAGGTGATGATGATGCATTTTTTGGCATTCAGTTTGAGGCCATGTTTCTGGCACCATTCATATGTTTGGGTGAGACCCTCTTGGAGGATGTCCACATCACTAGGGGAACTGATGACAGCACCCAGCTTGCAGTCATCTACAAACTTGGTCAGCCATAGCCCACTGGTTTTGGCCTGCGCCTCAGAAAAGTATATCCCAAACAACAAAGCCCCCAAGACTGATCCCTGGGGTACACCACTCGTTATGGGTCAACTACTTGAGGTGGCCTCTCCTATTTTGACTAGGAGGGTTCTATCGGTGAGCCAGTTTGTTATTCATCTGGTAACATACAGATTGATACCTAGTTGAGAGAGAGCATCTGTTATGCCTGAGTGGGGAAGAGTATTGAAGGCTTTAGCCAGATCAAGGTAGGTGGTGTGCACTGTCTTCCCCTCGTCCATGCCTTTGGTGACTGTCTCAAAGAAGTCGACCAGATTTAACAAGCATGACCTCCCCTTGATGAAACCAAACTGTGTGGGATGAAGTGTTTGAAGGTTGCCAATGTCCATGATAATTTGCTCCATGGCCTTGTAGATCAGGCTAGTTAGGTGGATTGGTCTATAATTTCCTGGATCGGTGGACGGTCTACCTTTGTGCAAAGGGATGACAGTGGCTGTACTCCACTAGGCTGGGATGAAGCCAGTACTCAAGCTTTGGTTGAAGGTGCCTAATGGTGATGCAAGTTTCTATCTTAGTTCATGTAGGATGCAGCCTGGGATGTTATGTGGTCCCATGGAGGCTGTATTTTTTGCCTTTGTGAGGGCAGTGTTGACTTGCTCCCTAGAGATAAGGGGAGGGGGGGTTGGGTGCTGGGGTGTCCTGATTTACTGATGTGGGGGTAGAGAGGTGAAATTTTCACTGAAACTGTCTGCCAGCGGGTTGGCTATATCTACAGCGTTTGTGTATGTGGTATCCTTGAGCATCAGTTCTGAGCAGATCTGGGTGATTCTCTTGAGACTGCGGACATGTGCGAAGAAAGCCTTGAGTGTCTTTAGTAGATGTGGCCAGTTTGGACTCGTAGTTTGCTTTGGAGGATTTCATTAGTGTTCTTATTTGCTTGTTCAGACTGTGGAAAGATTGCTTCCAATTAGGAACCTGCCCCGTCTTGTTCCTGGACAGCAGTTTTTTCCTTTTATTATAGAATTTATTTATTGCAGATGTCCACCACACAGGTTTCCTCTTACTCTTCCTTGAGGCGGATGATTTTGTCCTGTCGGGTATTCCTGATTCTATGCAGCTATATAAGTGCTTGTATAGTACTTTGGTGTAGGTTTGGACATGTGTGCCAGTTCCTTTTGAGGGAGAGGGAGCTGTGAATCTGTTTAAACCTTCCCTCAGGAGGTTGTAATCAATTTTCGAGAAGTTGTTTTTGTTTGACTTTATCTAGGGAGTGGCCAGGGGATATAGTGACTGCTTTGTGGTTGGATCTTACCAGGGAGGATGACACTGTAGGGATGCTGCAGTGGTTACTCATGTTGGTTAATACCAAGTCCGAGATATTTTCACCTCTTGTGGGGGTGTCAACCAGCTGGTCCAAGGCATTTGCTTTGACAAAATCAAGGATTCTCTGGTGTTTTGGCATGAATAGTTCTTCCAATCTGTGGTTGGATAGTTAGTCACCCGGGATCAGGGTAAAGGGTTGAATCTTGATAGATTCAAAGAGGTTCAGATAGGTGGAGTGAGCATCTTGAGTCAAAGTTGGGGGCCTGTAGCTAGCTATGATTTGAATAGGACTCCTGTCAATGGTTAACTGCACCTGGAGTGTCTCCTGTGCATCATACTGTTTGACCAGGCTGGAGGTGTGTATGTCTTTTATATATATCTTGCAACTCTACCTCCTTTTGCTTTGCTGCCCACGGTTTGGGGTCTGAGTGTATGATAGGATGAGTAACGTGGTATGGCTGGGGTGCTCTCCGCAGCCTTGTACCGGGTTTCTGTGACTGCACAAATGTCAGCATCCTCCAGGGTTAAGAATGCTTGCAATGATTGCAGTTTCATGTTTAGACTCCTAGCGTGTAGCAGGATGACCTTTTAATTTGTGTTTTTGATTAAATTTTCATGTTGGTAATTTTGACCTCATGGCATTGCCTAAAAAAGGCACTAGGGGGAGGCAAGAGCCTTTGCCAGCAGCCTGAAGCCCAAGGGAGACAGATGCAGGCCATCTCTGGCAAAGCATCATGGTTTGTCAGTCATGTCTTCCCAGGCTGTCAGGTATTAGATCCCCTTGGAATGACATCAGAAACTAAGCCAATTGTTAAAGTCAGTCATTTTCTGTTTGTATTGAGGCATCATTGTGGGTGACTGTAGAATGCTGCTTAAGGCTAGGAACATACCTGTCTGGGACATGCGTTCAGGTTCGTAGGTTGGTACTAGGCTATCAGCCCTAGGGCCTATACAAGCCTAGCCATAATTCCCTGGCTATTTCTTCTCACACTATTTACTTCCCTGGACCCCTGTCTAGCAGGGTGACTTACGTGATCCCCGGGGTGAATTTCTTTTCTCCCATCCAATCGTCAAGGTTCCTTTTGAAGAGGGCCAAGGAGGTGCTCTACTTGACATGTATGAGCAGTCTATTCCGGAGTCTGGGGAGTCTCTGGGTCAGAAACCTATCCCTCCAGCATGTTTTGTTTATTGTGATGACAAGGTTTAGATCTCTGGAGCGTGTGGCTCTGAGGGATTGGAATTTCTTTAAGTGTAGCATGTCCAACAGCTCTGGGTATGTTAAGCAGAGATTGCCTCTGAGTAGACGATATGTGGCAGAGTATAGCTGGAGTTTTTTAAGGCAGTCAGCATATGGCATCTGCTTTAGGGCTGTGATTCCTTTAGTAAGGTATTTCTGTGGCCTTTCCAGTTGTTGCAGATGTCTTGAGAGGTACATACTAAATGGGGTGTTGTATTCTATAATGGGTCTAATGAGAGATGAGTACAGTGGGACAATGACCTCCTTTTTTCTGGATGAAAAGCCCTTAGTGATGAGGTGTGCCATATAGAAGGATTTCCTGACTGTTGTGGCGATGTGGTTATTGAAGGTGAGACCACTGTCCACCTGTGTCACTAAGTCTCATCACACTTTTGGTGTTTAGTGTACTGCCACTTATGTGGTAATTCACGGGTACATGTTTTTTCCCAAACGGGATAAGCATACATTTCTTGGCATTGAGCTTGAGCCCATGGCTCTGACACCAAGCATCTGTTTCTGTAAGGCCCTTTTGTAGAGTATCCACATAATTTGGTGATTCAATAATGGCTCCCAGTTTGCAGTCATCTGCGAACTTTGTTAGCTAGCGTCCCTTAGTGTTGGCCTGTACTTCTGAGAAGTAGTTGCCAAACAAGAGCGGTCCCAGGACTGAACCCTGAGGTACGCCACTTGTCTGGAGCTGGATTTGGCGTCAGCTACTTTTACAGTGTGGGTTCTGTCAGTAAGCCAGTTGGCAACCCATCGAGTGACGTAGGGATTAATGCCCAGCTTAGTAAGTTTATCTATGATTCCAGAGTGGGGGATGGTGTCAAAGGTCTTGGCAAGGTCCAGATAGGCTGTGTGGACTGCCTTACCCTCATCCATGGCTCAGGAGACTGATTAGAAGAAGTCAGTCAGGTTCAGGAGACAAGCTCGGCCCTTCATGAACCCAAACTGGGTGGGGTCCAATGTTTGAAGGTTGCCAATATATTTATTTATAAGTTCCATGGCCTTGCAGATCAGACTCGTCAGACTGATGGGGCAGTAGTTCCCGGGATCCAAGGTGGATCCCCCCTTGTGGAGTGGGAAGACTGTAGCTGTGCACCACTGAGTGGGCATGGAGCCTGAGGTGAGGGTAGGATTAAACATTACACTTAGGTGAGGTGCCAGTTTATTTTGTAGTTCATATAGTACACAGCCTGGGATGTCATCTGGTCTCATAGATGCTGTATTCTTAGCTTTGGAGAGTCCGATTTTTACCTGTGTGGCCATTATTACCAGAATTTGGCAATCTTCCGGTATTGACATGAGCCGTTTAGGGGGTGAGAGAGGGGTGACGTTGGCACTGAATCGACTGCCAGGATATTGTTAATATCCTTGGGATCAGTATATTTAATGCCATTCTGTTGTAGCTCAGAGCAGATCTGAGCATTGCCATTTAGATTCTTGACATAGTTATAGAATGCCTTGTGGGCGTCTTTGGAATCTTTGGCAATTTTATTTTCGTAACTAGCTTTGGAGGATTTTACGAGCGACCTCAGCTTCTTACTGAGGCTGGTAAGGGAATTTTTTGCATCATGGGATTTTCCTCTTTTCTGCAACAATTTCTTCCTTTTGTTGTAAAGTTTGTTTATGGCAGGGGACCACCAGATTGGCTTCCTTTTTTTGGAGGAGAGCATCTTGGTTCTATTTGGGATGGCACAATTCATGCATGATAGATGTGTTCTTACAGTGCCTTAGTGTAGGACTCAGCAGTCGAACTTTCAGTTCCTGTCTGCATGGGTGTCATGAAGTTTGTCACTTCTGACTTGAGTAGCTTGAAGTTGGCTTTGGAGAAGTTTTTTATGGAGGTTTCCTTACTGGGGAGTGGGGGTGGGATGTGGATGTTAATGGTGATTAGCTTATGGTCTGACCTTACCAATGAGGGGGTGACCATATGTGTGGAGCATCGATTTCCCATGTTGGTAATTACTAGGTCTAGTATATTGGAGCCCCTGGTGGGACTATGGATTAGTTGATCCAGGGCATTGGCATTTATGAATTCCAAGAACCGTTGGGCAAAGGTGTCCATACACGAGTATTTTTCTCAGTTAATGGCAGGGTAGTTGAAATTACCCAGTATTAGGGTGTTTGGTTGTATCTTAATATTTTCCAGTATGTTTACTAAGGTGTAGTGAGAATCTTGGGGCATAGTGGGGGATCTGTAGCAAGCTACAATTTGGATTGCAGTCTTACGTAGTGTTAGTTGCACCTGGAGAATTTCAGACGCATTGTGTTGGGCAACTAGCCTGGTGGTATGAATATCCTTGGTGAATATGGACACTCCTCCACCTTTAGTGTTTCAATCCTGGTTTGGTGGCCGAAAAGTGTGGTAAGAGTTGTAGCCTGGTATTGCAGGGGTGCTCTCTGGAGCCTTGAACCAGGTCTCCGTTACTACACAGATATTGATGTTCTCCATTTTTAGGAGTGCCTCGAGAGTGTGCATTTTGAGGTTTAGACTTCTAGCATTGAGTTGCATTACCTTCAGATTTTGCATACTTGTACCTGTTACAGTGGTGGTTTTGTCCTTTGAACTTTGCCTAAGAAAGGCACTATAGGGCTGGCAAGAACCTATTGTGAGCTCTATCATGTCTCTCTTCATATTCATAGGTGTGTACTAGGCTAATGGCCCTGAAGCCTTTACAAGCCTGACCCATAGGATTACCCTGGCATCCTGCCACCCGACCTTAGTTCCTAGTGCCTCTGTCGAGTAAAGCCACTGGAGTGATATCCGGGGTGACTTTTCTATTTCCCATCTACTCATCAAGATTTCTCTTGAAGAGGACCAGTGAGGTGCTCTGTTTGACATGTATGGAAAGTCTATTCCATAGCATGGGCAGTCTCTGGGTTATGAACCTGTCCCTCCAGCATGTTCTGTTGATTGTGTTAATGAGGTTGAGGTCTCTGGAGCATGTGGTGCGGAGGGATTGGGATTTGTTTAGATGTAGCATTTCTAACAGAGCTGGGTCAGACATGGCTTTCTAAGTCAAGCAAAGGTCACCTCAAAGTAGATGATATGAGACCGAGAATAGTTGGTGTTTTTTAGTCTGTCCATATAGGACAAATGTTTAAGGCCTAGGATCCTCTTTGTGAGGTACTTTTGCTGCTTCTCCAGTTGTTGCAGATGTTTAGTGAGGTACATGCCAAATGGGGCATTGTACTCAATTACTGGCATAAAGAGGGCAGAGTAGAGGGAGACAATGACTTCTTTCTTCCTGGATGCAAAACCCTTAGAAATGAGATGTGCCACATGGAAGGACTTTCTGAACACAGTGGCAATGTGATGGTCAAAAGAGAGGTTGCTGTCAACCTGTGTTCCCAGATCTCTTACAATGCTTTCTGTGTTCAGTGGACTATCATCGATGTGGTATTTCATGGGAACCGGGTTTTTACCAAAGGGGATGACCAGCGAGGTTGGCAACATCCCAAAGGGGATGTAGTCCAGGGAGGTACATCTCAAGTCATTCATGCCAACATGGACTATGACAGAGTCATAACAGTACCTGTTGTTGAGAGACTTAGTGTATAGGTGATATGTCAGATTCTGGCGCCTGACACACAATTAACCTTGACTTTCTCCTTATCCAGCCTGGTGAGGGGCACATCTGTGTGTCTCACAATGGAGTCTCGTATGACTAATATGTTGGATTTATGATTCAGCCGTAGTGGCTGTGAGACACAGGTCTGTCAACTATGTGTGGTGGGCAGTGGAGTTCGCATGTGTTTTTATCTCTGATGTCTCTCTTCTTCGGGTATGTTTTTGTTGAGGACCTCCACATATGTGTATGTGTGTTGTGTAGGTGTGGGTGGTGGTTGAGGTGTGGTGTTTATGTTGGCAACCTTCTCAGTACCAGATGTAGTGGCTTGTGAGGGAGACAGCATTGACGCTAAAATCTTAATGTAATTCCATCTCTCACAGATTGTGTTCCTAGGTGGTAGCAGTAGTAGAGGTTGTCTGTGTACATGAGGTAGTTGCTACACTGTCTCAGGATGCCGATATCAACTAGACTGGCAGGAGAAAGTGTAGGAAATTGTCCATCCATATTTGTCAGAAACTAAGGGAGAGAGGCCAAAGAGAGCTAAGCGGGTAAAGGGTGGAAGGTCTAAGAGTAGACTACAATGTGATCACGTAAGTGCCTACTAAGGGAGAATTTGTAGCTGGAATACCTCCACAAAGGGTTAAAAATGGTACAGCTGCACCTCTGGATGCAGCAAACCTGTGTCAGACTATGCTACTCAATTTAAGGGTTAAAAAAACAGTAAAACTCGCAAAAATAGCACAGATTAACCACTACAGACAAAAAAAACCCAGAACTCACAGTATGAAAAAATACGGTTAAACGGTAATGAAATGCAATTAAACAGTAATGAATTACAGTAAATAGCAATGAAACACTGTTAATCAGTAAATTGCTTTAAAACAGTGCAAATATGGTAAATTAGCTCACAATCACAACAATAAAAAGCAGTGCAAATCAAGTATAAGGCTACCGACAAGCAGTAACAAATGTGGCAAACTAAATGCAGTTGAAATAATCTTATGGAAAAATGATGTCCTGCGGTATTTTCATTTTGATTAATGGGCTCATATGCCTAGTTTGAGACTATTAAACACACTCTGTTCAAGGTAATTTGTCTCCAGTAGACTCATCAGCAGGAGAAGCAACATGTTAATCCCCTGAAGTTGGGATTTCTTTTTTTTTATCTTTTTATTATGGCAGTAGAAGAAGATGACTTTATTGTTAACCAGGGGGATGGCCTCTTTGGCTTGAGGCTTCTAGAGCAGGTGATATTTGGAGGTGTGTGGTTATTAGTCATTGGGGCCCATCACAAATTAAGTTACCTAGCCCATATGTTCTCCAGGGAACTACAGTATCAGATATGATAGTCATTTTGAGTAGAATAGTGGTATTCCAGGAGGCTATTTCTCTTTTGGTCAGAGACTGGAATTTCCCCAAATTATATTTTTTCTAAAGTTTCACAAATGCATTTTCATATCTTGAAAACTGTACAACCTAGACATGTATTATTAGAAAGTTTCTGTTAATCAGACATACACTTTCACATGGGAAAAATAAATAGCTTTATAAATGCATGTTTATGGAAATATTTACAAAAATATGAAAATATATGTTTAATTGTATAATTAGCAATAGAAATAATGGATATATTTCAAGATTTGCAGCTTACAGTGCAAATATCAGTTTTCTTCAACATCTAAGATGTCACCTAATGTCATGCAACAGTTTGTAAGTCACTTGTTTTATTAAAGTGTTAAGTAAGTATGAAAATAGTGCTTATTTTCATAATTACTAACAAACATCTAGCAATATTTTCAGTAGAGTGTGATATAAACCAGAAATTTCAGGGAAATTATGTCTCCCACATTAGTTTTTCATACTGCACACCTCAAAATGTAGGTCTCTCATTTTCGAAAATATGAATACAAGTATAAAAATATGAATAATAAGTGGTGAGCAGAATTGAATTTCTCCACTGCATGACATTCTAGACTAACAATTTTAGTTTAATTTTATTAATAACTCCTTGCTCTTTCTAATAATGCCTATTAGTAGCTGCTAAGTCACTTAGTTAAAGAAGACAAGCCTAAAAAAATTCTGGATGCCGTAAGGAGTTATGGGTGTGAACCAGAAGTATACAAAAAAAAGGCATTTTGAGGCTTGTGTGAGTTAAGGTGATAACCTGAAGGTATGACTGGATTCAAATGAAGTGCTTTGAAGTTGCTCTACCTTGAAGACTCACCAGTCTTAGCCTCCCTACACCTTGTCAAGCTTAAACTGAACAAAGAGACAGATGGTTGAGTTTGTGAACTAAACTCTCCTATTGCTGTTTTCCAGAGAAGTCCCTGCTGTGCATTTTCTAAGTGTGCACCAATAATGATTCCATTTTTATAGAATATTTTTCCCTTCTTATTATTTGTGCATCCACAGAACTGGTATGTGGCAAGTGTGGGGGAGAGGATTGCCTCCCTGCAAAAACATTTTACATTTGGTTCTAGTCTGACCATGGTCAGACTGGTTGTTTTTGTACAGTCATAACCCTAACCAAGTGTAACTGAAATCATAAAGGAAGCCCTGTCTCACAGAAGTCACTGTCCCTCAGACTGCTGCATGTGAGAAGTAGAGGTGATGATGAAATGGTTATGAAATATGGATAGGCAGACGTTATTACGTATCCTCAAGTGCAACTTTAAAGAGGTTTGCTGCATACTGTAGTGTCATATATATTGTTTGCTAGCAGGGAATATAATGTGATATTAGTCTTAAACCATGATTGTACAGTTAAGTTCTTTGGTTAAATGAAGTTAACCCAGACAGCACAGGGAGCAAGCTGAATATTTGTTAAGACCTATGTAGGACCGGACAAGTTGCCAGTATTATGGAAAACGGGTGAATAGCAAGTCTGCCAGTCCCGGCGGTCTGCTTTTGGAATTGTGTGCAGTGCCCAGGGATGAACTGCCACCTGCTATGCTAAGAGCAACAAACAGGTTTTGAGAGAATGGTGTGGTTCCCCCTTCAGGGAGGCAGACAGTTGTATCAGTAATCCTGAAGGTAGATAAGGATCCAAGTTGAGTAATGTCATCTAAGCCATTATTTATTTTAGATCACGATTATAAGCTACTGGCAACTATACCAGCCAACAGTCTGGCGCCTCTGATTCCAGACTTAATAGACATTGACTATTGTGGCTTCACATCCAGTGGGCATACATTTGATAGCATCATTAAGATCCTGCTGTTGATAGAGGAGGCCCAGATAACAGCTTTCTCATAATAGTAATCATTTTGAATGCTAAAAATGCATTTGACATTATGGACTGGGAATTTCTGTTCTAGTGCAGGTCAGTGAATTAATCTTAAGTCATGTTCCAACTTAAGAAGTCTAAAATTGGATGAGCCAAATTCTTTGAACAATTTGCTCCCTGAACCTTGCAAACTACATTTTTTTTGCAAGAAGTCTAGTCCCTCTGCATCCCCATGCTGGGAGCTTTGCTCCACCTTTACTTATTAACCCCATGCTTGCACTACTGTGAAGAAAGGAGAACTACCCTAAAAGTGTTGAAAAAGTGTAATATAACATAATTCTAGGGCTTAATATGTTTGGGTAGTTGGTATCAGGGAATTGACATTTGGAAGTTAATTTTCATTGAAAGGTGGGGCTCCCTTTGAGATGTATAGAGGACTATGGAATGTCTCACTGTGCTTCACAAAAATGGTTGTCTCCCTTGATCACTCTGTATATCCTGGTTAAAAAAGTAAGTTGCCATGACATCACTGAAGAAACAGATTGTGACAATCTTTGAGAAGAAATAAACAACTCAGAGGACAAATAGTCTACCAAAGCCAAATTTGAGGTATGTTTGGCCTCCCAGGCCAAGGACAACCACAAAGCATTCTTTAGCTATGTCCGCAGCCTCAAAGGCAATACACAGTTGTGTGCAGATCTCATTGTAAATGGAGCCACCTATACTGTGCCAGAAGATATAGCAAACCTCCTGACTGAAAATTCAGCTTCAACTTTACTCCTCTCAACCTTCCCTCAGGATATATCATCAAATATAACTCCCCCTACTATCACTAGGGAACAGGTCCTTAATGCTCTCTCTAAGACCAAAAGCACTGCATCAATGGGTCCAGACAATATCCCAGGATGCCTTCTAAATAGCATGAAACCTGACCTAGCAGGGCCTCTGGAATTACTATTTAACTATAGCCTCCAAACAGGCTTCATGCCTCATGAATGGAGAAAGGCAACAGTCATCCCTCTGCACAAAGGTGGGCCATCTACAGACCCTGGAAACTACAGATCCATAATTTTCACTAGTCTTGTATGTAAAGTCATGGAAAGAATTATCATGGAGATGATCAATAGAGATATAGTAAACCTCCAGACACTGGACCTAACCCAGTTTGGTTTTGTCAAGGGCAGATCATGCCTACTGAACCTGGTGGACTTCTTTGAGAAGGTCACCAAAGCAATGGACAAGGGCAAAATCATTCACACTGCCTACCTTGACCTGGCCAAAGCATTTGATGCAATACCCCACTCAGGCATTGATGACAAACTCAAGAGGTTAGGTACAAACCCGTATGTCACCCATTGGATAGCCAACTGGCTCACAGGCAGGAATCCAGGAAGTTAAAATTGGGAAGTCCACCTCTACAATGAGGCCAGTCACAAGTGGTGTCCCTCAGGGATCAGTCCTTGGACCGCTCCTTTTTGGCATTTACTTCTCAGAAGTCAAGGCCAATGTCAGTGGTCACTGGCTGAATTAATTTGCAGATGATTGCAAATTAGGAACTGTTATTTAATCTCATACTAACACAAATGTTCCCCAGGAGGGGCTGATACAGACAAATAATTGGTGTCAGAGCCATGGACTGAAACTAAATGCCAAGAAATGCATAATAGTATCCTTTGGGAAGTCATCCATCCCTGGTGTCTGTCATACTGACAACACACCCCTTAGACTTGACCCAGTAGTCAGGGTCTTAGGGACATGCATAGATAGTAATGTAGTCTTTGATCATCATGTGTCTACAGTGGTGAGGAAACATTCTATGTTGCGCAGCTTATAAACAAAGGCGTGGCATCCAAGTCCAATGAAGTCATTGTCCCACTGTATTCTGCATTCATCAAACCTATCATTGAGTACAATGCACCCTTTGGTATGTACCTAACCAGGCATAGCCAACAACTGGAACATCCACAGAGGTTCTTAGCTAAAAGAATACAGGGCGTAAGTAATATGACATATGCAGACCGCCTCAAGGCCCTATCCCTGTATTCTGTTTCTTACAGGCTTTTGAGGGGAGATATATGCCTGGCATACAGGGCATTGTCAGACCCCACTCTGATGGACCTCCTGTATATTCACAAAACAAACAGTAGCAGAATTACCTGATCTAAAGACTTAAACCTTGTCTGTGATGTAAATAGGACCTGCTGAAGAGAGAGGTCCATATCCTAGAGACTACCCCGTCTGTGGAACAGGCTCCTCATCCATGTGAAGCATAGTTCCTCCCTAACTCAGTTCAAGTGCAACTTGGACAATTGGATGGGAAACTGGAAATTCATCCCTGGTTTGGCACCTATGTCTCTAATGCAAACAGGTAACCTGTAAATGGTTCCTCTCCAGGCCCATGCTTACACTTATCAAGGGTCTCAGAAATTGTCAGAGATTTGAGATGCATGGCTAGACTTAAAAAGGCTCTTGTGGTTGTTAGCCTAGTAAATGCCTGTGAACCTATAAACCTAAATGATAAGAGTCTGTTGGACAGATGAACAGTACTGAGCAGCAGTTGATTTTTATGGAGTACAAAAACTCTTAGGAAAATATGCGACTAGTTAGAATATGGTAAGAAGAGGAAGGGTTGGATTTATTAGACTTAATGCAGTGAGCAAGTTTTATTAAGACAATGTTAGATAGTGAGAAAGTGATTAATCTGCCAATGACTTGCGTATTATCGCAACTAGATTCTGAACAGAAAAAATGGCTCATTTCCAAGCCTTTCTCCTGCTGAGGTATGTAGTGAAAGTTTCTTGGGATGACAGTATAACTTTCCTTACTACATCTAATTTTCATGACGTACCACACAAACAGGAGGGAATAATTCTGTGCATGCTTTCAAACTTGTCACAATTAACAGCAGCACAGTTGTGACAGGTGCCGTGATGGGATACACGCTTCTTTTCAAAGTAGGAATGCTACATTTCATGTTACTAGAGTACAGTTAGTCATGTGTAAGCAGAAGCGATGTAGCCCACCTCTTTTCCACCCTGTGAAAACACCTCTGTAAAGGCAATTTCACAACGTTCTTGTCATGCATGCAAGGAACAAAAGTTGAACTCCTGTCTGCTCAACTACCCACACTTCTACAAACCTTTACGGACACCAATTTTGAATTTCCTACACAAGAACCATGTTTGTAAAGCAAGTTCTTCTCACTGTCAGAACAGATCGGTCAGCTTTCATTCATGCACCGTGCTGTACTTAGCAAGTAGTTGAGGTGGTGAATTACTTCATCTTAATTTAAGAATTTTTCATCAGTACTTGGAGTGCTTAATGGTTTAAGTAGTCTGTCAGAAATCATGCGATGCATGCACATGTAAAAGTTTAAACGTGTACTCATCCACTGTGACTCAGAAATACAAACGAAAAACTGATTTCCCATTGTGTCAAATACAGAGAAAGCCACAGAGGACTACAAAATCTTTTAAAAGATTAGATTCACTTTAATTTCATTTAAAACATGTCAGTAGTGCGGCTTTCGCTCCTGGTTGCGATAATACGCACGTACCGATGAAAGAAAGCATGGGGAGTCTTAAGTAATATTGATACATTTTGTGACATGGTATGGAAAAAGACCATTTTGTGTCAGTTTTGACATCTGGGAAAATGAGTTTACTGTAGGAAGATAACCAGTGTATGCTGACCCTGAATACTATGAGATTATGTTTCAACAGTGCCTACAGTTTTTTTAAGGCAGTTAACAAGTGCAAGAGGCTGAAATTCAAATATAGACTGACTTTTCTTACTATACCGAAGATTTTTTTTTTTTGACTGATGGAATATTAGCATTTGTGAATGCGAAGATACATTAGGGGATTGCTTATGTGTTTGGTTTGTAGGCCAGCTTAGGTGGACATTGTACATACTTTTGGGATTCGGTGAGTTCATTGGAGGTGGAAGATGATTAGGAGGAGCAAAAGAGAAGGAATACTTCTAGGTGCACTGCAACAGCCACCATAGTTCAAGCAGGTGAATATTTCCAGTTTACTACATATAGTTTGAGTGGTGAACATGTTTGGAGATGATGGAATATAATAAGGTAATAATCCCTTTGTGTTACATATGCAGTAAAGCTTCTAGAGTGGCTTTGTATGTATTATGAATATGTACTGTAGGCATTGCCACTTTTAAGACTTGTATGAAATTGCCATTTTAAGACAGTATGTAGCCTATAATGCAATGCATGTCTAAGCCTTGGGGCAGTATAATTGAGATGATTGAAATATTAATATTATTTCTGTTGAGTTGTCATGTTACACAGAATAAATTTACTTGTGGATCCTGACATTTCTGAAACTACTAACCAGTGTTACTGGATAACCCTTGGTGCATAAAGTGACATTGTGCAAAAAAAAAAAGGATCTTCTTGATGAACAAAAAATGAAAGATGCCATCCCGGTTATAAAATGACATCAAACCATCAGAACTAAAACTACCACATTTAGAATACATTATTTTATTGATAAAAAAATACATTTTATCTTGCAGAGTCATCCTTTATCAAAATTGAACCATTCAGCTCAGAAAATTTTTTTTTAGAATGATGATGGTTTAACTCACAAGTGTTGTTTAACTTCTCAAAACCATGGTTAGTCTGCCTGGAAACAGAGGTTCATACTGTTTTGGGTAACAATCAGATTAGATAAAGAAACAGATGAAATCCAGGCAAATACATTGTTGTATTCTGTGAGTCATGAGGGAAAGAGCTATATATATACACTTTTTTCTCATTCCCAGAGAGACAGATTGTTTAGTAAGTCATTACTAAACTCAATGGACATTTTGTGCCAGTAAGAAATATACAAGAAATGGCATGCTTCACAGATGTGTACAAACAATGGGTGAATGTTTTGAAGCTTTTGTAAAGTGACTGCACAAACTGGCTGAAAATTGTGAAAAGATGAACAAATCAGGGACAGAATTATGATTGGGCTGGTTGTTAGATGTTTGTGAGGATACAACTTCAGGCTAATCTGATTTTAGAAGGCGGTACAAATCACCAGAGAGGTGGAATTGGTGTAAAAACACTATGCTAATTTAAAGATGACAAATATATGTGAGGTAAAACACAAAGTTAATGGCTGATTTTTAAAAGGAGGCATAATTCTGGTCAAACTAAGCAAATGCATGAGAAGCAATTATACTGAGTCAGAAAAATGTGTTGCCAGTGGCAGAAGGTGTAAGCGATTTGAGACTGGGCTGTCTTGTGTCATTACAGAGTTAGAGGTAACCACTGAAAATAAAGCTGAAAGGAACATCAGACAACTTTTTTTCTTGGGTTCTGTTACTAATGTGAATGATATAGACACAGACTGGAAAGTTAATATTCTTATTCATGGAGCTCAAGAAAGTTTCAAAATTTAAATGATGGCCGATATTACTTTGATATCACATGCTACATATACACTTTTCTTGAAGTGTATGCAGTTGAATGAAACAGAAACTGAAATTTGTATCCCTGTGGGCAAAGTCAGATGCATTGGTAACTTTCTAGCCTTGTCTCTGTCGAAGGTGCACAAATTTGAGGTTTGGATTTATGTGTTGGATAGTCTGTACACAAGTAATCTGCTCAGTGAAGGGGTGGCATGCAAAATGGGCAGAAGTACTAGAATAAATGAAGCTGAGGTGGACATGTTTGGTGAAGTTGGTTTGCTTAATAGTGAATCAATTAAAGTTAAAGTAAAACCAAATGCTATTCCATATCCCTTGACCATTCCCGGAAGGGTGCCATTTCCTACAGTGGATATAAAAAGTTTACACATGCCTGTTAAAATGCCAGGTTTTTGTGATATGAAAAAAATGAGACCACAATAAATAATTTCAAAACTTTTTCTACCTTTAATGTGACCTATAACCTGTACAATTCAAATGTAAAACAAACAAATCTGTTAGGGGGAAAAATATAAAAAATAAACTGATGTTCGTATTAAACCGACAACTTAGTTTTTAGCTAAAACTACCGAGTTTCTCAGGCCCAGAGTTCACACTACGCCTAGAAAACCGATGACCAAAGCGCATGCTCAAGCTCCCATGCCACAAAAACAAATGCTTAGAATGTCTGAAGACCTTATTACTTTAATTAGGGGAAGCCAGCCTTCCCCTGCTAAAAGACAAAGAATTGAGTTTCCTTCTGATTCTGCAGACCAGAAGTCCGATGACACTGACCCTTCTGATTACCAGGACATAACCTTATCAACCTGTGAGGATTCAGATGCAAAGGGCTGCATTCCCTCTGCCTCCCCTCCAGAGGATTTTTCTTTTGGTGAAACCTTGCATACTTTAAGAGAGCATTTCTGCTGGGAATGCCAGGACTATCCTCAGTCCAAAAAGAGACTCAGAGAAGTTTTAGAGTTGCCTCGGCACAGGCCTCTAGCTATAACCCCTGGCCTGGATATTGTAGATGATGTCTTCATGGAATCCAGTCTTACTCCAGACACTTTACCACTTGCTCCTAGAAAACCTGACAGGTACTACAGAGTACCTGATTCTCACAAATTTCTCTTTAAGAATTCTACTGCAGATCCAGAGACCATTTCCCAGGGACCTAAATTCATTAAGGCTACTACAGCCAAAACCTCTACCCCTTCAGACAGGGATTCCAGAGCTTTAGACAGATGAGGTAAGAAGGTATATACCTCTGCAACTCTGGCCATCAGAGCATTGAATTGCCAGTTTCACATGTTGAAGTACCAGCAGTATATTATGGAACTAATTAAACAAAAAATGGTGTTACTTCCAGCCTGTGCCGAAAATAAAGATTTACAAGAGTTAATGCATTCTGCAAACCAAGTTAGTAAACATACTTTGCAGTGTGGTTTTGATGCCCTAGAAGCATCTTGCAGGGCGGCAGTCAATGTGTCTGTACTGAGAAGGTATGCTTGGCTGAAGGAACAAATCTTGCCAGATTATGTCAAAGCAAAATTACTAGATGCTCCTTTAATTCAGGACCGTTTGTTTGGAACCAAAGCAGAAGAAGTTCCTAAAAAGATGGAGGAAAAAGCTGCATCTATGCAAGCTGTCAAAGAATTCTTACAGGTGCAGCCAGCTAGATTCAGTAGGCATTGGCCTTCTAAAAGCTGGTCCTT
This sequence comes from Protopterus annectens, assembly GCF_019279795.1. Lineage (NCBI taxonomy): Eukaryota > Metazoa > Chordata > Ceratodontiformes > Protopteridae > Protopterus > Protopterus annectens. Next base: position 92,592,116 of record NC_056727.1, on the reverse strand, counting down.
TCCAGCCCCTTCCAGGCCTTCTCAGTCCAAACCTAGGAGAAACAGACCACCAAGACTACAGTCTCAGGGTATGCAGAGATATAAACAATGGAGTGCTTCCACCTCAAAAACAGGGAGTAGTAAGTCACCCCCTTACGGAAAAAGTTTACAATGACTTTTCTTTTATCCATCCCAGCCATGCCCAATTACTTGCATCCCTAGGAGGAAAACTTGCCCTTCATACAAAAAAACTGGATGTCCATTACTCAGGACTGATGGGTTCTGAACATTGTTTCCCAGGGATACAGATTTTACTTCCATTCACTGCCATCCCCAAGCGGGTTTCCAGACCTTCCTCCAAACCAGTGGGCAGAGGCTCAAAAGCAAGTACTTTCACATCTCAGTATCAGGGCTATTCAACCTGTTCCAGTAGAACAAATGGGACAGGGTTTCTACTCCAGACTGTTCCTGGTACCCAGAAAAGAGGTTCTCTTGGCACCCTATCCTGGATCTATCAATTCTCAACACCTTTCTGGTGGTCCCAAAATTCAAAATGCTTACCCTGCAACAGCTTCTCTCTATGCTAGCCAAGGATGCCTGGTTAGTCACCCCAAACTTAAAAGAAGCTTACCTGCACATCTCCATAAGGGAGTCTTGCAGGACTTATCTGCGTTTCAGGGCAGGCTCCATGCACTATCAGTTCTCTGCACTTCCCTTTGACTTATCTACTGTGCCCAGAGTACTCACAAAGTGCCTGGCTCTAGCCATTGCATACTGCAGGCAGAGAAATATTCAAATTTTACCATACCTGGACAATTGCCTGATTCAGGAGGACAGTCAGAAATTGCTACTTCAGCACCTGACATTTGTAAAAAGACTCCTAACTTCTTTAGGGTACACCATCAAAGAAAAGAAATCATAACTGGTGCCCAGTCAAAAAATTGTATTCCTGGGAGCAAGCATGGGCACGACTTCCCAGATGCCATTCCTCACTTCAGAAAAGCAGGTCTATTTGACCAACTACTTCAAACAAATGGCCACCAAAACCTAGCTATCTGCAAGGAAAATACTGCAAGTCCTAGGGTTCATGGCCTCATGCATTCTGCTAATTCCATATGCAAGACTGCATATGGGGAAACTTCAGTGGTACTTAAAAAGTCTTTGGTGTCAACATTCTCAGGACCTGGAAACAGTGATTCTTAACATACCTTGTCTAAGGGCAGAGTTCCTTTGGTGGGCAGAAGCATGCAACCACAAAAAGGGACTGCCCTTCACTCAACCCCTCGCCACCAAAACCCTGACAACAGACGCATCAGACTGTGCATGGGGGGCTCGTATGACAGGGAAATGCATTCAAGGCAAGTGGAGCCCAGGACAAATTCTTCTGCATATCAATCAAAAAGAGATGCTAGCTGTATAGAATGCTCTGACAGCCTTCAAATACCTAATCCTTCCAGGACAGGTGCTGATAAAGGCAGACAACACCACAGTTATGTGGTACATAAACAAGCAGGGGGGAACCCAATCCTACCCACGCTACAGGTTAGCCATGGCCCTGTGGAACACAGCCTTGAGCAACCAAGTGCACCTACAAGCTTAGCTCCTGCCAGGCAAACAAAATTCACTGGCAGACGACTTAAGCAGACATCTACTGGACCCACACAAGTGGAAATTAGAGCCCAACTCCTTCAAACTTCTAATCCAGAGGTGGGGGACACTGGAGTCGGACCTCTTTGCCTTCTCCGAGAGCCACCAGTTGAGCAAATTCTGCACCAGGAACCCTCACAGCACGGCCTGGAAGGTGGATGCCCTATCCTTCACATGGGAAAACCTCTCAAATTATGCCTTTCCCCCTTTTCTCCTCCTCTCAAAAGTACTACTCAAGATCAAACAGGACAGGCCAAGGGCAATTCTTACTGCCCCAGACTGGCCATGCCAGCACTGGTACCCACTCCTACGCAGTCTGGCAACAGTGCCACCCTGGCACCTACATCAGACAATTTCCCTGGTGTCTCAGCAGGAGGGACAGATTTTGCATCCACAGTTGCAAACCCTAAACCTTGCAGCCTGGCTTATACCCTGAACACACCACCAGCAACCCTCAGCAAACAGGTGCTGGATGTCATTCTTGAGGCCAGAAGGCCTAGTACTAGGAAATCCTATGCTGAAAAGTGGAAAAGATATTGTTCTTGGAATCAGTCTCAAGGAAAGGACACAGCAGTACCCTCCTTGCCTCAAATCCTGGATTACCTAGCAGAGCTGCTCCACAGAGGCCTATCCTTCTCCTCCATTAAGATTCATGCCTCTGCCATCTCAGCTCATTATAATACTGAGACACCTCTCTTTTCTCACCCTCTCATCAAACAGTTCCTGAGAGGGGCTAACAATTTAAAGCCCCCATAGAAGAGCTCCCACCCCTGCTTGGGACCTTAACTTTGTACTGGAAAAGCTCACGGTTCCCCCATTTGAACCTGCTGCTTCAGCAGAATTAAAATTCCTCTCTTGGAAAACAGCCTTGCTTCTAGCCATGACTTCAGCAAGAAGAGTGTCTGAGTTACATTTTCTAATGGCTGTGGAACCCTTCTTTATTTTCCACACTGACAGGGTTTCCCTCAAGACTAACCCATCTTTATGCCTAAGGTGGTGTCCAGTGTGGCTCTAAACCAATCCATCCATTTGCCAACCTTCTTCCCTAATCCTCAGAATAAAGGGGAAAGGATCCTGCACTCCTTGGACATGCACAGACAGCTCAGGGTCTACCTTGACAGGACTAAACCTTTCAGAAAATCTGACCAGCTGCTAGTCAGCTTTGCTTTAGGGGCAGAGGGCAAGGCTATTTCTAAGCAAACCATTTCCAAATGGATAACACACTGCATCCATTTCTGCTACAAACACCATGGAAAACCTACCCCACAGGGGATCAGGACACATTCCACTAGGGCTACTTCCACCTCTACAGAATTTCTTAGGGGAGTCCCTACCTGGGACAGTCTAGAAGCTGCAACCTGGAGTTCTGTACACACCTTCACCAAGCATTACCACATCTATTTTTTCTAAGTCCAGAGCTAGATTTGCTACAGCAGTCTTACAAGGCCTGTTAGCCAGCCCTAACACTTCTTGACTGCCTCCTCCCTTCCTCAGCTTTGGGAATCAACCCAAGTGTGATGACTGCAACAGTGAAACACGAAGAACATAGTACAGTTGTGTACACTTACCATAAATGTAGATGTTCGAGTGTATTCACTGTTGCAGTCCTGGTTTCCCTTCCTTCAGCCCCCTGGTTTCTTTATCCTTTCTACCTATCCTCTTTGTGGCCATTTTCAATGGCAGTGGTATTTACTTTTTACTGGTGGTGTTCTACACCATATAATAACTTTTTATTTTGGGGGCTCCTGACATTTGGGGCAAGAAAAACGGATGTAATTGCGTCAGCTGCATGTTTTATACTCCTGACGACCTGACGTCATGGAAGAGGTGACAGCATCCGATGCAGAAATCCTAAGACTCTGGTATTCGGGCCGACTGAGGGCTACCTGCAGGCAGATAACCCAAGTATGATGACTGCAACAGTGAATACACTCGAACATCAACATTTATGGTAAGTGTACACAACTGTACTGTCTCTTGGCAGCCTCCCTTACCAGTTTTCGTCTTGTCTTTTCATCAATTTTGGAGGGATGTCCAGTTCTTTGCAATGTTGCTGTTGTCCCATATTTTCTCCACTTTTTGATCACTGTCTTCAGTGTGTTCCATGGTATATCCAATGCTGTGGAAATTTTTTTGTACCCTTCTGCTGACTGATACCTTTCATCAATGAGATCCCTTTGATGCTTTGTAAGCTCTCTGTGAACCATGGCTTTTGCTTTAGCAGACAACTGAGTAAATGTCAGGAAAATCCGACTAGGACACCTGAACTTTGTTTTTCAAATTAATTGTACAGGTTATAGATCACATTAAAGGTGGGAAAAGTTTTGAAATGACTTATTGTGGTCTCATTTTTTTATATCACAAAACCTGGCATTTTAACAGGGGTGTGTACACTATTTATATCCACTGTATGCTGTCCAGAGTTGAAACAGAACTTAATCAGTATGTGTGTGTGTGTGTGTGTGGGGGGGGGGGGGGCATAATGGTTAATGCCTTTACCTCACAATTATAAAGTGCAGGGTTTGATTCTAACATCTGGTTATTGGCTAAGCTTACAATAGTCTGCAGACTGATGACATTAAAGCTTGTAAATACTAGGCAATATCTTCTAGTAGAACACTGAGGAACCTTAAGTAGTCATGAGGTGCCAAAGATGATGATCTGTAACAAGCTATTAGTTGATAATTAGTCCTACCTATAGTGACCTGTACATCAGTGGGCTCAGTATGTTAGCCCCTAGAGATGTGCCTGGAGGTAATTTGGCCCTCTACAAGTATGGAAACTCCACCACAGTTGCTATTAAGTCTGAAGGCATGAAAATAGCAAAACTGTTTTATATAGAGGGAGTGCTGTCTTTGTTAACTATGCATTCAAGGATTGTTTCCAATTGTAGGAGTGCCACAAGATAAGCATTTTTTGTCCAGACATTTGACATTAAGGAGAGCCACCTTAATGTGGTCTGATTTTGGGATTGATACTCTGGTTATGTTGGGACTGTCTATTAAATGGACTCTGTATAAAAAGGCACTAGGGGCTGCAAAGGCTTTATCCAATATCTGAAAGCTCTGAAATGAGAGGTACAGGTCATCCTTATTTTCAAACATCTTGTCCCATGCTGACACATAATGGATACCCTGGAGTGACACCAGCTATTTAACCAGTTGTAGAGGCCAATTATCTTTTCTTTGTATCTAGGCATCATTCAAGATGAAGGAAATGTTCCAGTTGAGACTAGCGTCCCCTGTCACTAAAGCATTTTATTGTTAATGGTTCAAAGTGATGGATTTGGAGTGCTTTTGCAGAGTGCGACTCATAATGGGAGGTATGGATGAGTGATCAAAGTTTTGCTGAGACTTAAGTCTTCTTATTTCAAGGAGGCTTTCAAAGTGATTTGTTTTCCAGGCCATTTTGGTGTGAGTAGAGAGGAGTTTGTAGTGGAGGTGCATGAAGCTCATAGGGAAATCTTGTAGCTGAAAGGGAATCATTCAACTTGATTAGGTGTTTGTACCTCCCACAGATAGTTATAATTGCCAAGAATAAGCTAATTATTTATGAGCATAAGGCAGTTTGTACACTTTCTTAGGAAACCTTGGGCCAGATTCAATAAAGCGTACACTAAGTGTACACAATATGTATTCAATAAAATTCTTATCACATTGTTTGCGCTTTCTAGTCACTCAGAAGGATAACACTAAGTGTACATGTAGTGTACACTTTGCGATAACCTTTATGAATCCCTGTCAGTATTTAAAGCTGCAAGAATATCAGTAGGAAAAATAAAATTAGGAGAAAGAAGGTGTGAGTTATGTCTGTGTTGTCTGTTCACTCAGAACAGTGTACACTTGGTGTAGGCTTTATTGAATCTGGCCCCTTGTGTTAAAAGGCTGGTAACTGAGTTGAAACTAGCAGACTGAACTTCCATTTTGTTAATATGAAGGATAGAAATTGGTTGATCTAATGGGCAGGTCTGACTAATGGTAGATGGGAGAAGGGGCATATTATGGGCTGAATGTTAAATGTTTAAATTGTACATATGTCAAATATTGGATGCTGCTTTTTGTGCATATTTTGAAAGTGCTTCTTGACTGGGGTGTGTAGGGGGCAGCTGAGGCATTTGCTAGGGGGTATATCATTTGGATGGTGTGAAGGATTAGATAAGGCTTCATAAGACTTTACACAGTAAAGGCATGGCGAAACTTTGGGAACAATGAGGAGGACAGAAGAGCGATACAAGACAGACTGATATGTTTTTCAACATTATGTTAACTTACAGCAGTAAGTCATACATAGTTGCATTATTGCTGACAGAGGGAATTTTAGAAAGAAGAAAGGAAGCACTGCTGCTAACACTAATGATTTGGTACCAGGAGCTTAAATATGTAAGTACATTTTGAATGCAAAATTGTTGAGAGAAAGGACTTGAGAAATGAAATTGGAATTGAGCAATAATAAGGTGGGATGTAGAAAGAGTATATCGAAAGTGGGGAGAGGGGATGGTTATTTGACTGTGGAGTGTTACATGAACAAGATGCATCCAGCTCACTTATCTATTTAGGCTTGTTTCATCATCAAGGAAATTTAATGTTTAAGATTAATTGACATGTTATTTCTCAGTCAGTGTTCGAAAGTATTACTTAAAATGGCCCTCGGACCATCTCAGAATACAGCTGATGTTGACTCTCAAGTTAGCAGCAGATGAGACAGACATATGAGACAATAATGCCATTTCGTAAAGGACCTTCTATGAAGTATGTAATTGCCTCTTACATTTGTCCTTCCACAGGTTCTGTATTATGTACAGGCTCTCCCTGTGAAGCCTGCCCTGGGATACTTTTAAAGCACTGAGGAGGGTTGCCTAGGAAATTGTTTGAGATAAGGAAGGATTATAGTTGCATACGGTAAGCTGACTCTCCCAGTAAATATAGTAGTCTTAAGATCTTCCAGATTTTCAACTGTATTACAGGACACCACAAGTTAGTTTGAGCTTCATGTGGTTTATGAATTTGTGTTTATCATGCCTGAAGATGTAGAGCAAGGCTCTACGTTTTCCACCTAGGCATGGTAACATGACCTGCTGTGGGGTGCAGAGAAGCAAAATGGAGATCTGTTGCTGTTAGTGGGAGTGATCTGCAGAAGTGTGTGCTGGGTGCTAAAGGCATGGTAAATGGATTGACTGGGGGAATTAGCACAAATGGATCTAATTGAAGGCCAGAATGTGTTCTGGTTGAAGATGGTCTCTGGCTTGATGTACTGCAAGAATCTTATGGCTAAGGGCATATATCTTCCCTCAGAACAGGTGAAGGATAGGTGTAACTAGTCAGAAGGATTTCTTGAAATACTGTTAGTTCTTTGCTGGATTAGAAGCTGCAAAATAGATAGGTGTTCCCCAATGAAGATAGGCTTCATTGGATGGTATTTCTGATGGATGCTAGGTCTGAAGGGAACTGTGCTAGGCACTGGGTATGTAAATTTGACCAATGTGGCCACACAATACTGCTCTCGGACTCCCGCCATATTGTGTGTATACTGTTTGGGCTCTGCCCGTTTGGACTCAGAATGTTCTGTTTGTGCTGAGTTCAATCCTAGAACTCTTACAGAGAGATGGAACAAACTTATTTTGAATGGTTTACTGCCTACTCCCTTTTCCACTGCTGTTGCTGGAGTTCAGTCACCTGCTTTAAAACGACTAAAAGACCGAGATCCTCAGACTCTGTTGCTTCAACTTCCTCTGAGCAGAGGAAGAAGAAGCTCAAGTCGGATCTGACTGTATCCAGAACCTGACCTTCTTTGGAACCAATTAAATCAGTCACTGCTGCTGTTCCTTTGGATCTTTCTCAGGGTTCTTTGGATCCAACAGTTTCGTATTTCAGGCCTTTGCTTCGTCGTGTCTACTCCCCAAGTTTGGACCCAGTGCCCTTTAGGGTGCCCTTGCCATTTTTAGAATGGTGCTCTAAGTCACGGTCAGTGTACTCAGGTCACTCCTCCAGTAGTGTTACTGAAGAGGATATGGAGAGGATGAGGAGGAGGCTGTTCACAGAGCATTTTCAGATGGGAGTCATCTCTGTTCCTACTCCTTTGGATCAGGAACAACATCCTTTCACTCCCCCATAGTGTGTGGATCCTCCTCTGATCCAACCTGTGGTTTTAGAGTCCCTGGCTCCTAGTGCTCCTGGTGATACAAAGGTAGTGTCTTCTTTAGATCTGACTACTACTCTGAGGGTGCTGGCTCTGATGTCTTTGGATTCAGATGACTCTCGGAGCATAAGTCAGATGCGGGGGGATGGGATTGACTCCAGGGTTTTCAGAGCTGTCTCTTCCTCTTGGAGCTTTGGCCTTTGACATCTCAACTCCAGCTTCCACCTCGGGTGTCTAGCCCTCAGAGCGGGGGGAGGGAGAGGGCCAAGTACTCCTCCTCTTAGCCCCATTGCCTTCTGCCTGACAGAAGCAGTTGTCCTTTCAGGACATGAAGAGGGGATTCTGTGCTCCGCTGGAGCAGATGGGCCCTTCCTCCTCAGATCCAGCCCTGATTTCTCATCTGTCTGTGCCCTGTAAATCCTCATTACTCTACTCCACTGGGACAGCTAGCCCGAAGCTTCCAGTTTACCCAGCTGGGTATTTCTTCTGACAGTTGACCAGACCACCCCACCAAAGAAGTTCCTCGGAAGAAAACGTGCAAGAGGAAGCACTTGGACTACTACCAGGAGTTTGTCACAGAGGACACTGACTTTGATGAGGGAGAAGGGTCTTTTAAGTCACCACCTTTGGAGACATTCTTGAGATCCTAAGGAAGAAAGGTGGTTGGTCAGCCGAAAGCCCAACTCCTGAGGAGTCAGTGCTTCTGAACACTTTCAGGACTGGCCCATCTACCTCCTGTGTCCCTCTGCCTGCTGATGACCTTATTGACCTGGTGTCTTGGTGGGTGTGGAAGGAATCTGATATGATCAAGCTGATCTCCAAAAGACTTGAAAGAATTCTGGCTCCACCACCCGGGAGAGAGCATTGGAGCAAGGCTGTACCAGTGATGCCATGGCTGTGGTCCCTACAAAGAAGGAACTTGTGGAACAGAGTTTCTGTGTCCATTCCCACCCCCCACCCCCCAACAGGGAGTTCAGGGCATTGAACAGGTTTGGGAAACATGTATATGCCTCAGCAATGCTTGCCATCTGATGGCTGAAAGATTTGGCGCACTTCACATGGTTGCAAAGGGACTTAATCAAGGGGATTTTCAACTCTGTGGCAGGGACCATTACTGGACAGGCACAATCTTCTGTGGCCTCACAGTTGGCTACCCTTCATTTGCTCGTCATGAGGCTTATCTTGCATGGTACAGAAGGTGTCTCAAGGGCTGCGGGTTCAGACATTTCCATTAGGAGGCATGTCTGGATGCAGTTGTGTGATTTTGTGGAGCTTTTTAAGTCATTTTTCATCAATGCTTCTTTTGAGGATTCCTCCTCATTTGCCCTCACAGTGAAAGACACACACTCCAGGTGTGAGAAGGATGTTAAGACCCTGTCTGGAGTGGGCATACATTTTTTGACCCCTCAGCGGACCTTTTCCAGGAACCAAAGGGGATGTCATAAAATGTGGTTCAAGAAATCGCAGGGTCCTTTCCAGGACACACATAGAAGTAGTTTCTTCAGACGTGGGGAGGCAATTATGGTAGAAGATGCTTCTATGGCAGAGGAGACCTACAAAACTGGGGATTGAGGGATTCCTTTTTTGACGGACCCTTTCAGTGCTCCTGAAGGGAGGCCTGATCCTCTGGAGGCAGTCAGAGGTCACTTAGCCCTGCACCAGGGTGCCTGGCAAAGTTTAACAAAAGATACCTGGGTGCAGAAGATTGTTTCCAGAGGTTATAGAATTCCCTTTTCCCTTCCCATACAAAAGAGAATCCCCGATATTCCACCCAGTCAGAGGGAAGTAGCAATGCTAGAATTACAAAAGCTGCTAGAAAAAAAGAATCATCCGGAAAGTTCCTCCAGACCAGATAGAGTCTGGAACTTACTTTCTTTTTAGTTCCAAAGAAAACAGTGGACTGGAGACCAATTTTGGATCTCAGCGTGCTAAACAAAGTGGTTCGACACACCAAGTTCTGAGCAATCATGGATGTTCATCATGTTTCACTGTTGCAGTCATTACTCTTGGGTTATCCTGCTGACAGGCTACCCGCAGTCGGCCTGAATTCCAAAGTCTTGGTTCGGCGTCGGTTGCTGTCACCTCTTCCCTGATGTCAGTGTGCCAGGGGTATAAAAGATGCAGTTCATCCATTTTCTTCAGTCTTTCTTGCCGTGTGGTGCCCGAAGCAAAAGCAGTTCGCAGGTGCTGGTCGACCGACTCCTGGGATTTTCGCATTCGAATTTCAGATCCAAAGTCTTCATTTAAAGCTAAGTACACCATTGGGGAAACTTTTTTTCTTGCTCCAGACTGATGTCAGAAAAAGTTAATAATTGTATTTCTTGTGGGAAGCAAATATCTCATAAGGACTTCCATTCTTATTGTATTCATTGCCTAGGCCCTGATCACGACGTAGCTAATTGCAGATTTTGTGCTAGATTTAACCAATGCACTATTAAGCGTCGGTACGATTTTGCATTTCATTACTTTGGCCGAATATTTAATTATACAATGTCATTGGATAGCCATCTGACTACCGCAATTCACAAGAAACACAAGGAAAAGGAAAAGGACAGGCATCCGAGGTCCAAAACTGACTAAGAGGCTTCTTCTAAGCCAGTTGCCGGTTCGCCGGTTCTCAGTGAGGTGCTTTCACAGCCCCTGACGCCCATTACCTCAGAGCTGCAGGCCACTTCCGACTCCCACGTGGAGCAGACTAGGCCTCTGGAAACTCAAGGTATTGGACACTTGGAAAATATCCCCTCAGATGAGTCCGGAGCCGCTGAGCAGGCATCGGCTTTTGAGGGTGTTTTCAGGCCTACACAGTTATATATAAAACCGACTACAGCTCCAAAGGCAAAGACAAAAGCACCACTAAAGACAAAGAAACAAGTGCAGCAAGCCCATGGACAGGCCTCCATGCCTAAAAAACAGATGCTCAAAATGGCCGAAGACCTAATTACTTTGATCAGGGGTTCCCATCCCCCTCCTGAGAAGAGGCCTAGGCAAGAGACAGAATATGAATCTTCAGATCAGGTTTCCATTTCCTCTGGTTCTTCTTCTGACCAAGAATGCTCTCTCCCTCCCTACGAGGATTCAGATGTTGAAGAATCTATCCCTTCAGCCTCCCCTCCTGAGGATTTTTCTTTTGGGGAAACCCTGCATACCATGAGGGAGCACTTCCACTGGGAGAGCCAAGACTACTCAGAATCTAAGAAAAGGCTTAGAGATTTTCTTTTACTACCTCAGCACAGGCCTCTTGCTATCCCGCCTGTTTTAGACATTGTAGATGATGTATTTTCAGAGTCCAGCTTGTCCCTTGACTCTTTACCCCCTGCACCTGTTAAGCCAGACAGATACTACAGGGTTCCAGATTCACATAAATTTCTTTATAAAAACCCTGCTGCTGACCCAGAAACTATTTCTCAGGGTCCCAAAGGGGTCAAGGCTTCCACTGCAAAAAACCCTATCCCCTCTGATAGGGATTCAAGGGCACTGGACAGATGGGGGAAAAAGGTTTACACCTCTGCTACCTTGGCTGTGAGGGCTTTAAATTGTCAATTTCATATGCTTAAATATCAGCAATACTTATTGTCACTGCTTAAACAGAAAATGTTAACAATTTCTGAATGTGCAGAAAACAAAGAAATGCAGGATTTCTTGCATGCAACTGAACAAGTGGGAAAGCATACTTTGCAATGTGGTTTTGATTCTCTGGAAGCCTCTTGCAGGGCCGCTGTTATGGGTTCTGTCATTAGGCGACATGCTTGATTAAAGGAACAGAATCTGCTTGATCATGTTAAAGCAAAATTATTAGATGCTCCATTACAGCATGATACTTTGTTTGGTGTTAAAGCAGAAGAAGTACTGAAGAAAATGGAGGACAAAGTGAAATCTATGCAGACAGTTAAGGATTTCTTACAGGTGCAGCCACCCAGATTTAGCAGGAACTGGCCTACAAAGAATTGGTCCTTTCCATTGTCAGACAGGCCACAAAGAGGCAGGTACAGATGCCCCAGAGGCAGATCCCAGCCCCAAGGCTCATACATGCCTAAACAATGGGGTGCTTTTACCTCCAAAGGCGGAGAAGACAAATCACAGCCATACAGGAAACAGTCCCAATGACTTTCCTCTGCCAGAACCTGACTTTCCTCTGCCAGAACCAAGCACTTATCTTTTGGCAGCCCCCTTAGGGGGAAAACTAGCACTTTTTTTCACAAAATTGGCACATGATCACCCAGGACAAATGGGTCTTGAACATAGTGTCTCAGGGCTACAGGTTCCACTTTCACACCCTGCCAAGGGCAAAAGGTATGGCAGACCTGCCACACAATCAATGGGCAGAGGCACAAAAGCAAGTTTCATCCCTCATGGACATGAGGGCCATTCAGCGAGTACTACAACAAGAGCAGGGACAAGGATTTTACTCAAGACTTTTCTTGGTGCCGAGAAAGGACAAAGCCTGGAGACCAATACTGGACCTGTCTATTCTAAACACATTTCTGGACGTTCCAAAATTCAAAATGTTGACTCTGCAGCAGCTACTGCCCATGCTGGGCAAGAAGGCTTGGCTCGTAACTTTGGACCTAAAAGAGGCATACCTGCATGTCCCAATCAGACAATCTTGCAGAAGATACCTCAGATTCATAGCTGGCTCAATGCACTACCAATTCTCTGCACTGCCCTTTGGCTTATCTACTGCGCCCAGGGTCTTCACAAAATGCCTGGCACCAGTAATTGCATTTTGCAGACAAAGAGGAATTCAAATATATCCTTACTTGGACGACTGCCTTATTCAAGCAGAGAACAAAGACATTCTACTAAAGCATCTGGCGTTTGTAAAAAGATTACTAATTTGCCTAGGGTACACAGTAAATGAAAAGAAATCAAAACTAGTACCCTCTCAAGAGATAATATTCCTGGGTGCAAGCTTAAATACAACTGTCCAGATGGCTTATCTCACGCCAGACAGAGGCAACTGACTTCTTACTTCAAAATGTTGGCAACAAAGACCCAGTTATCTGCAAGAAAAATTCTGCAGGCTTTGGGCTTCATGGCATCCTGCATTCTGCTAATTCCATATGCCAGACTGCATATGAGGAAACTACAATGGTATCTGAAAAGTATTTGGACTCAACTTTGCCACAGCCTGGAAACATTAATTACCCTCATTCCCTGCCTGCAACAGGAGTTTCGATGGTGGGCAAAGGCCTGTCACCACAACAAGGGACAGCCATTCACTTTACCCATAGCCAGGCAGACACTAACAACGTTTGCATCAGATTATGCCTGGGTGGCCCACATGGCAGGAAAATGTAATCAGGGCACATGGCCTGCAAGCCAGATGCATCTTCATATCAATCAAAGAGAGATGCTAGCTGTTCAGAATGGATCTACTTCATCCAGGACAACTACTGATAAAGACGGACAATACTACAGTCATGTGGTACATAAACAAGCAGGGAGGCACACATTCCTACACCCTCTGCAGGCAAGCCATGACTTTGTGGGACACAGCATTCACTTATCAAGTTCACCTGCAAGCACAATTTTTGCCAGGAAAAATAAATACTCTGGCAGACGAACTAAGCAGAAACCTCATAGATCCCCATGAGTGGAAACTGGATCCACAAGTCTTCAGCATGATAACAAGGAAATGGGGATGCCCAGACATAGATCTATTTGCCTCCCCTCACAACTGCCAACTACAGAGATTCTGCACGAGGACTTATCACAAGCAAGCATGGAAAGTGGATGCCCTATCCTTCAGCTGGAAAAACATAACAGTATATGCCTTTCCTCCACTGCCTCTCCTCCCCAAGGTACTCCTAAAGGTCAGACAAGAGAAACCAAAAATGATACTGATTGCCTCAGACTGGCCACGCCAGCACTGGTACCCAATCCTAAAGAACTTGTCTCAAGGTCCAGCCTGGACATTGCCTCAAACTTCTCACTTACTGACCCAACGAAACAATCAGATCCTGCACAGCCAACTCAGGACCTTAAATCTGGCAGCATGGTGGATAATGTAGCCATTCAGAACACTCCTCTCTCCAAAGCTGTAATGGATGTTATTTTGAAGGCCAGGAGGCCCAGTACCAGAAAATTGTATGCAGAAAAATGGAAGAGATTCTGTGCTTGGAACCAGGAACAAGGAATTGACACGTTTGTACCAAATATTCCTCAGATTTTACAGTACTTAACTGAGATGCTGGACAAAGGCCTATCCTTTTCATCAATTAAGATTCATGCCTCTGCCATTTCAGTCCATTACAATACGGAACCACCTATCTTTTCTCATCCTTTAATAAGGCAGTACCTCAGAGGGACCAAAAACATAAGACCTCCAAGGAGAGCACCAATACCTGCATGGGACCTCAATTATATATTGGAAAAACTCACACTGCCTCCTTTTGAGCCAGCCTCAACAGCTGATATAAAATTCTTATCCTGGAAAACAGTTCTGCTCCTAGCAATAACCTCTGCAAGACGAGTCTCGGAGTTACAGGCACTCATGGATGTGGAACCTTTTATCATTTTCCATCCAGACAGGGTTTCTCTGAGGAAGAACCTTACATTTATGCCTAAGGTGGTGTCCAGTGTGGCCCTTAACCAAACCATTCACTTGCCTACCTTTTATCCAAACCCAAAGAACAAGGGTGAGAGGCTTCTGCATTCTTTGGACATACACAGACAGCTACGCTTCTACTTGGACAGAACTAAAGCTTTCAGAAAGACTGAGCAACATTTAGTGGCATATGCTGCAGGATCACAAAGAAAGGCTATCTGTTTCAAAATGGATAGGCCATTGCATTCATTTCTGCTACTCACAGCATGGCAAATCAGGGCCTAAGGGTATTAGGTCACATTCAACCAGAGCAGCAGCTACTTCAGCAGCCTTCCTGAGAGGAGTACCAACCAAAGACATCTTAGAGGCTGCAACTTGGAGTTCAGTGCACACTTTTACAAAGCACTACCACTTACCTCTCTACACTAAATTCAGAGCAGGCTTTGCCACTGCAGTTCTGCAGGGCCTCATAGCCTCTCCTAATCCTATTTAGCCCAGCCACCCATCCTCAGCTTTGGAATTCAACCCAAGAGTAATGACTGCAACAGTGAAACACGATGAACATAGTACAGTTGTGTACCTACCATAAATGTAGATGTTCGAGTGTATTCACTGTTGCAGTCCAGGTTATCGTCCCACCATCCCCCTTTCTTTTGCTGGGTCTTATCTGTACTTCTCTGTTCTATACAACCTATGTGGTGTATTTGCTTGTAGATGAAGGAAATGTTTACTTTAGTGCATGCATGTTTATTGGCATAATTTATTTAGCCTACCCTTTTGGGGGCATCTGACATCTGGGGCAAGAAAAACTGAAGAAAATGGCGTTGGCTGCATCTTTTATACCCCTGGCGCACTGACGTCAGGGAAGAGGCGACAGCAACCGACGCCGGACCAAGTCTTTGGAATTCAGGCCGACTGCGGCTAGCCTGCCAGCAGGATAACCCAAGAGTATTGACTGCAACAGTGAATACACTCGAACATCTACATTTATGGTAGGTCCACAACTATACTTTCCATGCATTTTGCCCTTTCTGAGCAAGGATGATTGGATGTGCTCGATAAACTTTCAGGATGCATACTATCACATCAAGATGAACAGGCGATCCAGAAGCTACTTAAGCTTCCAGTCATTATCAGTTCAGAGCACTGTCCTTTGGTCTCACCACAACCCCCATGGTGTTCACCAAGGGCATGGCAGTGGTATCAACTTGCTTGAGATTGCAGGGATTCTGAGTGTTTCCATATTTGGATAACTGGCTCATCACCGCCTCAACCTGGCATCAGCTGGTACAAGTCAGAGACCACGTGTTGCAAACTTGTTCATATCTAGGCATAACGGTCAATTACTGCAAGTCACAGTTACAACCCACTCAGACTCTGGAATTCATAGGGGCAGTATTGAACATGGGGTCAATGACAGCATCTCTTCCCATGTTGAGACTACAGACAATAAAATCTCAGGTCAGGAAAATAATTTGCACTATCAGGATTTCACCATGGTTGGTTCATCAGGCTTTGGGGTCAATGTCAGCAGCAATAATCCTTCTGCCATTGGCAAGATTTCCCATGAGGATACTGTTGTGGATTCTTCAGTGCAATAGTCGATCTCTCAATCCATATCTATGAAAATAAGGATTTCACAGGTTTCTAAGTGATACTTTCCTGGTGGATGAAGTTACGGCAACTTTTACAAGGCCGTCCCTTTGTCCTCCCTCTATATAAGGCTTTAGTGACCATGGATGCTTCCCAGATTGGATGGCGGGGTATTTCTTGGGCAAGACAGTTCAAGGCACTTGGTCCCCCTAAGAGGCCAACTTGCATATCAGTGTTCTGGAGTTGAAGGCAGTGCTGTTGGCATTTCAAGCATTCCAAGACACACTTCCTCTCAGAATGATTGTGGTTCAAAGAGACAGCATGTCGGTGGTTTGGTACATCAACACACAAGGGAGAACCAAATCCTACCCCATATGTCGAGAAGCCCTAAGAGTGTGAAAATCGGCGATCACCTCCAACCACTTTCCGATTGCAAAGCACATTTCCGGGAAGCCCATCGTTACAGCAGACAAATTGAGCAGGTCCATTTTACTTCCTCATGAGTGCTCCCTCAACAACAGAGCGTCGGATATGATCTTCTGGCAGTGGGGACAGCCTTAGTAAGACATCTTTGCATCGCCTATGAACAACATCTGCAGCAGATTTTTTGCCCTGATCCCCCCACTGGGGAGTTACCGAGGGATGCTCTGCTCTATGATTGGCCCCCCAGTCTCTTGTGTGCTTATGCCCAGACTCCTTTGATCCCCAAATTCCTTCAGAAAGCAGTCGGGTTGAAAAGCAGTATCATCCTCATTGCCCCTTATTGGCCTTGACAGATTTGGTTTCCCTTCCTGTGGGCTCACCTCCTGCATCCCCCTTGGATTCTGGATCCAATTCCAGACATACTGTCCCATTCGACAGACCTGGTTCTTCTCGATCTTCAAAATCTCAGCCTGACCTCATGGTTTCTACAATTTCGTTAGTAGCCAGGCAGCCCATGCTTTCTTCCTATGTCCATTCCATTCTCCTGTCCTCACACAAACCCTCTACAAGGAAGCTTTGCAGAAGTAAGTGGAAGAAGTTTGCTTATTGGGCTGAGCAAAATCAAGTAGACCCCTTTTCAGCTCTGATTCATTCTGTTCTTGAATTTTTGGTAAAATTGTTCAGTGGGGGTGCTAGTGCATCGACTGTCAAAGTTCAACTCGCTGCCATTTTTAATTTTCACGTGGGGTTTCAACATTCATCTTTAGCTTCTTCTAAGCTATGTAAAGCCTTTTTGAAAAGCAGTTTGCTTCTCGGGTCCCCTTATAAAGACCCCGTTCCATCATGGGATTTGAACTTGGTACTGCAGGCCTTAACACAGTCTCTATTTGAACCAGCAGCTACATATGATTTGAAGTGTTTGACATGGAAGACTTTCTTTCTTATGGCTATTACATCTGCCAGGAGAATTTCGGAGTTACAGGCCTTGTCTTCCAAACCTCCATATTTGCGTTTTCACAAGGATACCCTTTGCATACCAGTGCCTCTTTCCTGCCTAAGGTGGTGTCAGAATCCAACCTTAACCAGGCCATTCATCTGCCTGTATTTTTCCCCAGCTTCACAAATAAAGGAGAATACATGTTACATTTATTGGATATCCATAGACAATTGTTATTTTATATAGCTTGGAAGAGGAACACACCCGCTGGTTTTGGGTGTCAGCAATTGCCTGCATAGGCTGTTTACATTGAGGAGACATCTGAACCTGATTCGTATTGTATTTGGAACTTTACAGTGAACTACTTGGGATATAAAACCTACTCTGCACATTGCTTCCCACACATTCTCTTTTTTCTTCTTAGCTAAAATAACTTTGTCTAAATGGCTGACAGATTACATTTCTTTCACTTACAATAAATTGAATCTTTCCTCACCAAAAGCATTGAAGGCTCATTCAACCCAATCTATGTCTACTTCCACAGTATTCCAGTCCAGAGCATCCATGGACAATGTCTCTGCAGCTGCTACTTGGTCCAGTCCCCACACCTTTATCACTCATTACAAATTGGACATGGTCTCAAGGGGAAGAGCAACCTTCGGCTCTGTCATACTCAGGAATAGCTTCCTTAGAGTCCACCAAAGGACTTGGATAGGTGTGGCCTCTGTCTCGTTGGTTGAGGAATGAATGAAAATTGACATCATCAGATAAAGAAGATCCGATGATGATGTTTTCCATTTTGTCATCAACTGATGGGTTCAGATCCAGACTGTCTGATCCGACTTGGCTGTTGCAAAAGCTTGTGGCAACTTAGAACTCTCAAACTTCTGCCTTACTCAGAATGCACCAACCCACAATTACCTCAGATTTCATTTGCTGCTTACAGTAAAAAATGTGGTTGCTAATCTCTCGAGCTCAAGTTCAGATATGTGTATTATTTCTTCTTTTCACTGCTGTGTTTCTTGATTGTTTTTCTCTTTTTATCTTTCTTGTACTAGTGTATGCTGTAAAATACTATAGTTTAGTATTTTCTGTTCTCTCTTCCATTGTATATTTGTTGTAGCTCTTCACTATCTTTGTAGGTAGTGTTTTTCTTACTTTGATTTTTGTTTAAAAATAAACAAAAAACAAACAAAAAAAAACATTTATAGTCACGCTGTTATTGTTTGAATCTTTAAAGTTTACACTTTGGGTATTTGGAGTGTTGTTGTTAATCTTTAAAGTTTACAGTTTTTGGAATGTGTTCCTGTCATTCTTATTGTTTGTTAGTAGTTAGTATATCTTGTTAAGATGTCAGAGAAAGATAAAACCCCGGCATGTACTGACGTGGACCCCTTCATCTGCAAGAAAATTATTCAGTCTATCATGCGTTCAACCGAAGGGCTCTGGTTGAACGCAAAAACAAATTAATATTGAAGAGTTTACTGCCATCCTCCTTTAACGAGGCTTTATTTGGAGCTTCTAAAGAAAAATCTAGAAACATTTATCTCACTTCTCTAAGCAGTTCCACTACTTCTTCTTCTAAGTCCTCAGAGAAGTCATTGAAAAGGTCTCTTGTGAATCCCTCTGCTCCCTCGGATCCTAAGAATAGACCAAAATCTACATATCTGAATTCATCCTCTGATCTGACACATATAAAGAAACAATCCTTTGATTTCACTATCTCTTCAGATCCAAAAAGCCTAAAACTTAAACATACATTGGATCAGGCCTCCTCGGATCTGACACACAGATCTAAAGATGTGGTAGTATTACCAAGTAACTCCCCCTCAGTGGACCCAGTTCCCTCCAATGTTCCTTTTCCCTTCTTGGAGAGGCCAAGATCTCCCTCGGGTTTGTCCACCCGCTCTTCCAGAAACCTTATGGAAGACAATGTGGAGACGTTATTGAGAAAAATTCTCTCAGCACAGAGCAAGTCAGTGTTCCTTCCGGCTCCTAGCCCTTTGGATCAGGAGATCCATACTTGCAATACTCCACTTTTACCAATTCCTTCTCTGACTCCTTTCAAGGTCTTTGAGCCCTTGGATCTGAGTCATCCGGGCCCATCTGCTTCAATTCTGAGAATTCCTTTGCCCTCAGATCCATGGCTTACTCTGAGCTCTTCAGTGCTGTAGGATCCGAGGTGCTTCACTCTACTTCAAGGTTTTCAGAGCCATCTCTACACCTTGGAGCCTCGGCAGTGGTTAGTTCAGCTCCTTTGGCCTTGGGTCAACTGTCCTTGGGGCAGGGAGGGACCGTGGTTCAGATACTATCTGTCTTTGATTTGGAGTCCTATTCCTCACTGGGGTGGTGGTCCGCCTCTGTGGTCATGGAGAGAGCTTTGTCTGCCCCTGAATCAGATGGCACCTACCCCTTGGATCCTCTGTCTACACCTGCACTGTCTATATGTCAGCTGGTACAAAAACTCTAGGCTTCCCATCAAGGTATCCCCACGTCTTCTGAAACCTCCCTAGATTACCCCACTGAGGAGGAGGAGTTCCCTAAGAACAGAACATGCAAGAAGAAGCATTTAGATTCCCCTGAATCTGTCACTGAAGATACAGATTTTGATGAGGTTCGATGGTCCACAAAGTCACCTCCTGATGATGTCTCATTCGGAGGCATCCTGGAGATCCTAAAACAGAGAGGTGGCTGGAAGCCCAGCAACCCTTCAGAGGAATCTGTACTCCTGGAGGCATTTGGTGCCAGCCCATCTACCTCCTGGTTAACTCGGCCTGCCGACGAGATCCTTAGCTATATCTTGCCACGGGCATGACAGGATCCAGGCACTACTGAGCCAGTCACCAGGAAGCTGCACAAAATCATGACAGCTCCAGAGGATTAGTATTTTTGGTCTAAGAGTGGGACTGTTGATGCCATGTTTATGGTGGAAACCACTAAGAAGGAACTTGTGGAGGAAAGCTCCTCTGTTCATCCCCCCAACAAGGAGTCTCAGAAGATGGACAGATTCAAGAAGTGTGTCTAATGTGAAGGGCACTCAACTATTTGGCACATTTCACTAGACTGTAGAGGGGCCTGATTAAGGAGCTATCAGATACCCTCTCAGGATCCATTTCTGAAGAGGTGAAAGCATCTGTCACCTCTCAGTTGGCTACCCTACAATCAATATCCAGCTCCTCCATGAAACTCATTTCTAGTGTAACAGAAGGAACCTCTAGAGCAGTGGGTTCAGGTGTTGCTATTAGTAGACATGCCTGGATCCGCCTATGTGATTTTGCATAGCCCTTTAAGTCTTCTTTTGTCAATGCTCCTTTTGACAGAACGTCTCATTTTTGGCCCCAAGGTTAAAGATACTTTGTCCAGGTGTGAGAAGGATGGAAAGATTCTTTCTGCCATGGGTGTATGTTTTTCCACTCCTCAAAAATCCTTTTCAAGGAATCATCGAAGTAGGGATAAGATATGGGTAAAAATATCCCAAGGATCTTTCCAAAACGCACATGGAGGAGGTTCCCCAAGGGGTAGAGGGTGAAACTCAAATGGTAGATGCTGCCATCTGTGGCAGAGGTGGCCTGCAGAACCAGGGTTTCAGAGATTCTTTCTTTGGTAAACCTTTTCAGTGCTCCTGAAAGGCTCAGTTGTCCCCCTTTGGAAGCAGTCGGGGGGGGGGGTCATTTGTTCCTGCACAGGACAGCCTGGCTCGAAATAACAGATCATTTTCAGAGGTTATATAATACCATTTTCCCTCTAATCTTCCAATTCAAGAAAATTCTCCAATGTTCCACCCAGTCAGAGGGAAGAAGCAGCAATTCACATTCAATGGCTGCTAGAAAAAAAGTGTCATCCAAAAGGTCTCCCAACCACTTAGAATCTGGAACTTCCTTAAGGTTCTTTTAGTGCCAAAGGAAACAGGGGCCTGGAGACCAATTCTGCATGTCAGCATTTTAAACAAATCCATTCAGTCCATTCTTCAGGTTTTGGAAAAGGATAATTGGATGTGCTCAGTAGATCTTCAGGATGAGTACTATCATATAAAGTTGAACAGATGATCCAACAGATTTTTACACTTCTGACTAGGAGCCAGTCTCTACCAGTTCAGAGGTCTGCCCTTTGGTCTCACCACAGCCCCCAAAGTCTTGGTGCACGGCAGTTGTAGCAGCTCACTTGAGACTTCAGGGATTCAGGGTAATTCCATATTTAGATGATTGGCTCGTCTCCACCACGACAAGGCATCAGCTCATTTTAGCGAAAGATCATGATCCAGACATGTGCTGTACTAAGAATAACCATAAATTACTAAAAGTCTCATCTAGAACCAAGTCAAAGTCTAGAGTTCATAGGAGCATTGCTCTATACAAAACCAACTATAGCCTCACTTCCCCTCTTCAGAGTTCATATAATAAGATCAGAAGTAAAAAAGATAGCTTGCAGTACCAAAATCTCAGCTCGCATAGTACTTCAGGCATTAGGGTCAGTGGCAGCAGCAATAACATTACTACCCTTAGCTAGATTTCACATGAGTGCTCTCCAGTGGATGCTACCCTCCCAATGGTTAATAATTCAACTTCCTTTATAGGCTCCAATACAGATCACCAATATATGCAAAAGGGATCTAATGTGGTGGATTCAATCAGAAGAGGTTTTACACGGCTGTTTGTTTGTCCCTCGTCGGCCCAAGGCCATTGTGACCACAGATGCTTCCCAGCTGGTGTGTGTGTGTGTGTGTGTGTGTGTGTGTGTGTGTGTGTGTGGGTGGGTGGGGGGGCATGACTTGGGAAAGACAGTCCAAGGGACATGGTCCACTGAAGAGGCAGCTTTGCATATCAGTGTTCTCATGTTGAGAGCAGTGCTTCTAGTGTTGCAGGCCTTTCAGAATGCTCTCCCTTCAGGACCAAATGCAGTTCAAACAGATAACATGTCAGTAGTTTGGTGCATCAACAAGCAAGGAGGAAGCAGATCTTACACCCCCCCAATGTTGAAAAGCGCTCAGGATTTGGTAACGGGCGATCTCTTCCATCTGCTTTCTTATGGCAATGCTTATTCTGGGGAAGTCCAATGTATTAGTGGACAAATTGAGCAGGTACATAATACTACCTCACAAATCATTCCCTCAACAAGAATGTAGTAGAATTGATTTTCTGACAGGGGGCAGCCTTACTGTGATCACTTTGCATCTCATCTAAACAACAAGGCACAGCAGCTACTTTGCCCTAATCCCCCATAGGGGGAGTCACCGAGGGATGCTCTTCTTTATGATTGCCCCCCTCCCCCAATCTACTTTTGCTTATTCCCCTATTCACTTGATTCCAAAGTTCTACAGAGAGGAGCTAGGTTAAAGAGCAAAGTCATCCGCATTGCAACCTATTGGCCTCAACAGATTTGGTTTCCCTTTTTGTGGCCTCATTTAATATATCAACCTTGGATTCTGGACCCATCTCCAGATCTGCTGTCTCACCCGACAGGCATGATGCATCCAGACCTCCCCAATCTCAAGTTGACAGCTTGGTATCGCCATAACAGGCAGTTAACCTTATGCTGTCGTCTTCTGTCTGCCAGATTTTGTTATCCTCCCTTAAACCATCTACAAGGAAACGTTATGCTAGTAAATGGGAAAGATTTGTACTCTGGGCATTTCAAAATGATGTGAAACCCTTTTCTGTACCACTTCATAATATTCTTGATTCCTTGATGCGCCTTTTTAATCAGGGATCTAGTTCTTCAACTGTTAAAGTTTAGTTGGCAGGATTTTCTAATTTCCATATTGGATTTGATGGTTCCTCACTCGCTTCTCATAAACTTTGTAAAACCTTTTTACGAGGCATACTTTTGTTAAGACCTGTGTTTAAAAATCCTACTTCTCCATGGGATCTAACTCTGGTACTGCAAGCCCTGGTTCATCCACTCTTTGAACCTGCACATGATGGTGATCGTAAATTTCTTTCTTGTAATGGCTACCGAAAAACATTTTCCATTAGTCAGACATGTTGCCGAAATTCAAGCCTTATCTGTGAAAACCCCATATTTAATTTTTCGTAAAGATAGAGTTACATTACAAATGAATGCATCTTTTTTGCTCGAGATAGTTTCAGAATCTAATATTAACCAGTCCATCAGTTTGCCAGTTTTCTTTCCAAAATTTTCAAACAAGGGCAGATATTTGTTACATTTATTGGATGATGCTATGCAACTGCATTTCTATTTACACAGAACAAAGGACATCAGAACCAGAGATCTGTTATTTGTTTCTTTTGCTGATATGAAACTGGGTAAACCAGTATCCAAAATTACTCTCGCTTCTGACTTACTGGCTGCATTGCCTTTGTTTACAACAAATTGGATATCCCTTTACCAAACCAAGTTCATGCTCATTAAGCCAGGTCCATAGCAACTTCCTCAGTTTTTCATTCAAGGGCTTTTATGGATGAAATATGTGGAGCAGCGACTTGGGCTTCCCCTCATACTTTTATCATTCATTGCAAAGTGGATTTGGTATCTAGAGGTAGAGTGTCACTTGGCTCAATGGTGTTTAGGAATATCCTGCCTTGAGACTACCCTAGGATTTAGGTAGCTGGAGACTCTGTCCCATCAGCTGAGGACAGAATGAAAATTGACAAAATAAGATAAAGAATTTATGTACACACCATAACGTTCCATCTATGTTGTCCATTTTCATTCTTCAACTCCGCACCCAGCAACCCCCTCCTAATGTCTTTTCTGGAAGAGTGAGTGGATATGAAAGAAGTGGCTTAATCCAAGCATGATAAATGCTTGATAGTATCCAACACAAGGTTCAGAAAGAGAGAGAGTCACAAGATTACATACAAGAGTAGTCAACATGCAACACAGGTAGACTTCTTCCTAGTAAGGAAAAGGCACTGGGGTAGAATCCATGATTGCAAAGTCATCCCCAGTGAAACAGTCAGCTCACAGCATAAACCACTGGTTGCCCCAATCAGCTGCAAGCAGTGGTCAGAGAAGGCTCTAAGGTCAACAGAGACCAGGCTGAAGACCTGGAAGTTGACTGGAGAGAAAGTACAACAGTTCAAGGAATTACTCAGGGCTCTAGCACCCCAGGAAGAGGAGGAAATAGATGGAGTTGAAGAAGAATGGCAGCGCCTAAAAACAGCATGTGTTAGGACTACAGAAAAGATATGTGGCTGAGCTAGGTATGGAAATAAGGTACATAAAGAAAGCTGGTGGTGGAATGCAGAAGTCCAGGAAGTCATCAAAAGAAAGGAGGAGTGCAGGAAGAAGTGGAAGATAGAAAAGACTGACCAGGCTAGGAAGGACTACTGGCTGGCTAACAAAGAAGCTAAGAAAGAAGTTGCAATAGCAAAGAATAGGGTATCTGAAGCACTGTACTAACTTCTGGAAAGTGACTCAGTAAGGGGCACAAAGAAACTATATCAGGTTGCACGGCAAAGGCAGAAAGATAAAGAAGATAGTCAGACACCCTTCATAAGGGATACCAGCAACAACCTGCTCACCAGTCCGGAGGACATCAAAGACAGTTGAAAGGAGTATTTCCAGCAGCTTCTGAATGAAGATAACCCCACAGAAGCTGTACTGCCCCAGAAACAGCCTACGATGAGAGAAGAGGAGGAGCCCACCCTAGAAGAAGTAAGAACAGTACTAAGGAAGATGAAGTCTGGAAAAGCAGCAGGATCATATGATCAAGATGCTGGGTGAGATAGAGGAGAAATGCCTCCTGACAGTACAAATAGTGTGGAGAGAAAAGCGTATCCCAGATGACAGGAGAATAAGCATACTCATGCCAGTGTATAAGAACAAAGGGGGCATCCATAACTGTGGGCAGTACAGAGGCATCAAACTCCTATCACATTGCATGAAAGTTATGGATAGGGTGATTGATAAATGGATACGCAGAGTAGTAGAATGTAATATGGGAGATGAGCAGTTTGGATTCAGATCAGGATGCAGCGCAATTGACCCGATGTTTGCATTGAGACAGATACTTGAGAAGTAGCTAGAGATGAGGAGAGAGTCCAACTGGGCATTCCTAGACTTGGAGGAAGCACAGGACAAGGTCCCAAGAAAGCTGATGTAGGCAGTACTGCTGTAGTTTGAAGTCCCAGAAACATTGGTAGAATTAGTGCAGGCTATGTGCAAGGATCCAATGACTCAAGTAGGAACAGTGTTCGGTCTCACAGAGGAGTTCTCCATGGGAGTGGGTGTACATCGGGGTTCATCTCTGAGCCCACTGCTGTTCATACTGGTGATGGACTACAATTAGCAAACAGGTTGGAGGGGACGGATCAACAAAGCTGCTGTATGCAAATGATGTGGCAGTACAGGCAGACTCTGAGCTAGAACTTCAGCAAAGGATAGGAGAATGCAATTCAAATCTGAAGGCACATGGGATGTAACTAATCACAGATAAGATGGTGGTAATGGCAGCAAATTGGGGAAATCAGAAGAAGTTGAGAATAGAGATAGAAGGGAAGATAGTGGAACAGGTAAACAGCTTCAATTATCTGGGAGTGGTAGTTGAGGAGAAGGGTAGTCTGAATGAAGAGGTCAAAGCTAGAATCAGTGGGGCTGCAGCCATCTGGCATAGAGTATCAGGTGTAGTGTATGACAGAAGAATGCCAAAGAAGCTGAAAAGTAAGGTGTACAAGACAGTGGTGCAACCAGCACTACTGTATGGTACAGAAACCTGGGCAGTAAAGGAAGAGCAGTTGAAGCTAGAGTTGATGGAAATGAATTGCCTGAGAATGGTGGTAGGATGCACACTGTGGGGCAGATGAAGAAATGAGGACATAAGAGCAGAAGCCAAAGTAGCTCCAATTGCAGAAAAGATCAAAGAGAACATATTACGGTGGTTTGGGCACATGTGTAGAAAAGCAGACGACAGTCTGGTGAGGAAGATTTGGGACAGACAGGAAGAAGGTAAGAGGAAGCGAGGACATCCAGCAAAGAGGTGGATGGATTGTGTGAAAGAAGATCTGCGACAGTCAGGCAGGAGTGCGGGACTGAATCGAGACAGTTGGTGACAGTTAACACGATACCCCGACCCCATGTAGAAAAATGGGAAAAAGGGGGCTGATGATGATAAAGCTCCAGACCTAGCCTTGTCTAACCTTTTGCCATTTTTGTTTTTATTGTTTTTGTGTATAAGAATTATTTCTCTATGCTTTAGCTAGCAAACAAGATCTGAGGTAGTTAGGGTTGGTGCATTCTGGGTAAGGGAGAAGCTCGAGAGTTCTAAGTTGCCATGAGCTTTTGCAATGGCCGAGTCATATCCGACCCCATCAGTTGAGGAAGAATGAAAATGGACAACATAGATGGAATGTTATGGCGAGGACATAATTTAAAGAAGTTATGTACTCACCATAACATTCCATCTGTATTGTCCATTTCATTCTTCCTCAGCCTTCTCCCCCATGCAGCCCCCTGCCTTTTTCTGCTGACTTGTGGTGGCATGAGTGTTACAGGGACACCTCTGGTCACTTATGTTGAACTTCAGTTATAGTATTGGATTGTAGTGTTGTTGTTGTTTACAGTTTCTGTCTTTCTCAAGCTGTGGAAGGATCTGACGGAGGTTGGCTTATAGCATTATGGGTAGGAAGGTAGTTCAAGAATTATTTGGTGGCTGCTAGTAGAACGACCACGTTGGATCCGAGGGTCAGATCTGAGTCCCCTTTGGTTGAAGAAGAATGAAAATGGATGACACAGATGGAATGTTATGGTGAGTACATAACTTTTATATTTTCTTTGGCGGTTTTCAGTATTCTGTTAATTTTTAGTTCATGCTGGATTTTCAGACTGGCTGCACACATATTAACAGATTGATCAACACTCTCTCAGCTCTCTCATTGTGAAAAGTGAGAAATTATTTAAAAAAACAGTAGTAGCAAAAGTTTGGGGCAAATTTCATCTACTGGCTAATAATTATGCTGCTTGGTTGCTGGCAAAGAAGAGCTTTGGAAAAAGTAAGAGAAAATAAACCAAAAAAAAAAAAAGAAGAAAAAAACTTTCACTGGAAAGAATCTTACAGATTTTTAGCAACAGGCAAGTTTCAGCTCTGGTACAGGAGATGGCTTCCAGTAATTTAGAGGAATAAAATGCACTCGTGTTTGAAGTAAGTGAACTCTGAAGGACTATATTAAGTCAAAGGAGAGAAGACTGGAATAGTACAAGAAGCTTTAAGTAGTTATTCCAAAGAACTGATAAAACTGCATAAATCCGTGGTTGAAATGAAGAAAAGATTGCCTGAACATGAGTTTTCTCAAGAAGAGGTGCTTCAAGAAATAGTAGCATTAGAAGACAATATACAGCAAAAATTTGCTGTACTAGAGAAATTGGAAGGAAGAAGGTATTGGCATAATGGTTAATGTGTTTACTTCACAGACACAAGGTACATGGTTTCATTCTTACCCTTGAGGGAAATTGGCTAGGCTTAAAATGGCCCATAAGAGCAGCTAGCTTAGTACTTACCAGTGAACCTAATAGACTGCATTAATTTTATGACAGTACAAGTAAGCAGGTGGACCGGTGTTCCACAGCAGTATTTGTGGAGAGTACACATTGTGTGCTACAAATATGGCCATGAAAAAGCAGCCAAGACTTACATTAGTAAAGATGCAATCAAACCAGCAGCAGGAGCTGGTCCTGACAAAACTGTGTCAGAAGAGTATAATTGGGGGACACAGAATGTTTGTGAAAAAAGTATTTAATATACACAAGGCAGAAGAGAGGCAAGTGTATCCCTATAATTGGAATGTCGAGAGGTAGATGGTAGATTGGAGTTGCTGTATCCATCTGTCTTCAGAATAGTTTTTTTTTTCCTGGAGGATATAATACATTTTTGGATGCATAACAGGCAAAGGAGGAAATATACTAGTCAGCAAAAAGTAACCCTGAAAGCTGAATGGAGACTCTGCTTCCCTTTCTTCTGACATCAGCTAAGTTCTTATAGAGATTTGCTAGCGAAACCCTTTCTGTTGTTCCAAATGTAAATGGTTGAGTGATAGAAAAAAACAGGAATTGTTTAGAAGAGTCAAATGTACCTTGGATGAAGACTGGTGTTGGAGATGGAGATGATAAAGAAGACCAGCAACAGTGTGAAATTAGTGATCAAATGGGAGATGTTTAGAGAGTCAGACCGTAGTTTGACATTTGAAATGTGTCTCTGTAAGAAGTGGCTGAGAAGGACTGGACGTTTTGCTGATCATGTTAAACTGGTGGGTGAATTGCATGTCATTAATGTTTAGAATGACACTGAATGGACTGAAGTTACTGTACGTAAAACAGTTTTTATTAATATTTGTATAAAAATTCCATGATGTAAATTGGATGTTATAATATAAAACAGTTCTATATACTGTGCAGTCAAAGGTATTTTAAATATGAGTTAGGGGAGGGAGTTTTATCAGTAACTGCTGTATATGCTAAAGATATTAAAGTAAGATGGTACTTTTTCTTAGTTGTATTGTAGCCAGACTTTGTACTCTAACAAGATAAAGGCTGGAAAGAAGCAAGTTAAAGTTATATGTTGTAATCTTGAGCTGCTGGGGGTGTAAAAGTGTATTGATCTTATATGTAGAATTAAAACATAATGTTTTATACAGGTGGATGCCTACAAACAGGATTTCAAAGCAGGCTTGGATAAACAAAGGCAAAATTATGAAAAACCTGAAAAATTGTATTTTGGTCTTGATTTAAGACGTTACTTGCAGTTTTTTTTTCTTTTTAGCAAATGTTTTTAGTTGGAAACAGCCTACAGTTGTAAGCAGTTAATAATCCTGAGACAGATAAACAATGTGTTCTGACTGAAATATGCAAGGTCTCTTTCATACATTTGAAAAGTTACTAGCTGTTTTTTGTTCCATTAGCAACTGCTTTTAGTTGGAGACACTGGTCTGCAGGTGCAAGCAATTAACCATGAGAGCTTTGAACACTATGTTCTGAATGAAATGTACAAGTTGCAATGTAGATAGCACTTAGAGGTACATTGCCAAGCTTTTCATTGACAAATAAATGAAATTTAAAAATGTGGGAAGTGAATAAAGTTATTCAAGTAGTTGTATCCTCAGCAGTCCTAGTACTTTGATGTATTTAATATAACTATAATTTAGGTGTAGTTAGTACAGTTTTCCTTGACTAAAAATTAATGTGTACTGAAAGGGTGTGAGCTGTTTTCCCACATCTGGGGGCTAGAGATAAAATAAGAACCGCTAGCAAGCAGTGTAAGTGGAAATTCATTCTCTAACATGCACTTCAGCATGGTTAACCTTAATTTTATTATAAGTAATACCAATAGGTGCAGCAATTGATTTGATGCAATTGCCATTACTTAGAGAGGTTAGAGGGGTACACTTCCAGTTTGGAAAGTTTACATAGTTTTGTTTGTTTGCTGCAGGTTAAAAAGGAATAGAGAGTTGGAGATCCATTTTTTTAGTGTTTTTATTGAAACAAAAATATAGAAAAATGTGACATGGGCTCAAATAGAGTGAAGAAGAAGCAGTTACATAGGAGACCAGTTTGCAAAGCATCAGTGTGTGCATGTGAGCTGGAAGCTAGAAACATACATTCAAAATAATTTTCATGTAAGATAGATTTGAGTAATAGCTTTTTAACATAATGTGTATCCTGTCAGTATTAACATGGAATGTAAATGGCCATACAGGTATAGACAAAACACAAATAATATTAAATTATATTAAAATATGTAGGGCCTGTGAAGGGAGAAGTGTAAAAATCAGAAAATTGTTCTGGTATCATATATTTTCTGTTTCTGTGTTCCTTGCTATTTCAAGATGAATTCTGATGATTTTAAGTCTATTTCTGATCTATTTCCTGGCAACATGGATAGTGCCGGTGTAGAAGGTCCCAACATGGAAAAACAGAACTTGTGCCTAATATGGAAGAGCACAGATAAGGGGTCTGCAGATTCTTAGCAATCAAAATAATAGAAATATGTTCAGTTTTAATTGGTCAGTGGCTATAATTTAGTACATACAATATATTCTGCTTAGAAGCAATAATATAGAATAGTGAATTTTCTTGTGTTCGAGGAGACAAGACCTTGATTGCTTAGTCTCCCATATATGTGTGTCCTTTTACAGAAAAGGAGATCATTTTACTCTGCTGAACTGTGTTGCATGAAGTTATTTTTATACTATAACATTTTGGTGCTGTGAAGTCTCAGATTTTTCAAGCATGCCTCTACACTGTCCAGATTTTCACAGAGTGTTCATATTATTGTTTCATGTTTTAGGTGTGTTCCGCATAAAATTTGTGGTTTTCTTGGAAATAATTGAGGACTAAAGTCACCAAATAATTACGGCCATTCAAGTTTCACAATTCCTGTTCTTCATAAAAATGCATACTAATGGAAAACTTGTCTGTCAACTTTCTGAGTTTATAAGGGCAGTATTTAAAGTATGTCTTTGATTTTGGGCCTTTGATTCCCCATTATTTTTGGCTTTATCTAGAATTCTTGCTCTTAAGAGGTTGAGAGGTTTGTTTTCAAGCAGTTTCTGAGTTCCTACTGCAGAAATCACTTCCATACCCATTCTTAACAGGTTTTCTGTTTGGTGCATTTCTGGTATGCTAGCATACAATTTTACCACCTTCAGCAGAGTATAACAAAGCTTACCTTTAGAGATTTCAGCCTTTACAATAGATTATTAAATTGCATGAATATGGAGTTAAATTATATAAGAGTGGATTAGAATACATATATTTCTTAGAGTAGGCTCTAATCACAACAAAGGAATATATCCTTCTTTGTATGAGGGTGGGGATAATCACATATACAAATGACGCCGAGTGGAGTTTTAATCATAGGTGCATGTCATTACACAAGACTAAGTTTTAATGTATGTGAGTTGGTAATATTATCATTGTATTGAAATCATAACAGGTGCAAATGTGAGTTTTGAAAGAGAGAGAGTTTGGAATTCCAGGCAATCACTTTTAATAAATATGGTTGAGACATCTGCAATTATTTGTCAAAGTGTTCTAAGCTCATTAAAAGTGATAGCACACTGCAGTTCCCTGAGGGTGGAACTTTTGACAGTTATTTTAGAGAATCTCAAAAAGAAACAGAAATTAAAGGAACTAAAGTGCCTACCTTTTATTGGTCAACTTTTAATGACTGGCAAGAAGATTATGAAAATAAGAAAAAGAAGTAGATTAACAATAAAGATGCAGGCAGCTAATAGAACAGCAAGTATACCTGGGGTCTATAATTTGAAACTGCTAGAAAAGTTAAAATTAACCCAACCTATTTCATCTGGCGATGACTGACCTCTAATTCCTACAGCTCCCCTCCCTCTTATGACTATTATGCTTCCTGTGAAGCAAAAATCTGTCCCTCTCCAGAAGAAGCAAGTAGAGGTATGATTTGCAGATTCCCCCCTTCTATTCCACTGATACTTTATTTCCAGAACTTCTTCCCATCCCCAAAGGTTGGTTTACAACACTTAGATTTTAGCAGCAGTGACAGTAACATGCTGTTTCACAGTTTAAAAAGTTATTCAGGAAGTTTCCAATAATGATTGATAAAGAAGAATGTAGGTAGAACCTACCTTCTAAACAAAGCTTTGAGGTATCATCAAATTCCGATTCATCCTCTGATACTGACAGTCCCACAACTAACACACCATCTGATATTCAGATTAATCCATTGAGGAAGTTACCTAATCTGGCAGCAACAAAGGATGGTGACTCCAAACGTACTTTAAGGGTAGTGCATCCATGGACTGCAGTATGTCTAAAATTATTATGGATTGTCTCCCTCCTATTCAGACTCATTCAGCTAAATATACATAAAATTTTGGAAGGGCATGTGCAGCTACAAAACATTACTATTGAATACTTGCAAGCAGTTTTAGAAGCTTCCACACTTCAGGTACTTTCAGAAAAATAAAGGAAAAATCATCTGTAGGAGATAATAATGCAAAAACATAAAGATGACTGTCTGTTTCTAGCTTGCAAGAGGTCATCTGTAGGAGGTAATAATGCAAAAACACAAATATGACTGTTTCTAGCCTGCAAGAGGTAATTTAATTAAAGTAATTATTCCAGCATGCAGTCCAGCACCTAACTGGACAAGAATTAAGGCAGCTGTGCAGAGAGAGAGAATGAATTTATTTATGTGTACCTCCAGCACAAGATATATGCATTTAAAGCTTTTTTTTCAGACATCCTGAACCTGCAGAGGGAGTGGGACCAGTGGGCTTTCCACAATATTTGTAGAAAGCTTATTGTCACCAATATAGAAACAGATTAAGAAGGTTTGTCCCAACTGGCCCAGTTTAGATATTCATGAAACTGTTAACCAAGCACAGTATGTAGCAGACAATATATTCAGAGAAAATAAAGGAGCAACAAAAGAAATTAGTAGATGTTCAATTTCAACAATTTCTTACTAATTCTTGGGGAAGAGGGTGGTGAAGGAGAAATTGCTCGGGTAGAGGTAAATTTAAAGTCTTATAGCAATCCCCAGGGCATTATCAGCCAAATGTTTATCCTCCTATTTCACCACAGACTCGAGTGAGTAACACATTAGCCCTTGTTACAGCTGTGGTCAATGTGGACACGGATGCAATGAATGCTCCTTCTGTCAGCAAGCAGATCCATTCTTTCAGGCAATCATTCAGCCAGATGTCCAGGCATCACAGCAAGTGGAAAGACACCCTTCCACTTGGAGTATTGCTTGGTAGCCACCAGCATGACCGCAAGATTATTAGGACAGGCATGAACAGGAGAGGCAGTTTTTTACTTTGGTACCAGTGAATCAAAACAGTTATTTTGGTAATGTTATGATGCGAAATTCTGCTTTTCCGTTTTTTATTGACACAGGAGTGACTCTTGTCTGATTTTTTTTCATCAAATGCAGAACATCTCCCACTCTCTGCAAAATCTGTTTGTGGTATGGGTTCTCTGGGGTTCTTTGGATTATCCAGTGACAAATCCTATTCCCATCCAGATAGGTCCATTAAAAGAACAACACACTTTTATTGTAGGAAATACTGCCCCTTTAAATCTATTAAGTAGAGATTTTATTTATTTTTTATTTTTATTTTACATTTGTTGACCGGGCTAGTCTAGCTGGATACATATCCTTTTTCAGTAGAGGCCCGGGGAGAAAAGCTCCCAAACATAAGAACAGTTAGGCACTACAATTTGATAGAAGTCTTACTTTGTAAGGAATAACAAAACAGTAAAACAAACATTATATACATTCTTGTAGAGGCAAAACATAGGTTGAATAGGTCAGAAAACATAGGTAGATAAGGAGGAAGTAAATTGCATGTAAATAGTTTGAGAGAGAGAAGAGAGCAGTATGATGTTAAAGCTATGGGTATTAATCTGGGGTTGGGCATGGGCATAACCAGTGGGACTTGAAATATTCTCTAAGATTGTTTTTGAATGGAGTGAGTGACGTCATGAGTCTAAGGTTATTGGGAAGGGAATTCCATTGCTTTCCAATAGAGTTAGCATAAAGAGCATCGCCACCTATGTTGTTAGATTTGATGGTTAATACTTGAATACTATTTGATGACCGCAGGGAACTAAGGTTGGTGTATGGGGTCAGGATTTTGGACAGTGAGGGGGTTTTGGCAGGTTGATTAATTATTTTGAAGGCTTCCGTGAGTTGATTAAATTTAAGAAGATTGGGCAGTTCTAACCAGCCTAGTTTCTTGAGGTTATGGCAATGGTGGGTACGATAAGGTGTTCCTGTTATGAATTTGGCTATGTGGTGGTAGGTGGTAGAAAGGTTGTTGATCTCACGTTTATTCAGGAAGGAAAATACCGGGGAGGCATATAGTAACGTGGAAAGAAGATGCGTACGGGCAATGGTTAATTTTGCATGAGGAGTAAGAAAGTTCCTGATTCTGTACATTGAACCTAGTTTCTTGTTAACAGATTTAATGGTTTGGGAAGTGTAGCGATCGAATTTGAGCTTGTGGTCAATAGTAACACCTAATAGCTTGGTGTGGAAGACAGGTTCTATGATGGTTCCATTAGAGGATTCCACATAAAAGGAGCTAGGATTCGACGGTTGCGATGTTAGGGTTAAGGAAGTGGAAGAGGAGGGGAAAAATAATAGTAACTTGGTTTTAGTTGGGTTGAGAATAAGTTTCAGGTCAGAGAACCATTTTTCAACTTTGGCAAAACATTGTTGGGTGGCTACTTGAAGCTTCTGGAGAGAAAGATCAGAGCAGATCAGGGTAGAGTCGTCTGCATATTGGATGCAGGCAGCACTGGGGATGATAGTGTGAAGATCATTTATAAAAACAGAGAAAAGAAGGGGACCAAGTATGGAGCCTTGGGGGACGCCTATGTTGTTGGGGAGTAGTTGAGATAAACTATTTTGCCATTGGACTGCTTGTTGCCAGCCAGAAAGGTAATCCTTGAACCAGTTTAGGCCTAAGTTATCCAGATGAAGGGTTTGGAGGGTGCGGAGTAATAGTTGGTGGTTGACCATGTCAAAAGCTTTTGATAGATCAAGAAAGAGTGCAGAGGATATAAGTTTTTTGTTGCGGTTGCTATTTACTGAGTCGACAAAGGAGAGGAGGGCAGTGGTAGTACTATGATGGGGGCGAAAACCATGCTGGGTACTAGACAGTAGATTATTGATGGTGAGGTAGTGTAGAAGTTGTTTGTGAATACACCGTTCCAGAATTTTATCTATTGGAGATAGTATAGCGATAGGCCTATAATTAGATGTTTCAGTGGAAGGGCCTCCTTTATGTAATGGAATGATGTACGAAGTTTTCCAAATAGAGGGGATGGTGGCCTCAGTTATGGATCTATTGATCAAGATTGATATGGGATAGGCAATGACATCAGAGGCTAGTTGGAGGTATTCCGCTGGGAGACGATCGGCCGCAAGAGTGGACGGTTTTAGTTTTTTTATTAGGGTACGAATATAGGAGGTGGATACTGTTTGAAGGGTATAGGAGCGAGGGGGTGAGTCAAGAGGAATAGTTAAAGATGGAGAAGAAGTGGGTAGTTGCTATGTAAATTGAGATGCAATGTATTCCGTACTCCAGAGGGAGTATTTTTAACTATCCCAACTGAGCCTTTCCTTTTGGGCCTGTGTTCATCTGATGTTTGTGCAGAAGATATACCCTTCCCAGTATTTACATGGGAGCAGGTCTCTAATGTAGATTATTTGGAAAGACAGCAAATCATTCTTCCACGACAAAGAGGCAGGACTCCTAAAAGATGCCAATCCTGTAAAAGTTGTATCTGATGTCATGTTCATTTGCTCCTCAACTGATGGGTCTTTGATCCAACCTCAGAGCTGGCTTGGCCACTTCACTAGATTCACGAACCCAACTCTCATGCTCCATCCTTACCCACAATGCCCCAGATCTTGTTTGCCGCCATATCGCTTAGATGTGGATCTCCTTCTCTCAAGCTTGAGTAAGTTCTTCTCAGTATGTTAATGTTGTAAGTTCTATTTTTACTAATTATATACCTATATCCGCTTTCACTCTCCTTCCTCACTCCTTTAAGTTTTTCAGGTTTTGTCCATCAGGCTAATACTCCCTTTTCCTACCCATTTCTGTTGGGCACTCCTTAAGTACCATCGCTAGATCTCCTCTGTATTAGTTCTTTTCTTTCTGCCCTTAAGTGGTTATTTATAGTTACCATTCCTGGTATTTTTTCCTTTAACTAACCCCCCCACCAAAAAAAAAACTATATTGCTGTTCTTCATTCCTTACTACTTCCTTGCAATGGCTGATAAACCTAGTGGATTTAAAAATGCATCTCCTGTGGGCATAAGATTTCCAGTTCTGATGCCTGTGTGTACCGTCTAGGTGTGGCCCATTTGGAAACAGACTGCTTTGTTTTGTGCTGGCTTTAACTCCAGAGCCCTTAGTGACAGAAAATATGCTGATCCTTAAAGATCTTCTTCCATCTTCGTCTCCGGCAACTGGGACTCAGCCCCCCCCCCCCAAGAAGTCTGAAAAAGGGAAGACTGATTCTACCCCCAAGAGTAAAGACTCTAAGTAAAGGTCTCTGAACTACTGTACTATATTTATTTATTTATTTATTTTATTTATTTTACATTTGTTAACCGGGTTAGTCTGGCTGAGCTTTTGGCTCATTTTCAGCAGAGACCCGGGTAGAAAATCTCCTCAGGACTAGAAAACAATTTATTAAATTTTAGTAACATAGTAGTAACAATCAGCTATAGGATCTTACAAGCAGAGACCTGGAGAGAAAAAAAGCTCCTCTGGCAATTCAGTTATACAGAGTATTAACAATTGGCAGACAAGTATATGAGTTTTTACAAACAAGGTTTTAAACAATTAGCAGAAGAAAATGTGACTAGTTACAATATTATTTAAGCTGCTTAGAGCAAAATGAGTTAATAGTTAGGCAGATGCTTATTTAAAGTGGGTAGCTGCATATGAGTTTGGAAACAAGAAAGGAAAGTAAGAATAGCTAGTAGGATATGTAGGGGAGGTAGAGTATAGGAGACAGACTAGACAGGTAGGTTGTTTTGAGACTATGAATTAAGAGTGGTTGGAGATAGAGGAAGGGAGGAGGTAGAAGAAGCAGGGGAATAGTGTTAAAGATACATTAGGAGTGAAGTGGTGAAATAGGTGAAAGGATGGTGGTTTAGGGTGGGTGGCTACAATGGCAAGACCACTTTGTTTTTAGGTATTTCCTTGTGGCCAGTTGGGAGGGTGGCCTAATGGTTAAGGTGTTTGCCTTACAAACACAAGGTGCAGGGTTTGAGTCTCACAAGGGATAATTGGCTAAGCTTAAAATGGCTCACAAGGGCAGCTAGTTTAGTACTAATCTATGAATCTATGAACTATGAAACTTTTGCTATGCTGGAGGGATTTTATTTCCAAGGGGAGTTGGTTCTAGGATGTAGCTGGGTTATAGTTGTAGAGAAGGCAGCCTATTTTGGTTTTGGGTTTGTAGATGTCTGATAATTCTTGATTTGAGCTGCGTAGCATCCTAGCAGGGGAATATATGGATATGATAGTGGAGAGGCTGGGGCAGAAGGAGGGTAGATAGAGGATAGAGTGGATGATTTGTAGTTGGTATAGTTGGAGCAGCTGAGGGAATTCTAGCCAATCTAGCTGCTGTAGTGCTAAGCAGTGGTGTGACTTGTAAGTTTGGTTAGCTTCAAATCTGGTGATCTTATTGTAGGTAGTTTCAAGCTTGGAAATAAATGTAGAATTTAGGTTTGAGAATATGTGGCAGCTGTGCAGGAGTGTTGGGAGTAATAAAGCCTGGGAGAGAGTTATTCGGGCAGTGTTAGTTAAATATTTCTTGCAACGTAAAAGGTGTCCAAGTTTCTGATGAGTTCTTTTTACTGAGTTTGTAATATGGAGATCAAACTTAAGCTGATCATCTATTGTAACACCTGGCAATTTAGTACCAGATTCAGCTGAGATAATAGTGTTGTGGCAGGATAAGATGGTAAATGTACTTTTGAGTGTGGTGATGTTTTTAGGAAGTAAGAGTAGGAGCTTAGTTTTTTTTTGGATTAAGTATTAGTTTATCACTAAGCCAGGTCTCAGTGGTGTGGAAGGATGCCTGGGTAGTTCAGTGGAGGTCAGGTGGGTTGTCAGCAATGGTTATAACAGTTGAGTCATCAGCATATTGCACAAGAGATGACTGGGGACAAGAGGAATAGAGCAAGTTGGTGAAAATATTAGAGTAGTGGTCCAAGTATGGGCTCTTGGGGGACTCCCATTTGTACAGTGAGAGGTGAGGATAGTGCAGAGAGCCATTTAACTGATTGCTGGTGGGTAGAGAGATAGCTGGAGAACCAGGAGATAGTAGGGGAGAGAAATGTAAGTTAGTGAGTTTATCTAGAAGGAGTGGATGAGAGACAGTGTCAAAGGCTTTAGAAAGGTCAAGGAATAGGCATGAGGCAAGTTTATTATTATCACAAGCTAGGGAGACTATGTTGATGAATGATATGAGTGCAGTAGTTGTACTATGCTTGGGACGGAAACCATGCTGTGTGGGTATGAGAAGGTTTTCCTGGTGAAGGTAATGCATTACCTGCTTGTGAATGCATTTCTCTAGGATTTTTGAGAGTGGCGAGAGTATGGCAATCATTCTGAAGTTGGATATGTCTGAGGGGTTGCCCCCTTTGTGAATGAGTAGAGTAAAGAAATTCTTTCATACAGTGGGGACATAGGATTCAGAAATGGATTGGTTGATTAAGATGGATACAGGATAGGCAAGGGGTTCAGAGGCAATCTGTAAGAAGTAAGAGGGTAGCTTGTCAACAGATGGGGAGCAAGGTTTAAGTTTAGAGAGTAATGACTTTACATAGTTGATACTGCTTTTAGAGAGGAGGAGTTAAGAAGGTTTGGAAGAGGTATACAGTTTGTGAGGGTGCTAGTGTTGTTTCTTGGGGGGGGAGAATTTATTATGGAGGTTACTGAGTTTATAAAATGATTGTTGGAACTTACATATTATCGCAACCAGATTTTTGCTTTAATACCGCTTGCTTCCCGGTGTGTGAATGTAACTATAAATCTATATAGAATCACACTGACAATGTTAACTTTATTAAAAATCATTGTTTAGATAGGAAAGACTGTATAACATGTAAGAAATGAGTGCTTGTTTCAAGTTATGCCGTTTTCCCAACATCATGTCACTGGAAATACATTTTCCTATAGTAGTTATGTGTAACAGATGTTCCATATCTCAAGCCGCGAGCCGGTAAATGTTGTTAAAGTGAAACTTTGACATTTTGCAGACAATTTCTCTCCATACTACCAAAAACTGTAATCCAGTGACTGAGCCATCCACAAGTATGCTTCCTAAATCATTCGGAATACATCCACAAATATGCTACCCACAGCATCCGGAAGACATCCACAAGTATGCTATCCCAAACCTCCAGAAAACATTGCAAGAGTAACTACTCTCCAAAAAAAGAAATCCGCTGCTGTCAAATGCTATACAAAACATCCAGAAGACATTGCAAGACTAACTAGTATCCCAAAAAAATTAAATCCGGTGCTGTCAAATACTACATGCATATTTATCATACTACAACCTAACGCCACATGTCATATTCAGTTTAGCCGCCGTCGTACAAGACGTTTACCTCTTTTTAACTGCTTAATCTGTTATTCCGTTTTACTTGTATTATTTTGTATAAGTTTTTTTTTTTTAAATAAAAGCTTATTTATCTCAAAAATGTGCTGCTCCACATGTTATTTTCGTGCAAATGTACACTCAGTGTTGTAATACTCCTACTCGCAGTACGCCAGCAGTACAAAGAAACATTTCCCAGGCGTCCTTGATTCATTTTCAGTATGATGGCAGTTCAACCAATGTTGAAGTACGCAAAGCAAGATTCACATTTCCACGTACATTTAGGTTATGAATTTGGGAAAATGAAGGTTGTTCCCAACAGAAAACATCACATTCAACTTTATTTAATTCCCACAATCCGTTTTTTGAGCCAACAAGCATATTACCGCAACCGCGAAAATCTGGTTGCGATAATACTTAAGTACCTGATTGTTAAATTTGTTGGCTACGTCTTCAGGTGTTGCATTGGGACATGGGTTAGGAAAGGAAGGGTTTCCTGGATGAAGAGTCTGTTTAATAGAGCTCCAGAATTTCTTTGGGTCTGATTTATGAATAGAGGGAGGATTGGCATAGAAGTTTATTTTGTCGTAATGGATGATTTTTTTTAATTTTATTTCTGAGTTCTTTATATTTCTGAAGAAGAGAAGGGGTCCTAGTTTTTAGTCCACATTTTCCAAATCCTATCCCGGTCTTTCATGAGGGTTCTGGTAGATTTAGTGAGCTAGGGAGCAGTATTAGATTTGATTCTAATTGTGCAAAGAGGAGCAAGAGAGTTAAGAATGTTTAGGAATGTAGTGTTGAAGGAGTGGACAGCTTCATCTAAAGGAAGAGTTGTGAGGTAAGACCAGTTAATTTTGGAGATTTGGTGAATGAAGGAGTTAGGACAGAAATGAGAAAGTGAACGGGTGGTAATAAATTTGTTAGGTTTGGTAAGGTGGAGAGTATGGTAACTGTTATAGGGCAGTGGTCGCTGGTTTGGGAGTTGTGATAGTTTTGAGGGTGGGAGACCAATATCCAGTCAAGAAGAGAGCTAGGTAGGTGAGATTTATTAATGTAGGTTGGGGTTGTGATTAGTTGCTCAAACCCATGTAGGTTTATACAGGAAGTATTGTTGGGAGCTTGTATTGTAAGCCAATCAATATTTACATCTCCCAATATAATTATTTCATTGTGGATGGTATGTGAGAGGTGAGATAGGATGTTCTCAAGTATGTTAATATTATAACCAGGGGGAATATAGATTGCCGAGATAGTTATGGTGTTGAAACTGTTAAGTTTGAAGTTGGTGAGAAGGAGGGTAAGTCTAGTGTGGGGCTGATTTGGGAGAGACAATTAGAGTAGAGTATGGAGACTCCTCCTCCTTTTCTTTTAGGTCGATCTAATCTAAGGATATTATAGCCAGGAGGGATGATTTCACTGTCCAGGTGGTGTGGTTTTAACCATGTTTCAGTTAGGGTAACTATGTCAGGAGTATAGCTAGCTGTCCAAGCATGGAGTTCTTGAACTTTATTTACAAGACTCCTGACATTGATAGAGCAGAATTGTACTTGTTTTTGTGGGTTGGAGGGGTTGGCAGGTTTAGATACAGGGGGTTATTGTTCAGCGTAGTGTCTGTAGGGCCTGGGTTAGGATGAATGTCACCAGATAGAAGTAGAGGTTTGTATTGGGGCTTTAATTTGCGTAAGTAGACTTTGGTTTTTTTTTTGTTTTAAAGGGGAGGGGGGAGTTATTTTTATTTTAGGAATGGGAGTGGTGGGGGCAAGGATGGAGGGACAAATTAGTAGATAGGGTTGTGGTGTAATACTTGAGTTAAGAGAGGTGTTTGAGGGATGGAAATAGGGAGTAGGTAATTGTGAGTGATAGGAGGTGAGGTGATAAAGTATATGGAGTAGAGAAGGTAAAAGTATAGTTTGAGTTGTAAGAGACATGTCACTTTATGGGATGTAGAACTGAGGGTGAGAGGAAGGTATAGTAGTCTTTGATAGTGGATAGTAGGTAAGTGTGGGGAGGAGTAAAGAAGGGTGGTAGTATGAGAACAAGAAGTAGAGGGGTGGGGGATTTGGGAGGAAGTGAGGGGGTGTGGTTGTATGGATAGGTATACAGGTAATGATATGGGGGGTGGGTGGGAGCGGAGCGAA
This sequence comes from Protopterus annectens, assembly GCF_019279795.1. NCBI lineage: Eukaryota > Metazoa > Chordata > Ceratodontiformes > Protopteridae > Protopterus > Protopterus annectens. The sequence goes on along the minus strand of NC_056727.1, from coordinate 92,550,649 downwards.
GTGAATGGAGTGGGGCTACACCTTCCAGACAGAACTTAGCTAAAAAGAACTATCAGCTAGTCCAGGGACACTTACTAGAGATGCTACACCTGGAGGGCTTTCAGCTGCAATTAGAGCAAATATGGCATCCAGGGTTTTTAAAACCTTTGGTGTGTTGTACCTGAGCAATCACTTAGGGGGTGGGGGAAGGGAGGGAAACCATCAACTGGAATTTAAAGTAGCAGGGGAGAATCCAAGTCACTCTGCTAAACCTAGCTAATTATCAAATGACAGCCAAGGAAATAAGGTAAACATACAGGCACCCTTGTTCAAGGACTGGAAGGTTTCTCCCAAGAAAAACTGTGTGTAGGAGTACACCACATTTAGAAGTTGTATGCTGCTTACTAGTCTGCAATGGCAGATTTTATTCTCTTTTATATTTGTATTCCCCTTTCCTCATTGTTTGCTGCACACAATGTAGCTAAAGATAAAAGCAGCTGGAGACTTTGCACCTCTGTTTGGTGTTTAGTGAAGAACAGGTATTGAGGAGGAGGGACTGAAGGCTATGATTATTGAGTGGGGCTAATTTTTTTATTTTATTTTTATTTTACATTTGTTAACTGGGATACTGCGGTGGTGGTGCTGCGGTAGCGCTGTCGCCTCACAGTAACACATTGTCCCGTTCAATTCTCAGCTAGAGCGTCTTCTGTCTGGAGACATGCGTGAATGGGCATACCTTCGTTGAAGGTTGTGCATCAAGGCTGGCAACTTGGCATGTAAAAATCTACTGCCAATCATGAGCGGACCGGAGTTCCACTGTGGTGACCCCTAACCAGGAAAAGTCGAAAGACACAACAACAACAACATTTGTTAACTGGAATAGTCTGACTGGACACAGGTCCATTTTCAGCGGAGGCCTGGGGAGAAAAGCTCCACATGTGGATAGTTACATAAGAGTTAAACAGTAGCAGTTTTATACAGTCACATATAGATACCAGTACAGAATTATAGGATTATATGCATACTTGGAATACATACATACTTAAACTTAACATTGTCGTTTTCTTGTTCGAACTTAGACATTTTTAGTAGTACAAGGCTGAAAAAGGTAGCAGGTCATTCAGTAGTACAATACATATGAGAATAAGACTAAGTCTGAAACATTGACTATTTTACAGATAGCCAGGTAGTGAAGAGAGTGGTAAGCTAGTTAGTCAGGGTTGGAACAGGGGCGCAGCCGGTGACGTTTTACGAATTTTTTGAGGGATGTTTTAAATTGGTTAATAGTCTGGCCTATTCCAGATTGTTCCAACAGAGTTGCAAAACAATGAGTCACCTGCTGAGTTGTTAGATTTAACAGTTTGTGCCAATATTTTGTCAGAAGGCCAGAAAGTTTTTAGGTTACTGTAAGGGGTAATTAAATTTTTGAATATGGGTGTGCTTTCGGGCTGATGGAGGACTTTGTGGGCTATTATTAATTGATTATACTGGATTTGAGAGGGAAACTCTAGCCAGCCTAGAGATCGTAAGTTAATACAGTGGTGGGTTCTGTATACTGAGCCTGAGGCAAATCTGGCTATGGTGTTGTAGCAGCTATTGAGTTTATTGAGGTCAGATTTACTCAGGTTTGTATAGATTGGGGAGGCATAAAGAAGGGTTGAAAGTAAATGTGTTTGGGCAATAACTGTCCTAGCAGTTGGGGTTAGAAATGCCTTAATTCTATATAGAGATCCTAGCTTTTTGTTGACTGTTTTAATGGTTTTGTCGATGTGAGCGTCAAACTTAAGGTTATTGTCAACAATTACACATAATAGTTTTGTATTACTTTCTGGGGAAATTATTGTGCCATTATTAGATGTTATGGTAAATGATGGGAGTGTAGCTTTCTGGGTGGGGGTGAAGAGTAGCAGTTTTGTTTTGTTTGCATTCAATAGAAGACGCCTGTCAGTGAGCCAGTTTTCTACTACATTGAAAGTATTTTGGGTTAAGGTCTGCAGGTCTAATGGGGTGGTGGCAGAACAGATTAGGGTAGTCATCTGCATATTGAATGCAGATTACTTTGGGGATGACTGTATGAAGATCATTAATGAAGATGGAAAATAGGAGAGGTCCTAGTATAGACCCTTGAGGAACTCTAATGGTGACTGGTAGTAGGGAAGAAAGGCTATCCTTCCATAGCACAGCTTGTTGTCTGCCACTTAGGTAGGACTGAAACCAGCGTATTGCTAGGCTGTCTATGGCAAGAGGTTTTAGTGTTTGAATGAGTAGCTGGTGGTTTACCATATTAAATGCCTTAGATAGTTCAAGAAAGCTAGCAGAGGAGGGCGTATCATTATTACGGATTTGATTTATTGTCTGAGAGAAGGATAGAAGGGCTGTGGTGGTACTATGGTGGGGTCTAAATCCATGCTGGGAAGGAGCTAGGAGATTGTGCAAATTGAAGTAATGAAGGAGTTGCTTGCGGATACATTTTTCCATAATTTTAGCCAGAGGTGACAGAATGGCGATGGGCCAGTAATTTGATAGATCAGTGGAGTTACCCCCTTTATGGAGAGGAATTACAGAGGAAATTTTCCAGATGGAGGGGATATATGTTTCAGAGATGGTTCTGTTAATTAATATTGAGATGGGATACGCTATTGCATTTGCAGCCTTTGGGTGGTGGGTTTCAATTTCTTGATTAAGGATCGGATAAATGCTGTTGGTACAGATTGAAAGTTAAAGGATGGGTGGGTATATTGGATATGGGGTTAATAAGGTCTAGGTTGCTGGGACCTAGTTGGTTGGCAAGAGATTGTATAGTTTCCGTAAAGAAGGTGTTGAAGGTGTTGACAATATTTTCTGGAGGTTTTTGGAGGATAGACGCAGGGTTAGGGGTAGTAGTATTACCTGGATGGAGAAGATTGTTTAAGCTGGACCAACATTTTTGTGGTTGATTTTGATGTTTATGTTGCAGGCTGCAGTAATAGTCTTTTCTGTCTAACATTATAGACTTCTTAGTATCATTTGTTAGCTGTTTATATACTAGTTGATCCTTAGGGTTTTTATTGGTTTTCCAGGATGACCAGGCTTTAATTTTTATTCATGATTTTTTTGTCTAGTTCTTTGGACAGCAACGGTGCTACTTTTTTCTTTGTTCTGAAAGTTTCCAGTTAGGTTTCAGCAGGGGAGGTGTCCTTCTGGTGTTCAAGCCTTTCAGGGATCTAGCAGATAGAGGGGGATAGAACCTTGGCAGATCTTTTCAGAGTCGAGGGACAGTGCAGGAATCTTTCCAGTTAGGTTTCAGCGGGGGAGGTGTCCTTCTAGCGTTCAAGCCTTTCAGGGATCTAGCAGATAGAGGGGGATAGAACCAGTGAGCAGAATTCAACTGCTGTTGAGCACTTGTGTCCTGATGGGGAGCCTAGTAAATACCTTAACAAAGAACAAATTATCAACAGTGAAACGGATGAAAGGGGTGGGGGTGGGCTAAGAGGGAGAAGGTTTTCAGCTGTTGCTCCTGGGGTATGCACTCTAGCTGACTGTAGCATATTTTAACAAGGCATAACAGTAGATGTTATGTGATCCTATCTCGCCTACATTCTGTACTGATGGGCTCGACTCGGCACGCTTATGCTATAGAGCGAGGCCTCTTATTGGCTGAGCTATCTTTATCCCAGGATGCACCACCCCTCATCCCCCAGATCTCGTTTGCCACTTACAAAGCTTAGACGTGGTCCAAACTTGGCTGGGCTAAGTACTATTTATTTAGGCTTTTTCCTGTCAGAAATTTGCTTGATTTAAACCCAAAAGCTGTTTTAACAGCTATTGTTGCTATATTGTTGTTGTACGAACGTGTATTGGTAGTTTTGGTAGAGGATTTCGTGTTTTTTCCTGTCAGGGAAGGTTTCCCGTTTAACTTAGAGGGGCCTTCCCCTGTTGTTTCTACTACCTTGGTTTTGTGTGTGGGTCAAGTACCCGTTTAAGTTAGAGGGTCTTGACCCTCTCTATCTATCTTCTTCTTACTGTATTTAAAAAAAAAAATAAAAATATATTTTATTTTTAACTTTAAAATATTAAAGTAGGGATTTTGTTACTTGCTGTAACCCTTCTTTTTCGATTGTTGTAGACAACTGTGTTTGACTTGGGCTATGTCTAAAGAACACAAACCCTCTGGGTTTAAGAAATGCACGAGGTGTGGTTTCAAAATGTCCATAACGGACGACCACTCCTCGTGCGTCTATTGCTTAGGTGCCAAGCACCTACAAGAGTCATGTAGTGTGTGCCACGCTTTCTCATCAAGAGTCCTCCAGGAGAGGAAGAACAAATTAATCCTCAAGGGGTTAATCAAGCCATCCTTCGAGGAGGCTTTATCTTCCTCCCCTTCTCCTTCCAAAAAGAAGAAAGCGTCGGCTCCGACCAGTCAGTCGGAACCGACTGCTAAAAGATCTAAGCAGACTTCTCCATCGGCTCCACGGACTTCGGAGCCGAGGGCGGAACGGTCTGCCTCGATGCCTCCAGCCTCGACCCCTCTGGTTTTGGAGCTGAGGACTGGAGCATCGAGAGGCGGGTCACCCTCATCGGCTCCACTGATATTGGAGCCGATAAGGGTTACCGGCTCAGACTCTTCCCCTTCGGAGCCGAAGTCCTTATCGGCACCGAGGGAAATTACCTTGAGATCTCCCTCGGAGCCGATAGTGGTAGAGTCCATTCAGAGCCAGTCCCAGAGCCCTTCGGAGCCGATGGAGGATCGGTATCCTCTAGATCATCCAAGATGTCTGATTCAGACATCGACAGGGTGCTACTTAGACTCTTCCAGTCTCCGGTGTTCCAAAAGCTAGTTTCGGCTCCAGCCCATTCGGCTTTGGAGCCGATGGTCCACTCCCCTACTGTGGTTCCTCCTCCAACAGCTTCGGCACCGTTGGAGCCGGCACTGATGGAACCGGTGGAGGTTTTAGGGTCGGGCCCGACCCTTGCTCCAACTCCGGCTCTTGGGTCGGAGTTCAGTATACGGACTTCCTCCTTCGGCCCTGGGGGGGAGGCTTCGGGATTGATGCTTTCGGTCCCAAGTCTCCCTCTTGGTGCGTCGGCGGCGGGAGTGCCGTCCACTGTCGTGGCCACGGAGGTGGGACCCTCCCAGGATTCTGGTGGTCCTGCCTTCAGGGCTATGAGGAGTGCATTAGCCAAATCTTCCTTGGCTACCTCCACGGTTTCCCCAGTGCCATCCCTGCATACGGAGACTGGGTCTTTGGCAGTCCCCCTGTCCTTAGACAGCAGAGCCCCTGGGCCTCAGGTTACCCCCGCTGGGGTTTCTCCCCCTCCTGGAGGTCCTTCTGAAGCCTCTTCGGAAGAACCCCCCAGGAAGAGATCGTGCAAGAGGAAGCACGTTGACTCCCCTGATGAGTCTCTGACATCAGACACTGATCTCGATGATGCAGAGGGGTCCCCAAAGTCGTCCTCGGATGATGTCTCATTTGCGGACATCCTGGAAGCCCTAAAACAACGAGGCGGCTGGCAGTCCAAACCTCCCTCTGCTGATGAGTCAGTGTTCCTGAAGGCCTTCGGGGCCCAGCCCTCCGCCTCCTGGGTGGCTCCGCCCTTCGATGAGCTCTTGGATTTGATCTCTCGAAGGGCGTGGGAACACCCAGACTCTGTGGAACCGGTGCCTGCTCGTCCGAATAAGTTCCTCTCGGCACCCCCTGATAAAGAATTTCTAACTAAAGGTGTGGCTGTAGATGCTTTGGTGGTGGCATCTGCTACCCAGCAAGATGTAGCAGAGGCTTCGACGTCCGTCCATCCTCCTAATAAGGAGTCTAGGAGCATGGATCGGTACGGCAAGCACACCCTCAGTTCAGCGGCCTTTACATTGAGGTCCTTGAACTACCTTACGCACTTTACCAGATTTCAGAGGGATCTGATTAAAGAGTTATCCGATACCCTCTTGGGTAACCTGCCTGAGGAGCTGGCCCAGACGGGTGGCTCTCAGCTGGCTACAATGTCGTCCATCTCGAACTCGTCCATGAGGCTCATTTCTTATGCGGCCGAAGGCGAGTAGAGCATGGTACAGGCATTGCTCTACGGAGACAAGCCTGGCTCCGCCTGTGTCATTTCGCGGAGGCCTTCAAGTCTTCCTTTGCCGACGCCTCCTTTGATGGGTCCTCCCTGTTTGGACCCAAGGTAAAGGACACACTAACCCGCTGTGAACAGGAAGGTAAGACTCTGACTGCCGTAGGGGCACGATTTTCCACTCCCTTTCGGCCTTATCCCAAGGCTAAAAGAGGAGGGAAGATGTGGTTCCATAGATCTCAGAAGCCTTACCCCTCTCAGCAGGAGGATTCCCCTTCCAGAGGCAGAGGAGGGGGAAATTCTTCCGGAAGACGCTGTCCCAGAGGCGGCAGAGGCCCTCGCAACACTGGAGACCGCGAGTCCTTTCGTGGCTCTTCAGCCTTTCATAGTCCCTGAGGGATTGCCCGGCTGTGCTGCTCCGGAGCCAGTCGGGGGTCATTTTTCGAAGCACCTAAAAGCCTGGGAAGGTATCACTCAGGACCGATGGGTGCTTCGAATTATCGCCAGAGGTTACTCCATCCCATTCTCTCATCCCCCCTTTCAGTCCAAAAAAATCCCGGACCCGCCACCCAGTCAGCGGGATACTGCAGCCTCAGAAGCTTTAAAGCTGCTGCAAAAGGAGTCATCCAACCGGTCCCCGTAGACCAGATCGGATTAGGGACTTACTCAAGATTCTTTTGGTGCCAAAGACCGGGGACTTGAGGCCCATTTTGGACCTCAGCATCCTAAACCATTCAGTCAAAAGTCCAAGTTCGGATGGTCACCCTACAAACCATTCTCCCATTGCTGGAGAAGGGTGTTTGGATGTGCTCCATAGATCTCAAGGACGCTTATTACCATATCATGGTACATCAAGCGTCCAGGAGACATCTGCGCTTCAGCCTAGGAGGCAGTCATTTTCAGTTCAGCGCTGCCCTTTGGTCTTACCACAGCCCCAGGGTGTTCACCAAGTGCTTGGCAGTCGTGACTGCTCACCTGAGAAGTCTAGGATTCCAGGTGTTTCCGTATCTAGACGACTGGCTCCTAACTGCCACCTCCAAGCATCTACTACTGGAGCCTACAAGCCACTGTATCACTGGGCAACTCCCTTGGAATCACCTTCAATTGGCCAAAGTCTGTGTTGCTGCCATCTCAACGAATAAGATTCATAGGGGTAGAGATAGACTCAAACCAAATGCGGGTCTATCTACCTACAGACAGAATTCAAACCATACAGACTCAAGTTCGAGCCTTACTTCCCAGGTCCAAAGCCCCAGCCAGAATGGTCCTGCAGCTATTGGGATCTATGTCCGCCACGGTTCTTCTAGTCCCCTTCGCAAGGCTGCACATGAGAATTCTCCAGTGGCTTCTTTCAGCTCAGTGGTCCTTTCAGGAACTCCCTCTCAGTCACCTCATATGGATCACGGAAACATGCAAACGGGACCTTCGCTGGTGGCTAGTGCCCTCCTGTCTGGATCAGGGACGACCCTTTGTTCTACCTCCTCCGGTGGCCACTTTGACCACGGACGCCTCCCAGATGGGGTGGGGGGGGCATTCCCTGGGCAGGTCAGTCCAAGGCAAATGGCACCCGGAAGAGACTTTACTTCATATCAACATCTTAGAAATGAGGGCAGTACTTCTGTCTCTTCAAGCCCTTCACGATTATCTCCCTCAGGGCGTAATTGCTGTTCACTCAGACAACATGTCAGTTGTCTGGTACCTGAACAAACAGGGAGGGACCAGATCCTACCCTCTTTGCAGAGAAGCCATGAGAGTTTGGGAATGGGCAGTCTCGACCAAACGCTTCCTAGTGGCTACTCACATACCGGGCAAGTCCAATGTGATAGCCGACAGATTGAGCAGAACCATCCTCTCTCCCCACGAATGGTCTCTGAATATGACAGTGGCAAGTCAGATTTTCAACAAATGGGGAGTTCCGTGTTGCGACCTATTCGCGACTGCTCTGAATGCGAAGTGCAAAGAATTCTTCTCCCTAACCCCGACTCCGGGGAAGAGCCCCATGGACGCGCTAGTCTGTCCTTGGCCCACCGGCTTGCTTTATGCCTTCCCTCCAGTTCCTCTCCTTCCCGGGGTGATTCAAAAGGCATCTCTCTTGGGGAGCAAAATGATCTTAATTGCTCCTTACTGGCCCCGTCAAGTATGGTTTCCCTATCTTCGGAAATGTGCTCTGGAAGGTCCATGGTTCCTGGATCAGATCCCAGACCTACTGGTTCATCAGTCGGGACTATTCCACCAGTCCCTACACACCTTAAAATTGACGGCTTGGCTCCTCCTCTTCCGACTATAGTTAGGAGTCATACATTGGATCCAGATGTTGTACACATTTTGTCTTCGGCTCATAAATCTGCTACAAAGAAACTGTATTCTAGCAAATGGAAAAGATTTGCTATTTGGGCTCAACTCCGGGGCCTGGACCCCATTTCTATTCCCGTGGCAGAAGTACTAAAATTTTTAACTTCTCTTTTCAATCAAGGCTCTTCAGTTTCTACCATCAAGGTACAATTGGCAGCAATTTCTAATTTTCACCAATCGATAGACCCACCTTTAATGAGCAACAGATTGTGTAAGACCTTCTTGAAAGGTGCTGCTCTATTAAGACCTCCGATTTCTCATCCTGCACCTCCATGGGATCTCGATATAGTGTTACGTGCCTTGACTTCTTTCCCCTTTGAACCGGCAGCTACATGTGATCTAAAGTTTCTATCATGGAAGACAGCTTTTCTGGTGGCTATTACTTCTGCCAGAAGAGTTTCAGAGCTTCAAGCTTTGTCAGTAAAACCCCGTGCTTGGTTTTTCACAAAGACAGAGTATCCCTCAGGCCAAATCCTTCCTTTGTCCCTAAAGTTTGTTCTAGTTTCTGCTTACAACAATCGTTAGAGCTTCCAGTTTTTTCCCAAAATACTCTAACAAAGCGGAGTTCATATTCCACACACTAGATGTCCACAGGCAGTTACGTTTTTTAGACAGGACCAAACAATCAAGGAAAACAGATCAGTTGTTTGTATCCTTTGCAGACAATAAATTGGGCAAAGCTGTCACAAAGGTCAATATTGCCAAATGGATCAGGGACTGTATTACTCAAGCTTATTTTTATTCTAACAAAGAGCTTACCACCTCTGTCAAAGCTCATTCTACAAGGGCTATGGCTACTTCTATAGCATTTCATTCTAAGCTTGCTATTAGTGACATTTGTGCTGCGGCTACATGGTCTTCCCCGCACACCTTTATTTCCCACTACAAATTGGACGTGGCATCTAGAGGACGAGCTTCATTTGGTTCCACAGTGCTCAGGAGTGTTTTCCAATGAGCCACCCGGGATTTAGGTGCTAGGGACGCTGTCCCATCAGTACAGAATGTAGGCGAGATAGGATCACATAACATCTTTTAGTTATGTACTCACCATAACTTTAGATGTTTGGGATCCATCTCCCTACATTCTAATAACCCACCCTCCTTCCCCTTCCTTGGAGATCAGAGGATATCAGAAGGTCCGAATCCTGTTGTTTCATCTTGAAACATCTAACAATGTTATATAAACAAGTTGTGCATGTGTGCATGAATGCGGACAAACAAGATCTGGGGGATCAGTGGTGGTGCATCCTGGGATAAAGATAGCTCAGCCAATAAGAGGCCTCGCTCTATAGCATAAGCGTGCCGAGTCGGAGCCGAGGGATCGGCTCCGAGCCCATCAGTACAGAATGTAGGCGAGATGGATCCCAAACATCTAAAGTTATGGTGAGTACATAACTAAAAGTTACAAAAGCTGGCACCTACACCACACAAGCGGCAACACAAGGTTCTTAGAGTTAAACCTGGGGCTGCAGTCTATTTTTGGATGATTGCTGGTTAGAGTTTTCTTTGCTTTTAGCTGGAGTGAAAGGATTCCTTGCTCACACAAGTGTGTGTGTGTGTGTGGGGGGGGCAAAGCGATCAGGTCCTCAGTGGTTCGAAAAGTTGCAAATAAGTGAAAAGGAAAGAAAGTAAGACTAAAAGCAATAAAATAAGGGCATCAAAATAAGCACAACCATCATAAATATTGTACAGAAAGCAGAGCAAATGAACATAGCCTATTAGAAGTCATGAAAAGAAATACATTCAGACTCTGCAACCAGTCTTATTCAGCAGCAGTCAGTATAACTAGTTAGCAAGTCCTATTACCAGGCAATATTGCAACTATGTAGCAGTTTCACCAGTTTACTATAAGTATCATTCTGCACTTTACAATGCATGTTTAACTTACAGAAACAGAGTATTCAGTAGCAGCAGTCAGTGTAACTAGGTGGAATATACTATTACCAGACAATAAGGCAACAATGTAGCAGTTTCACCAGTTTACCATACATATCATTCAGCACTTTACAATGTATGTTTAACTTACAGAAACAGAGTATTCAGTAGCAGCAGTCAGTGTAACTAGATGGAATATACTATTACCAGACAATATTGCAACAATGTAGCAGTTTCACCAGTTTACCATACATATCATTCAGCACTTAAAAAAGAAAGAGTATTTCTACTTTAGCACTATCATTTAGAGGAACTCTGAATCAGGTTTACTGAAATTGGGAGCAAGCAAAAACATAAGCTTCTAATATCCAAATATAAACTATACCAGCAAAAATAAAAAATAACTAGAAAGCTACCTTGGAGAGAAATTACTGTAATACTCTATGCAGGGACAGTGAGTTTACAGTGTGGAAGACAACGTTGTGAAAAAGAAAATAATACTATCACTTACTAGAGATGCTACACCTGGAGGGCTTTCTGCTACAATTAGAGCAAATATGGCATCCAGGGTTTTTAAAACTTTTGGTGTGTTGTACCTGAGCAATCACTTGGGGGGGGGGGGGTAGAGGAAGGGAGGGAAACCATCAATTGGAATTTAAAGTAGCAGGGGAGAATCCAAGGCACTCGGCTGTCCTTTGATAATTAGATAGATTTAACAAAGGAAACAAGGTAAAGCATACAGGCACCCTTGTTCAAGGACTGGAAGGTTTCTCCAAGAAAAACTATGTTTAGGAGTACACCACAGGTAGAAGTTGTATGCTGCTTGCTAGTCTGCAATGGCAGATTTTATTCTCTTTTATATTTGTATTCCCCTTTGCTCATCGTTTGCTGCAGTATTGGCTCCATCCTCTGAGTCGCCTGCCAAGATTTCCAAAATTCTGATCCAACACCTGTGGACCCAACTACATCGAATCTGAGGTCTCTTCAGATCTGATCACTGAGGCTTTCACCAGAGCCGATCTCCCCTCGGCTTCACTCTCCTTTTCTTCAGGAGATACACAAGAGGCATTCCAGGCCACCATCAACCAGCTCTAACCTTAGGTCCTCCAGGAGTTTGCTTGAAGCAGAAGTGGTTAGGATGATGAAGTTGCTCAGATCCAGTGGGGTGTGATCCTGGCTCCATCTCCTATCAGACCCATGAGCCTGAGCCTGCTGTCCTTTGAACAGATAATTGTATCTCCTTCTTCTATCCAACCCCCAGTTTTGAAGCCCTCAGATTCAAGAACCTTATCCTTATCAGATCTGAAGACAGGTGGATGTTCTTCGTGTTTCACTGTTGCAGTCATAACTGTAGGGTGATCCTGCCGGCAGGCAGCCCGAGGTCGGCCAGAATTCCAAAGTCTGGGTCCGGCGTCGGCTGTACCAGCAAGTACCCTGACGTCAGAACGTAGAGGTATAAAGCTGACAGCCGACGCCATCTTCTCCAGTCTTTCTTGCCGTGCGGTGGAAAGCAGCTCGCAAGTTGTTGGTTGGCGGATTCCGGACAACGTGCTTTGATTGTCATCGGTCCGAAGTCTTCTACTTCTCTTCTCAAGCTAAGTACCCCGTTGGGGAAACCTTTTTCTTGCTCCTCCGATGTCAGAAAAAGTTAATAATTGTATATCGTGTGGAAAACAAATACCTCATAAAGATTTCCACTCTTACTGTCTTCCTTGCTTAGGCCCTAACCACGACGTTTCTTGCTGTCGGTTCTGTGCCAGATTTAATTCTCGCACTATTAAGCGTAGGTACGATTGGGCCTTGAATTATTTTGGTAGACGGTTCAATTATAGGATGTCGTTGGATACTTTACCGACAACCGGAATTCACAAAAAACGCAAGGACAAGGATAGGCCTCCTAGGTCCAAACAGGATACTTTGCAGCCGGAGCCAGCTTCGGCGGTCGTCAGTGAGGCGCTTTTGCAGCCCCTGTCGTCAGCCACTTCGGAACCGATGGCCGACACGGACTCCCATGGAGAGCCAACTAGGCCTAGTATTTTAACTGCTGCAGGACCTTCGGACGTCGCTCCTTCAGATGGGTCCGGAACCGCTGTGCAGGTACCGGCTTCTGAAGGGGTTTTCAGGCCTTCTCATATCACTATTACTACAAAGACAAAGGCAAAGTCAAAGACTCCTGTTAAGCCAAGGGTTTCTTCTCAAGCTTCTTCGGATTCAGCTCCCAAGATCCAGAAGCAATTATTAAGGATGGCTGAGGATTTGCTTACTATGATTAGGGGTTCTCACCCCCCTCCTGAAAAAAGGCCTAGACAGGATATTCCTTATGATTCCTCTGATCATGCTTCTGTGTCTTCAGTCTCTTCCTCTGACCAGGATTATTCTTTTCCTCCTTATGAGGATTCTGATGCAGAGGACTCTATTCCCTCTGCTTCTCCCCCTGAAGATTTTTCTTTTGGGGAAACCTTGCATGAGATGAGAGAGCATTTTCATTGGGAAGGTCAGGATTATTCTGCTTCCAAGAAGAGACTTGGGGAGTTTCTCCTTCTCCCTCAACACAGACCTTTGGCTATTCTTCCTGTTCTTGATATTGTGGATGATGCTTTCTCTGAAGCTAACCTGAATCCTGATTCCTTGCCGCCTGCTCCTTCTAAGCCGGATAGATTTTACAGAGTCCCTGATTCCCATCAATTTTTGTTCAAGAACCCTTCTGCAGATCCTGAAACTATTTCTCAGGGTTCCAAGGCTGCTAAGGCCGCTTCATCTAAAAATCCTATTCCCTCTGAAAAGCATTCTCGAGCCTTGGACAGATGGGGAAAAAAGGTGTATACTCTTTCTATTAGAGCTTTAAATTGCCAGTTTCACATGTTCAGGTATCGGCAATTTCTTTTGTCTGTTTTAAAGCAAAAACTTTCTACCTTTCCTGCATGTGCAGAGGACAAGGAATTACAGGATGTATTGCATGCAACTGAACAAGTTGGCAAACATAGTTTACATTATGGTTTTGATGCCTTGGAGGCTTCTTGTAGGGCCGCAGCCTCTGGTACTGTTATCAGGAGACATGCTTGGCTTCGAGAGCAGAATTTACCTGAGCAAGTTAAGGCTAAATTGTTAGATGCCCCTGTTCAGCATGATGTTTTGTTTGGATCTAAGGCTGAGGAGGTTATTAAAAAGATGGAGGAAAAAGTGAAATCTATGCAGACTGTTAAAGATTTCTTACAAGTTCAGCCTCCTAGATTTTTTAGAAATTGGCCCTCCAAAAATTGGTCCTTTCCCACGTCTGACAGGCCTCAAAGGGGAAGATATAGACGCTCCAGAGGTCGGGTGCAGGCTCAGGCCTCTTACAGGTCCAGACAATGGACTGCTTCTTCACCTAGAAGGGGAGAAGACAGATCTCAATCACAAAGGAAGCAGACCCAATGACTCTCTCTGTTGGGCTACAGGTCCTCCTTGCCTGGAAGCCCCTCTCGGAGGAAAACTTTCTCTTTTCTACCAAAATTGAACTCATATTACCCAGGACAAATGGGTTTTAGACGTGATTTTAAGAGGTTACAAATTCCACTTTCGTACTCTGCCAAGGTCTATCGGTTGGCCAGATCTGCCAAAACATCAATGGTCAGAGGCCTTAAATCAAGTGGACGCTTTATTGGCCATGAGAGCCATAGAACCTGTTGCACTTTCAGAGATGGGAAAAGGTTTTTACTCAAGACTATTTCTGGTCCCAAGAAAACAAAACTCATGGAGACCTATTTTGGACCTCTCAGTATTAAACACCTTTCTGGAAATTCCAAAATTCAAGATGCTTACTCTACAACAACTTCTTCCTATGCTCTCCCAGGATGCTTGGATGGTGACATTGGACTTAAAGGAAGCCTACTTACACATTCCCATTAGGCAGGAACGCAGAAAATACCTCAGATTCAAGGCAGGTTCGAGACACTTTCAATTCTCTGTACTGCCCTTTGGCTTATCTACTGCGCCCAGAGTCTTTACCAAGTGTCTGGCTCCAGTAGTAGCTTATTGCAGACTCCAAGGGATTCAAATTTACCCCTATCTGGACGACTGCCTTATTCAGGCAGACAGCAAAGACCTTTTACTTCAACATCTGCAGTTTGTTCAACGTCTTCTCCTACTACTGGGATTTTCAGTGAACACAAAAAAGTCACATTTGATCCCCTCTCAGCAAATGATCTTTTTGGGAGCTTTTCTAAACACAAGCTTGCAAAGGGCCTTCCTTACTCCAGAAAAACAATTACAACTGGCCTCAATTTTCAAGACCTTGGCTACTTTAACTCAGCTCACTGCAAGGAAATTCCTGTAGGCATTGGGCTACATGGCTTCTTGCATCCTTTTGATTCCAAATGCAAGGCTTCATATGAGGAAACTTCAATGGTACCTAAAGAGTGTATGGTCTCAGCATTACCACAGTCTGGACACAATGATTCCACTGATTCCCTGCCTCCAAAAATAGTTCCTTTGGTGGTCCAGGACTTGTGCTTTAAACGAAGGAAATCCCTTTCGTCTGCCTCATCCTTCTCAGATCATAACCACGGACGCTTCGGATTATTCTTGGGGAGCTCATTTTCTAGACATTTGCCAGCAGGGCTCTTGGACAAAGAAGCATCTTCCCTGGCACATCAACTTGAAGGAAATGTTGGCAGTCCAAAATGCTCTTCTAGACTTCCAGAATCTTTTGCAACCAGGGCCTCTACTGATTCGTACAGACAATACCACAGTCATGTGTTACATAAACAAGCAGGGGGGCTCTCACTCTTACCCCCTTTGCAGACTAGCCATGAGTTTATGGGACACAGCTCTAAATCGGAATCTGCATCTTCAAGCTCAATTCATTCCAGGAAAACAGAACCTCTTAGCAGACAGCCTAAGCAGAAATCTTTTGGATCCTCACGAATGGATGCTGGACCCTAACTTATTCAGCAGGATTACTGCAGTTTGGGGTTGTCCTCAGATCTTTTTGCATCCCATCTCAATCATCAGTTGCCTCTCTTTTGCACCAGGTCCTTCCACAAAATAGCTTGGAAATTGGATGCCCTGTCATTCAGCTGGAGGAATCTTTCAGGATATGCCTTCCCTCCTCTTCCTCTTCTGCCTTGGGTGTTACTGAAAATAAAACAGGACAAACCCAAGATTATCATTTTGATAGCTCCAAATTGGCCTCGGCAGTTTTGGTATCCAACTTTAAAACACCTATTCTTGGAACCTTCATGGATTCTACCTCTGATCCCTTCTCTTCTGTCCCAGCATCAGGGTCAGATGCTACACCCTCAAATCAAGACTCTATGCCTGGCAGCTTGGCTCTACAAGGGCCTTTGATTCCTTCTTCTCTTCCTAAACAAGTTTTGGATGTTCTTTTAGAAGCTAGGCGGCCTAACACTAGAAAATCTTATGCTTCTAAATGGAAAAGATTTTGTATTTGGATGCAGGATTGAGGTTCTGATCCTCTTTTGCCTGATATTTCCTCCATTTTGCTTTACCTCTCAGACCTTTTGCTTAAAGGCCTCACCTTTTCTTCCATCAAAATTCATGCTTCTGCTATCTCAGCTCATTTCAACACTGATCCTCCCATCTTTTCTCACCAGCTGGTGAGACAATCCTTGAGAGGGGCTAAGAATTTAAGACCTCCCAGAACTTCTCCTGTTCCTGCTTGGGATCTTAATTATGTCTTTGAGAAACTTACTTTGTCTCCTTTTGAGCCTGCTGCTGCTTCGGATATCAAGTTTTTATCCCGGAAGACAGCTATCTTATTAGCATTGACTTCTGCCAGAAGGGTGTCAGAGTTGCAAGCTCTCATGGCTGTGGAACCATACCTTATCTTCCACCAAGACAGAGTTGCCTTGAGGACCATTCCTACATTTATGCCTAAGGTGATTTCTAATGTGGCTCTAAATCAGACTATTCACCTTCCTACCTTCTTTCCAAATCCTCAAAATAAAGGGGAAAGATCTTACATTCATTGGACGTACACAGACAACTACGATTTTACCTGGACAAAACTAAAGATTTCAGAAAATCTGATCAGTTGCTTATCTCTTATGCCTCCAGTTCTCTAGGTAAGGCTATTTCTAAACAAACTATTTCCAAATGGATTGCTCATGGAATAAGGTTTTGTTACTCTCACTTTGGGAAACAGATTCCAGGTACTGTTAGAAGTCACTCTACTAGAGCAGCTGCCACTTCAGCAGCTTTTCTCAGAGGAGTTCCTACCAAGGACATTTTGGAAGCTGCCACTTGGAGTTCAGTGCATACTTTTTCTAAGCACTATAATCTCCCTTTGTATTCTAAGTCTAGGACAGGCTTCACCTCTGCTGTTTTGCAGGGTCTTCTAGCTGCCCCTTCTTCTGCATAACCTCCTCCCTCATTCACAGCTTTGGGATTCTACCCTACAGTTATGACTGCAACAGTGAAACACGAAGAACATGGTACAGTTGTGTACACCTACCATAAATGTAGATGTTCGAGTGTCTTCACTGTTGCAGTCGGTGTTTCCCTCCCACCTATCCCCTCTTATTTTTTTTTTGCTTGTTCTATCTTCCACTTCC
Organism: Protopterus annectens; assembly: GCF_019279795.1. NCBI lineage: Eukaryota > Metazoa > Chordata > Ceratodontiformes > Protopteridae > Protopterus > Protopterus annectens. The sequence continues at coordinate 92,533,847 of NC_056727.1, read as the reverse complement.
TTTGTGGTGTATTTGTGTTTCTTTTTGGACACCTTTTGGTTATTTTGGGGGCTTCTGACATCTGGGGCAAGAAAGGCTGGAGAAGATGGCGTCGGCTGTCAGCTTTATACCTCTACGTTCTGACGTCAGGGTACTTGCTGGTACAGCCGACGCCGGACCCAGACTTTGGAATTCTGGCCGACCTCGGGCTGCCTGCCAGCAGGATCACCCTACAGTTATGACTGCAACAGTGAAGACACTCGAACATCTACATTTATGGTAGGTGTACACAACTGTACTTTCTTTGACTCTTGACAGTGTCCCTGAGTCACCCATGTTTGATGTCAGAGTGGGAGGACGCTCAGAGCCAAAGCATTGGCAGCAGCTATGTGGGGGGTTGGAGTCGATTCTGAATTTTTCAGAGCCATCTCTGCCCCAAGCCGGGTCCAACTCCCTCTTTGAGACAGGTTTCTGTGGGAGTTCAGAGTTCATTGGAGCTGGGGTTTTCAGCTCTGGCACCATGGACCTGTGTTTCTCTTAGACCCTCTACATTTGAGGTAATGGAGAGGGCCTTCTCTCCACCTACAGAGGGGACATCTGTGCCCCTTTGATCCTACTTCTGTTCCACCATTGGGTCTGAGTTCTGATCCTCTTTCCTGTATTCCACCCATACAGCCTACCTGATCAAGCCTCCAGACAGTCCCTTGGGACTCTCCAGCCCTTTGATACCTCACCAGCCCATCCCAGTAATGTGGTCCTTAGGAAGAGGACATGTAAGAGGAGACACCTGCATTCCCCGCAGGAGTCTCTCTTAGGTGACACTGAATTTTGATGAAAGAGAAGTGTCCCCCAGATCTCCACCTGAAGGTATTTCCTTTGGGGAAATACTAGAAATTTTAAAACAAAAAGGTGGATAGTCTTCCGAACCCCCTTCACAGGAGGAGTCTATGTGTGTAGAGGCCTTCAGGTCTGGCTCGGCTGTGTCTTGGGTGACTCCTTTGGCTGATGAACTAATAGAGCTGGTCTGATGCCATGCTTGGAAGGAACTGGATTCTATAGAGCCAATCCCTTAGTGACCTGATGCATTTTTAGCCTCCTCAAAAGACAGGGCACACTGTAGTAAAGGGGTCAGAGTAGATGTTGTGGTTGTGGCAGCAGCCACCAAGAAGGAGTTTGCAGAGTACATCTGTCCACCCCCCCTAACACAGAGTCTAGGGTCTTGTACAGATTTGGGAAGCACATCTACACCTCAGCAAATTTTGCCCTGAGGTCATTAAATTACTTGTCACATTTTACCAGATTGTAAAGAGATTTGGTAAAGGAGCTCTCTGTATGTCTTTCAGGGGCTGTGTCTGTAGAGGATCCGAATAAGGTTCTTGACATCTGGCCACCCTTTAGTCCATATCTAATTCGTCCATGAGGTTGATTTCCCATGCTGCAGAAGGCACCTTAAGGGTGGTGGGTTCAGGCATAGCTATTAGAAGACAAACCTGAATGAGCTTGTGCAACTTTGCAGATCCCCTCAAGTCTTTGTTCATCAACACCCTGTTTAATGGATCTTTGCCGTTTGGCCCAAAAGTGAAAGAAATGCTCTCCAGAAGTGAACAGGAGGGAAAGACCTTGTCTGCCATTGGGATCCATTTCTTTATCCCTCAGAGGCACTTTTCATGGAATCAGTGTGGAGGTAGAAAAACATAAATCTGATGTTTTCTTTTTCATTCTTCCTCACAAATGGCTCATAGATCTGACCCTCTGATCTGACTTGCCTGTATTTCTACAGACTAGGTTCCATGTCTCGAGCTCCTCCCTTTTCCCATAATGCTCTACCCTTGCCCAGCCTTCTGAGATCTTGTTTGCCGCCAGCGGTGTCAGATGTGGTTCCTTCAGTTTTGAGCCATAGGATCATAGTGAGAAATTTATCCTCATTTTTTTTTCTTCTGTCAGTTAAGATTAAATTTATTATTGCTTTTCTCTTTCTATCTTCCCACCCTTCCCTTAGTCATTTCGCAGTGCCAGGGACTTTTTGTGTTGCTGTTTGCTGCCCTTTATTTCTGGGCCCTTGGCCCCTTTCCCTCTTAACAGCTTTATGTTACTAGTTTAAGAACAAAAGGCTTTATAATTTCTATTTACTCATTACCTTCAGTATTTACTCAGTACCTTCAGTGTGTGTTTGTGTATGTGTCCATTGTTTTGGTTGGCCTTTCTTTCTCTGTGTGCACTCATGTGTGAGATAAACCTTTCCCAGTCACCATGTTGGATAAACCAACTGGGTTCAAAAATTGTGCAGAATGCGGTCACAAAATCCCACATTCTGATGCTCATGACAGTTGCATTTATTGCCTCAGCCCTCAACATTTTCAGTTGGGTTGTGTTATCTGCAAGGGATTCAATCCTGGGGCCATAACTGACTGGAAAAATAAATTAATCTTAAAGGGACTTTTGCTTGCAGAAGCTGTTTTTCCAGGGGCTCAAACTCCCTCCAAACCTGTGGCAGGGCCTTCAGACCTGAAGAAATGCCTCCACAAGCCTTTGTGGGCTTCTTCGGAGCCATCTTCCAAACTTCCCAGGCACTTGGATCCAACGTCTCTGGATCCTAAGTCCTCTTTTGCTCAGTGTCCCTGAAGCTCTCTTCAGATCCGATTGGTGCTCCTACCTCCAAGAGCTCTCCAAAACCATCCATGTTCTTCATCTCACATTGCTGTAGTCCTTACACTTGGGTAGTCCGCTGTCCTCGGTCGGCCCGAATATCAAAGTATTAGGCTGACGTCGGTCAAGGCGCTTAAGACTGACATCAGGACGTCAGGGTACAAATGCGCATGACCGACGTCATATCCTCAGTCTTTTTTGCCGCATGGTCCGATGCAGAAGCAGCGTTGCAAGTGCCGTTCGGCGTTCTGAAATTTTTCGAATTCGGAGTTTCAGACCTAGTCAAAGTTGGCTAAGTACCCCGTTGGGGAATATTTTAGTTTTTTCTTGCCTCAGTGGTTTACCGGATGTCAGGAAAAGTGAATAACTGTATTTCTTGTGGGAAACAGATACCGCATAGAGATTATCATACTTTGTGTATTCCTTGTTTGGGGCCTGAGCACGACGTTGTTGGGTGTCGCTTTTGTGCTAGGTTCAATAAAGCACTATTAGCGAAGGTTAGATTGTGCCAGGTTGGTCTTCGGGGAGCGGTGCAATTATAATATGCCGTCGGATGCTCCGACGCCCGCTTCTTCGAAGAAGCGCAAAGACAAAGCAGCTAAACCCAGGCAAGAAGAGTTGTCCGTACCGGACGCCGGTTCTTTAGAGGGGTCAGTGGAACCGGTGGTTCCGCCGGAGGTTTCTCTGGAGTCCCAGGGGGAGACTTTGTTATTGCAGGATGTGGCCTCCCAGGAGGCAGGTCAGGCTGAAGGGGCTTCTCAGGTTACTGTACTCCCCTCCCTTCCTAGGGTGGTTAGGCCCTCTCCTTCTGTTTCCAAGGCTTCTCCCAGAGGCAGGCCAGGGTTAGCTTCTGTTGGTGTCACTCCTAGTTCATCAGGATCTGTGCCCAAGAAGCACATGCTTAAAATGGCAGAAGATTTAATTACTTTGATTAGAGGTTCTTTGCCCCCTCCTGATAAGAGGCCTAGGGTGGAACCAGAGTTGGGGAGTTTGGAGCAGGCTTCAGATGTTTCAGAGTCTTCGGCTGAAGACTTGCAGGAGTATTCTCCTTATTCTGATTCTGATGTGGATGATTCTACTCCTTCTGCTTCTCCTCCAGAGGATTTTTCTTTTTCAGAGACTCTTCATTCCATGAGGGAACATTTTAAGTGGGAAGGTCAGGACTTCTCTGATTCCAGGAAAAGGCTTAGGGAATTTTTGCTTTTACCCCAGCATAGGCCTTTGACTATACCTCCTGTTCTGGATGTTGTGGAAGATGTGTTTGCAGAGGCTTCACTTAATCCTGATTCTTTGCCTCCTGCTCCTGTTAAACCGGATAGGTATTACAGGGTGCCTGAAGCTCATAAATATCTTTATAAGAGTCCTAGGGCGGACCCAGAAACTGTTAGTCAGGGACCTAAGGGTGTCAAGGCCTCTGTTGTAAAAAATCCGGTTCCTCCAGATAAAGAGGCCAGGGCTTTGGATAGACGGGGAAAGAAAGTCTATACTTCTTCCACCTTAGCTATGAGGGCTTTGAATTGCCAGTTTCACATGTTGAAATATCAAAACTATCTACTTTCTCAATTGAAGTCTAAGGTAGATGCTCTGGCGGAAGGTATTGAGTGTAAAGAATTACAAGATTTGGTACATGTTTCTGAACAGGTGGGTAAGCATTCTTTACAATGTGGTTTTGATGCTGTACAGGCCTCGTCTAGAGTGGCTGCCACTGGGTCAGTTCTTCGCAGGCACGCCTGGCTGAGGGATCAGAATTTATCTGACCATGTTAAGACAAGGATTTTAGATGCTCCTTTACAGTCTGATGTGTTGTTTGGTTCACCTGTAGAGGCAGTCTTAAAGAAAATGGAAGACAAGGCTAAGTCTATGCAGACTGTTAAAGATTTTTTGCAAGTTCAGCCTCCGAAGTTTAGTAGGAATTGGCCTGCTAAGGGGTGGGCGACCCTTCTTATGATTCACAGTCTAGGGGTAGATCTAGACGTGGTAGGGGCAGAGCTCAGGGCTCTTTCAGGCCTAGAACATGAGTTCACCTGCACAGTCTTCGGGTGAGGGCAGGGGCCAGTCCTTTCGTAAACAGGCCCAATGACCTACCTTTTCAGCTGCCAGAGCCTTCTCCTGGCAGCACCTTTGGGAGGAAGGTTGGCACTCTTCAAGGAAAATTGGAGTTTAATTACCCAAGACAGATGGGTATTGGATATCATACACCAAGGTTACAAGTTTTATTTCCATACCTTGCCTCCTTTCAAAGGCATGCCAGATGTTCCTCCTCAGCAAAGAATAGAGGCTCACAAACAAATTTCTCTGCTGCTTCAAATAGGGGCCATACAGCAGGTCCCTCTGCCAGAAGTGGGCCTAGGATTTTATTCTCGCCTGTTCCTAGTACCAAAGAAGGGGAACCCGTGGAGACCAATTTTGGATTTATCTATCCTCAACACTTATCTGGACATTCCCAAGTTCAAAATGTTGACGTTACAACAGCTTTTACCTCTGCTGGGCAAAGATCACTGGATGGTGACTCTGGATCTCAAGGAGGCTTACCTTCATGTTCCTATCAGGCTAAGTTGCAGGAAGTATCTGCGTTTTCGGGCTGGCACTTCTCATTATCAGTTCTCTGCATTGCCCTTTGGCTTATCTACTGCGCACAGAGTGTTCACAAAAGTTCTGGCTCCAGTGATAGCTTTCTTCAGGCTAAAAGGAATACAGATCTATCCTTATTTGGACGATTGCTTGATTCTGGCTCAAGGAAGGGACAAACTTCTTCATCATTTGCAATATGTGATAGCAGTGCTAAGATGCCTGGGGTATTCTGTGAACGAAATAAAGTCCAGTCTAGTACCCTCTCAGGACATGTGCTTTCTGGGTGTGAGACTGAATACAGCATCCCAGATGGCCTTTTTGACCCCGGACAAACAAAAGAATCTTTCCCTTTACTTCCATCAATTGTCTCATCAGTCCAGGCTGACTGCAAGGACAGTCCTTCAAGCCTTGGGGTTCATGGCATCTTGTATTCTGGTGCTTCCCAATGCCAAACTGCATATGAGGAAGCTACAATGGTATCTCAAAATGTATGGACACAGCACTGCCAGGATATGGACACTGTCATTCAGATAATACCTTGCATTCAAAAGGAATTTTTGTGGTGGGCTCAGGAATGTCACCTAAACAAGGGACTCTCTGTGACCCGGCCAGAGGCGAGTCAGATTCTAACGACAGATGCCTCAGACAAAGCTTGGGGAGCTCATCTAAATGGAAAGTGGATACAAGACACGTGGCCTGCCAGACTACAACATCTACATATCAACTTGAAGGAGATGTTAGCAGTCCAATTTGCATTAATAGCTTTCAAGGATTTACTTCTTCCAGGGCAGGTGTTGATTCTAACAGACAACACAACTGTCATGTGGTACATCAACAAGCAAGGGGAACACATTCTTATCCTCTATGCAGGCAAGCAATGATTTTGTGGGAGACTGCTCTCAGTTTACAGCTAAATCTTCAGGCAAGGTTTCTGCTGGGAGCACAGAACTCCTTAGCAGATGTGTTGAGCAGGCAATTATGGATCCCCACGAGTGGAAATTGGATCCTCATGTATTTCAGAAATTGACAGTGTCATGGGGAACTCCAGACATAGATCTGTTCGCTTCTCCACTAAACTACCAGCTGCCAAAGTTTTGCACAAAAGGGTTTCATCCCACAGCCTGGAAAGTGGATGCTCTTTCTTTCAATTGGAGCAATCTTCATGTGTATGCCTTTCCACCTCTGCCTCTCCTCCCAAAGGTACTCCTAAAGGTCAGACAGGACAAGCCAAAGATGATTTTAATAGCTCCAGATTGGCCTCGACAGCACTGGTACCCATTACTGAGAAGTCTGGTATGGGAGCCTCCATGGTCTTTGCCTTGATTCCACACCTGCTGTCTCAGGAGAACAGTCATTTACTCAATGTCAAACTTCACTCTCTTCACCTAACAGCCTGGCATATTCTGTTTTGAACCCTGGAGGGTCTCAGCTTCCACAGCAAGTTTTGAATGTTATTTTGGAGGCCAGAAGGCCTAGTACAAGGAAAGTGTACGCAGATAAATGGAAGAGATTTTTATTTTGGAGTACAGCAAAGGAATTTGATGTTTCTGAGCCTAATTTAAGTGTGGCTCTTCAATATCTTACTGAGTTACTGGACAAAGGTTTGTCCTTCTCTTCTATTAAGGTTCATGCTGCAGCAATTTCTGCTCACTATGACTGTGACCCACCATTGTTTTCTCATCCTTTGTTTAAGCAATTCCTTAGATGGGCAAAGAATATAAGACCCCCACGTAGAGCTCCTACTCCTGCTTGAGATCTCAATTTTGTGTTGGAGAAACTCACTCTACAACCTTTTGAGCCTGCAGCTACTGCCGAGTTGAAATATTTATCATGGAAGACTGCCTTTTTGTTGGCCATTACCTCTGCAAGAAGGGTTTCTGAATTACAGGCCCTTATGGCGGTTGAGCCTTTCTTAATTTTCCATAAGGATAGGGTATCTTTGCGTACTAATCCTTCCTTTATGCCTAAAGTGGTTTCTAGTGTGGCTTTAAACCAAACTATTCATTTGCCTACTTTTATGCAAACCCCCAAAATAAAGGGGAAAAGATTTTGCACACTTTGGATGTACACAGGCAGTTGCGATATTATTTGAGCAGAACTAAAGGGTTCAGGCAGTCTCAGCAGTTATTTGTTTCATTTGCTTTGGGTTCTCAGGGCAAGCCTGTGTCAAAACAAACTATTTCTAAGTGGATTGGGTTTTGTATTGCTTTCTGTTATTCCCATCATGGTAAGGAGATTCCAGCTGGGATTAGGCCTCATTCCACTAGGGCTACTGCCACTTCTACAGCTTTTTAAGGGGTGGCGACTAAAGATATTTTGGAGGCAGCTACTTGGAGTTCAGTGCATACTTTCTCTAAGCATTATCACCTTCCACTTTACTCTAAATCTAGGGCTGGTTTTGCCACTGCAATTTTACAGGGCATTTTGGCAGCTCCTACTGCTCTATAGTTTTGCCATCCTCCCTTACCTCTGCTTTGGGATTCTACCCAAGTGTAAGGACTGCAGCAATGTGAGATGAAGAACATAGTACAGTTTTGTACCTACCATAAATGTAGATGTTCGAAGATCCACATTGCTGCAGTCCAATTTACCTCCCTCCTTCCCTCTGTAGTTAGAGGTGGTTGTGTGGGTTGGGTTGTAAATATTGTGTATATTGTATATATTGTACATATAATTAGTGCAAGGGTGGTTGGTTGGTTTTTTGCTGTCTTTTGGTTTTGACCTTTCTTTTTAGGGTCTTCTGACATCTGGGGCAAGACAAGACTGAGGATATGACGTCGGTCATGCGCATTTGTACCCTGACGTCCTGATGTCAGTCTTAAGCGCCTTGACCGACGTCAGCCTAATACTTTGATATTCGGGCCGACCGAGGACAGCGGACTACCCAAGTGTAAGGACTGCAGCAATGTGGATCTTCGAACATCTACATTTATGGTAGGTACAAAACTGTACTATCTCCACATCAGTTCTTCAATCCTTGCATCCAAAAAGCTCGCAGTCTGACCACAGAGCTTGTGAATAGGTTAGAATCACCCACTCTGCCTTCCAGTATCCTGCAGACATCCTCCAGGCTCTCCAGACTGACCTCAGTAGCTTCCTTGAGGTCTTCCAGGAGCTGATCAGATATTGGCGTGGACAGAATGATATGGAAGATCCTCAGAACTCAGATCCAGATGGGGGTTTTGCTTTCTCCATGCCATCTGGGATCTGTGAATGTGCCCATTACCATGAGGGATGGGGAAGTGATGGATAGGTATGGTGTTAAGCAAAGGAATGCAGAGGGTCAGATGGTAGTGGATTTTGCGAAAAGGATGGACATGGCTGTGTTGAATATGTATTTTAACAAGAGGGAGGAGCATAGGGTGACATACAAGAGTGGCGGAAGATGCACACAGGTGGATTATATCTTATGTAGAAGGACCAGTCTGAAGGAGATTGGAGACTGTAAAGTGGTGACAGGGCAAAGTGTAGTTAGGCAGCATAAGATGGTGGTTTGTAGGATGACATTGGTTATCAAGAAGAGGAGGATGAGTGTGAGGGCAGCACCAAGGATCAAATGGTGGAAATTGAAAAATGGTAATTGTAAGGTGATGCTCAGGGAAGAGTTAAGACAGGCACTGGGTGGCAGTGAAGAGTTACCGAATAGCTGGGTAACTACAGCAGAGCTAGTAAGAGAGATGTCTAGAAAGGTGCTTGTTGTGACATCTGGAAAGAGGAAGGAGGACCAGGAGACCTGGTGGTGGAATGAAGAAGTACAGGATAGTATACAGAGAAAGAGGTTGGTGAAGAAGAAGTGGGATTGTCAGAGAGATGAAGAAAGTAGACAAGAGTATAAGGAGATGCAAAGAGAGAGGTGGTGGAGGCCAAGGATAAGGTGTATGACGAGTTGTATAAAAGGCTGGACACTAAGGAGGGAGAAAAGGACCTGTACCGATTGGCTAGACAGAGGAACTGAGCTAGTAAAGATGTGCAGCAGGTAAGGGTGATAAAGGATAATGAGGGAAACGTACTCACAAGCGAGGAGAATGTGTTGAGCAGATGGAAAGAGTACTTTGAGGGGCTGATGAATGAAGAGAATGAGAGGGAGAGAAGGTTGGATGATGTGCGGATAGTGAATCATGAAGTGCACTGATTTAGCAAGGAGGAAGTAAGGATAGCTATGAAGAGGATGAAGAACGGAAAGGCTGTTGGTCCAGATGACATACCTGTGGAAGCATGGAGGTGTTTAGGTGAAATGGCAGTGGAGTTTTTAACTAGATTGTTTAATGAAATCTTGGAAAGTGAGAGGATGCCTGAGGAATGGAGAAAAAGGGTTTTGGTACCGATTTTTAAGAATAAGGGTGATGTGCAGAGCTGTAGTTAACTACAGAGGGATTAAATTGATCAGTCACAGCATGAAGTTATGGGAAAGAGTAGTGGAAGCTAGGTTAAGAAGGGAGGTGATGATTAGTGATCAGCAGTATGGTTTAATGCCAGGAAAGAGCACTACAGATGCGATGTTTGTTTTGAGAGTGTTGATGGAGAAGTACAGAGAATGTCAGAAGGAGTTGCATTGTGTCTTTGTGGATTTAGAGAAAGCATATGACAGGGTGCTTAGAGAGGAGTTGTGGTATTGTATGAGAAAGTCAGGGGTGTCAGAGAAGTATGTAAGAGTGGTACAGGATATGTACAAGGGTAGTGTGACAGCGGTGAGGTCTGCGGTGGGAGTGATGGATGCATTTAATGTGGAGGTGGGATTACATCAAAGTTCAGCTCTGAGCCCTTTCTTATTTGTAATGGTGATGGACAGGTTGACAGATGAGATCAGACAGGAGTCCCTGTGGACTATGTTGTTTGCAGATGGCATTGTGATCTGTAGTGAGAGTAGGGAACAGGTGGAGAAGACCCCGGAGAGGTGGAGATATGCTCTAGAGAGAAGAGGAATGAAGGTCAGCAGAACTAAGACAGAATATATGTGTGTAAATGAGAGGGAGGATAGAGGAATGGTGAGGATGCAGGAAGTAAAGGTGGCGAAGGTGGATGAGTTTAAATACTTGGGATCAACAGTTCAGAGTAATGGTGAGTGTGGAAGAGATGTGAAGAAGAGAGTACAGGCAGGATGGAGTGGGTGGAGAGGAGTGTCAGGAGTGATTTGTGACAGACGAGTACCAGTAAGAGTGAAAGGGAAGGTCTACAAGAGGGTAGTGAGACCAGCTATGTTATATGGGTTGGAGACAGTGGCAATGACAAAAAGGCAGGAGTCAGAGCATGACGTGCCAGGGTTGAAGATGTTAAGATTTGCCCTGGGTGTGATGAGGATGGACAGAATTAGGAATAAGTATATTAGAGGGTTCAGCCCAGGTTGGAAGGTTTGGAGACAAAGCCAGAGAGGCAAGATTACGTTGGTTTGGACATGTGCTGAGGAGGAATGCAGAGTATATTGGGAAAAAGATGTTAAGGATGAAGCTGCCAGGTAACAGGAAAAGAGGAAGGCCTAAGATAAGGTTTATGGATGTGGTGAGAGAGGACATGCAGGTGGTTGGTGTGACAGAGCAAGATGCAGAGGACAGCAAGAAATGGAAACATTGATCTGCTGTGGCGACCCCTGACAGGAGCAGCCGAAAGAAGAAGAAGAAGTCTACCTTCGTACTAATCCTTCCTTTATGCCTAAAGTGGCAACTGAGGTTAACTTGAATCATTCCATTTAATTATCAGTTTTTTTCCTCAATTTTTCTAACAAGGGTGAGTGGTAAATGCACCTTTTTGATGTTTGTAGGCAACTACATTTTTACCTCCATAGGACAAAACAGTTTAGAAAGTTATTTGTATCCTTTTCAGCCAGCTGCCTAAGCCAAGCAGTTTAGAAAGTAACTCTTGCTAAATGGATTACAAGTTGCATCTCAACTATTTACTCCAGAAGTGGCCTTCAGTTACCTCACCCTCCTAAAGCCCACTCAACTTAATCTATGGCTATGTCATCAGCCTTTTCTTCCAGAACTTCCATTGATGATATTTGTGCTGCAGCCACCTTGGTCTAAAGTTCATAGTTTTGTAACTCATTACAAATTGGACGTTGTTTCCAGGAACCGAGCTTTCTTTGGTTCTTCTGTGCTCCGGCATATCCTTCCTTGAGGCTACCCAAGGTTGTTTGTAGCTGGGGATTCTGACCCATTAGTGAGTTAGAATGAGAGAGACAACATCAGATTTATAATTTATGTACTTACAATAACTTGGTATCTGTGTTGTTTTCTTTCATTCTTCCCCACTTTCCTCCCAGCTGTCCCTCTCCCTGTGTCTTCTGGCAGAGCTCAGGAATTATTGGGAACCTCTGTTCCTGGTTTGAGCCTCTGGTTCTTTTTTTTGTTCTGTTCTTATATAGTAGTTACCTTTTTCTTCCTGTGGGAGTCTTTGGGGGCAGCAAACTTAGTCTGAGAAGGCTGGGCAGGGATAGAGCATTATGGGAAAAGGGAGGAGCTCAACACTTGGAGCCTAGTCTGTAGAAATGCGGTCAGGTCGGGTTCATAAGGATGATACTAGGCTATTGGCCTCGAGGCCATTATAAGCCTAGCCAAGAATTTCACCCACATTCCCTCAAAGTCAACACCTGTTTCCCCTGTCCAGCAGGGACATAGGTGGGATCCCAGGGGTATATTTTCTGTTTCCCATCCAGTTGTCCAGGTTCCTTTTAAAGAGGGCTAGAGAGGTACTCCACTTGACATGAGAGGGAGTCTTTTCCACAGACAGGGGAGTCTTTGGGACACAAATCTATCCCCCCAACAAGTTCTATTAATGTCACAGACCAGGTTAAGGCCTTGCATGTGGGTTGCACGAGTGGAGTTTGTCTTACGGATTTGTAGCAACACCATCAAGGCTGGGTCTGAAATGGCCTTATATGCCAGACACAGGTCACCTCTGAGCAGTCTGTATGAGACTGAGTAGAGGGACAGTCTGTATAGGATAGATGGTTACGACCATAGATTTTCCTGGTTAGGAATCTCTATGGTCTCTCCAACAGCTGCATGTGTTTGGCAAGGTACATGCTGAAGGGGGCAATGTACTCTATAATGTGTCTGATAAAGGAGGAGTACAGGCATGCTATGACCTCCTTGTTCCTGGATGAAATACCCTTATTTATGAGGTGAGCCATGTAGAAAGCTTTCCATACAATTGAGGCAATGTGGTGGCCAAAAGTCAGGTTGCTATCAACCTGGGTGCCAAAGTCCCTCACGACTGATTGCATGCTTAGTACGTTGTTATTAATGTGATTAGTGGGGATGACATTTTCCCCATAGGGGTAATGATGCATTTCTTGGCATTCAGTTTGAGGCCATGCTTCTGGCACCAGTCATTAGTTTGGGTAAGGCTCTCTTGGAGGATGTTCACATCACTAGGGGAATTTGATAGTGCCCAGCTTGCAGTCATCTACAATCTTGGTCAGCCACAGACCACTAGTTTTGCCTTGTACCTCAGAAAAGTATATCCAAAACAGTAGAGTCCCCAAAACTGATCCTTGGGGTACACCGCTCATTATGGGTCTACTACTAGAGGTAGCTTTCCCTACTTTCACTGAGTGGGGTGTATCAATGAGCCAGTTAGCTACCCATCTGGTAACATATGTGCTGATGCCTAGCCGGCAGAGAGTATCTATTATGCCCGAGTGGAGAATAGTGTCAAAGGCTTTGGCTAGGTCAAGGTAGGCAGTGTGCACCATCTTCCCCTCATCCATGGCTTTGGTGACTGTTTCAATGAAGTTGGCCAAGTTTAACAGGCTTGATCTTCCTTTGACAAAGCCAGGCTGTGTGGGGTCAAGCGTGTGGAGGTTGCCAATGTCCTTGTTTATAAGGTTCATGATAATGCGTTCCATGGCCTTGCATATCAGGCTACTTAGGCTGATGGGCCTATTACAGATCCCCTACCATGCCCCAAGATTCTCACTACACCTTTCTAAACATACTGGAAAATATTAAGATACAACCAAACACCCTAATACTGGGTGATTTCAACTACCTTGCCATTAACTGGGAAAAATCGTGTACCAACACCGTTGCCCAACGGTTCTTGGAATTCATAAATTCCAATGCCTTGCATCAACTAATCCTTAGTCCCACCAGGGGCTCCAATATCCTAGACCTGGTAATTACCAACATGGGAAATTGATGCTCCACACCTATGGGTCACCCCCTCGTTGGTCAGGTCTTACCATAAGCTAATCACCCTTGACATCCACATCCCACCCCCACCCCCCAATATGGAAGCCTCCGTAAAAAACTTCTCCAAAGCCGACTTCATGCTACTCAAGTCAGAAGTGACAAATTTCATGACGCCCATGCAGATGGGAACTGAAAGTTTGACTGCTGAAATCTACACTAAGGCACTGTATGAGCATGGCTAGCCTTAGGCATAGGCGAACTAGGCGACGGCCTAGGGCGCCATACAGGCTGGCCTTGTAAAGGGTGCCTTATGTATTTATTTATTTATTTTAATTAATATAATATTTGCGCTCTTCTTGGCGCTGGAATCAGAGGGCGGAGGGTGTGGGAGGGAAGGGGAGGGGAAGCGAGCACCCTCCCACTTACAGCTGAGGGTTGGCCAGGAGGCTAAAACAAAAAAAATTGGTTTGCGGTGCGAGAGTCTTCTCCTTTAAGGAGAAACTTGTGTGTGTCATGACGCCCATGGCATCTAAATGCATCCTGCAGTTCAAGAGACGTGCACGTGGATATGTGTCTTACTCCCTTCTGCAAACAGTGTACTGGTACGTAATGGGGGCTCTAGTATGCTAAGCTTTGGCATGGCATCGGCATGCTTGCGTTAGACATTTACTACTGGATTGACTTAGAAAATAGTCCCACACTATCGGGAAGAGATTTCCTGTAACATGTTATTATGTTAGCATTGAGTTAAAAAAATCATTGTTTTGTGCAGTGATAATTTTTGTACTTGCAGCTGGTGAAACTTCCTTCCTTTGGTGAATGAAGTTTGCTGTTTTTCTAGGACTAAAATGTACCATTTAATATGTATTAATTTTTTTAACCGGCTAGAATATTGATCCATTGGACTTTATTGTGTAGCTTCAGTTCAGGGGTGCAGTGAAACAGAATATCCCCTCCTCTCTCTGTCTCTCTCTCTCTCTAATTTATTTAAAAGGTGGTGCACAGCTATGTACAATCAAGTACTAGTTATGCAACTGCACTCTGTATTCACAGTAGTGATTGAAAATAGAGGATAAATAAAAAGGGACAATGAGTGTAGTAGCAGTGACAGGGAGAATGAAAGGATCTACACCAGTATGATTACTTACTTATGCAGTAAGACATTCTTAACTGGGTACGTGGACTAGACCTTCAATCCCTTTTAGCCATGACACCAAAAGTTGTAGCTCAGTTACATCATATACTGTGGAGAAAAGCAATAAATATATGAATTCCAAAGTTAGTACATCAGATTGTAACCCTAGCAATCATGTCAATGTGGATATTTAATCTGCGAGAGTCTTACCATTATAGAGAACATTCACTTTTATTATTAACAAAGGTCTAGAGAATAGTATTTAGCAGTGATTGCCTGTGGTTGTAAAGAGAAATTGCTTGCAGCAAGATAAAAGTGACAACACGTATTCAAAGTGAGTTATACTGCTCAGGCAGAGAGCTTCCTGGAGATGGGTGATGTGAGGATTTTGTTCATTGAGGTTGTGTCTGTGGTCTGACAGGCTAATGTAGTAGTTGAAATGGATAATTTTCGAGAAGTCTCTCTTTCTCCTGTGGCAAAACAAAAGGGTGGGTGAAGTGTTTTGTTGTTGCTGTCGTAAGGAGTACTAGGATAGTTTGAGTTAGCATTTACTTGTAAAAGAAAGGCAGATGCTATTATGTATTTTAAATGTGACAGAAAAAAGTATTGCAGTGTAGGGGGAATTTTGCCAATCAGTAATGTCATCTAAAAGCTCATTTAATTGTCTCCTAGTCAATTTTCCTTAATCTCTTAAAGATGCAGTCACATTCCACACATAGCCTAGTACCAACCTATGAACCTAAGCGTGTGTGTGTGTGTGTGTATGTGTGTGTGTGTGTGTGTGTGTGTGTGTGTGTCTCTCTATGTGTAATTTAAACTGTTTATTTCTGTATGAGAGAGAATGTGTGTGGGTATGTATGTATGTTCATAGGTAGCTACTAGGCTACGTAAGCCTAGCCAACAAGGTTCCTTGGCTTACGCCACCCATGAAAGTTATTTTCCTGTGCCATTGTCGAGCAGAGACATAGAAGTGATCCCTGAGGTGTATTTCCTATTTCCCATCCACTCATCAGGATTTTTCTTGAAGAGTGCTAATGAAGAACTTTGCTTGACATAGATGGGTAGCCTGTTCCAGAGTATGGGAAGTCTCTGGGACAGGACTCTGTCCCTCCAGCATGTTCTGTTTATTGTGGTGACAAGGTTTAGGTCCCTAGAGCGTATAGCTCGGAGGGATTGGGATTTCTTTAAATGTAGCATGTCCAACAGCTCTGGGTTTGACATAGCTTTATATGTTAGGCAGAGATCACCTCGGAGTAGGCGATATGCTACGGAGTAAAGCTGGATTTGTTTGAGGCGGTCAGTGTAGGGGATTTGTTTGAGGCCAGTAATCCTCTTTGTGAGGTACTTCTGTGGCCTTTCCAGCTGCTGCAGATGTCTTGTGAGGTACATTCCAAAAGGGGCGTTGTACTCTATAATGGGTCTAATGTGTATGGAATTTAAATTTGCTGTTCTGCTTGTATAAGATATAAAGTGTGTGTGTGTGTGTGTTTGTGTGTGTTACTCTGTGAGAATAGGTGTGTGTGTGTATGGAATTTAAAGTAGCCGTTCGTTCTTTTGAAAGAGAAAGCCTTTGTTGCTGTACAAATCTCTTTAATGTAGAAGTATTCAGATGAATTTTACTTTTGCAGAGATTGTGCTTATTGATTAATACTAGTGGATTGTAATGACAGAAGTTTGAGTGGCCTTTTATGGTTAAAATGTTCTGAAATGGGCAGTTTTGTCATTATTGGGTCATGCATTTTGTTTTATTGCTTACTGGAAAAATGTTCAAATTTACAAATTTAAAACATACTAACAACTGGTGCTGTATTGTACAAGGAATATAATTTATTACAATCAGGAAGGTGAATCAAAGAACACATACGGGTATGCATGGCCATAAAAATGTGTTCAAGGAGCCTGTAGTTTGAAAATAGACCAAAGGTAAACTTAATTCTCCACTTTCCAGATGCGTTTTATTTGAATGTAGGTTTTAATGCTGTTTCAATGGCGGGGACGTTTACTGCTCATGCTAAGTCTGTTTTCAATGTGCAACTGCCGATATCGCAGTACTCATATGATTACAGATTATTTGGTGTATTATCAGGAGGAATAGGGGTTCTACACTTCTTTTGTATGAGCTGCCTAGTAACTATGAACTTGTTGGTTTCAGTCATTTCTATTTCAATATTACCAGTTTACCAAATTTTTAATGTAATATATATGATTAATTCAAGGGCAGCAGGCACTGAATTTGTAGATGAAACATTGAGGTGTAAAGTTGTTTGCCAGTAGCATCCTCTTCATTAGTTACAGATTTCTTTTAATGTGGAATTATTACGATGATTTTACTTCTGTAGAGATTGTGTATCGAGTGATATTGGTTGATGGTAATGACAGAAATCTGTGTTTCTTTTTATGGTTGAAATTTTCTAAAATGGGTAGTTTTGTCATTGTTTTTTGTCATTGGTTTATACTTTGTTTCATTGCTTATTAAAATAATGTTTAAAACTACAAATTTAAAACACATTCTAACAAGTGGTACTGTATTATACAAGGAATATAACTTAGTACAATCAGGAAGGTGAAAAGAACGAATTCATGTATGCATTGCCCTAAAATGTATGCAAGGAGTCTAATTACAAAACTGCCCAAAGGTAAACCTAATCCTCCACTGGCCAGATACATTTTCTATGAATGTGGGGTTTCATGCCGTTTCAATGGCAGAGAAGTTTACTGGTCTTGCTGTCTGTTTTCATTGCGAGACTGTATCGTTTAGCAAATGGCTCTGTATTTTTGCTGTTCTAGTTTATGCTACTGTACACAGGGAGGGAAGAGATGTTGCAATTCTACTTTCACTGAGCTGTAAGGCTCGCTCGCCTACCCAAAGTAAATTTAGATTAACTTATGCATCCCTTTGAAAGAAGGCACATTGGCTTCTATTTTCTGAGGGCATGACTTTTACAGTAAAATGTGTGAAGGAGCAACACATAAAGGAGGTTTATTAAAAAAAAATTCCACCTTCCTATTACAAGGTATCTTTTCTTCCTATGCACTTAACTAATTGAAGGAAATGACTTGACTAGCTGTCTTGGAGCGTGATCTACATGTGGGTGTGGCTTGTAGGGGTGTTTCATGAGTATGGTGTGGGTGGGGCTTAAGGGGTGCCGGAGTACTACTTCACCTAGTGCACCATTTCAGCTAAGGCCGGCCCTGTGGACGAGCACATCCACTCGTGCATGAATCGTGCCATCCCAATAGAACTAAGACGCTTTCCTCCAAAAAAAGGAAGCCAATCTGGTGGTCCCCTGCCATAAACAAACTTTACAACAAAAGGAAGAAACTGTTGCAGAAAAGAGGAAAATCCCAGGATGCAAAAAACTCCCTTACCAGCCTCAGTAAGAAGCTGAGATCCCTCATAAAATCCTCCAAAGCTAGTTACGAAAATAAAATTGCCAAAAATTCCAAAGACAACCACAAGGCATTCTATAGCTATGTCAATAATCTAAATGGCAATGCTCAGATCTGCTCTGAGCTACAACAGAATGACATTAAATATACTGATCCCAAGGATATTACCAATATCCTGGTAGATCGATTCAGTGCAAACTTCACCCCCTCTCACCCCTAAAGGGCCCATCTCAATACCAAAAGATTGCCAAATTCCGGTAATAACGGCCACACAGGTAAAAAAAAAAACGCACTCTCCAAAGGTAAGAATACAGCATCCATGGGAGCAGACGACATCCCAGGCTGTGTACTACATGAACTACAAAATGAACTGGCACCTCACCTAAGTGTCATGTTTAGTCATAGCCTCACCACAGGCTTTGTGCCCACTGAGTGGCGCACAGCTACAGTTATCCCACTCCACAAGGGGGGGTTCCACCTTGGATCCCGTGAGCTACCACCCCATCAGTCTGATGAGCCTGATCTGCAAGGCCATGGAACGTATTATCATGGAGCTTATAAACAAAGACATTGGCAACCTTCAAACACTGGACCCCACACAGTTTGAGTTTGTGAAGGGCCTATCTTGTCTCCTAAACCTGATTGACTTCTTCGAATCAGTCTCCAGAGCCGTGGACAAGGGTAAGGTGGTCCACACAGCCTATCTGGACCTTGCCAAGGCCTTCAACACCACCCCCACTCTGGAATCATAGATAAACTTACTAAGCTGGGCATTAATCCGTGTGTCACTCGATGGGTTGTTAACTGGCTTACTGACAGAACCCACACTGTAAACGTAGCCGAATCCAAATCCAGCTCCAGACAAGTGACAAGTGGAGTACCTCAAGGCTCAGTCCTGGGACCGCTCTTGTTTGGCTTCTACTTCTCTGAAGTACAGACCAACACTAAGGGACTCTGGCTAACAAAGTTCGCAGATGACTGCAAACTGGGAGCCATTATTGAATCCCCAAATGATGTGGATATTCTACAAATGGGCCTTACAGAAACAGATGCTTGGTGCCAGAGTCATGGGCTCAAGCTCAATGCCAAGAAATGTATAGTTATCCCCATTGGGAAAAAAACATGTAGCCGTGAATTACCACATAGGTGGCAGTACACTAAACACTGAAAGTGTGATAAGGGACTTGGGGACACAGGTGGACAGTGGTCTCACCTTTGATAACCACATCGCCACAACAGTCAGGAAATCCTTCTGTGTTTCTCACCTCATCACTAAGGGCTTTTCATCCAGAAAAAAGGAGGTCATTGTCCCACTGTACTCATCCCTCATTAGACCCATTATAGAATACAACACCTTGTTTGGTATGTACCACTCAAAACATCTGCAACAACTGGAAAGGCCGCAGAAATACCTCACTAAAAGAATCACAGGCCTACAGCAGATGCCCTATGCTGATTGTCTAAAAAAACTACACCTATACTCTGTCACATATTGTCTACTCGGAGGCGATCTCTGCTTAACATACAAGGCTTTGTCAAACCCAAAGCTGTTGGAAATGCTACACTTAAAGAAATTCCAATCCCTCAGAGAGACATGCTCCAGGGATCTAAACCTTGTCATCACAATGAACAAAACATGCTGGAGGTATAGGTTCCTGACGCAGAGACTCCCCAGACTCTGGAATAGACTGCCCGTACATGTCAAGCAGAGCGTCTCTTTGTCCCTCTTCAAAAGGAACCTTGATGACTGGATGGGAGATAGGAAATTCACCCCGGGGATCACGTCATTCATCTGCTAAACAGGGGTCCAGAGAAGTAAATACTGTGGGAAGAAATAGCCAGGGAATTGTTATGGCTAGGCTTGTATAGGCCTTAGGGTCGATAGCCTAGTACAAACCTATGAACCTATAATTCCCTGGGTAAGTGGATGCTCCACCTTTGTGTAGAGGGATGATTGTGGCTGTCCTCATTCAGCTGGGATGAAGCCAGTGCTCAGGCTTTGGTTGAATAGGGTGTCTGATGCAGCTGAGAGCTCGTGCTTGAGTTCATGTAGAATACAGCCAGGGATGTTGTTGGGCCCCAGTTCTGTGACCCATTCATGAGGAAGAATGAAAGAATGAGGAAGAATAAAGAAGGCAACACAGATACCAAGTTATGGTAAGTACATAACCTATAATTTTATAAATCCCAAGGTCCTTTTCAAGACTCATGAGGAGATGGTTCTCCCTAAGGTAGAGGGGGGACTCTAATGGAAGATGCCACCCTCATGGCAGAGGTGGCCTGCAAAACCAGAGTTTTAGGGATTCCTTCTCAGAAAAACCCTATCAGCACTCCTGAAGGGTTGCCTGAGTATTTTTCTCAGGAAGCAGTTGTGAGCAGTGCTTGTCTCTGCATCTAGAAGCCTGGGTGTCCATCACAACAGATTCCCGCGTGCGGAGGATCATATCTAGAGACTGTTCCATACCATTTTCTCAAATTCCCCACATAAAAATGAGAAAGCCCCCCCCCCCCCCCATGTTCCACTCAATCAGAGGGACGTAGCAGCTCTAGAAATAAGCAAGCTGCAAGAAAGTCCTCCATAAAGTCCCCCCAGACCAGGTAGGATCCAGAATTTATTCAAGGTTATTTGATTGCCAAAGAAAACAGGGGACTTGAGACCCATTCTGGATCTCAGTAAACTAAATCGATATGTAAGGTATTCAGAATTCCAAATGGTCACAGTTTAGTCCATTCTACCACTGTTACGAAAGCAGGATTGGATGTGCTTGATAGATTTTCAGGATGTGTACTATCACATCAAAATAACCAGACACTCCAGAAGATATCTGTGCTTCTGTCTGGGAGGCCGTCATTATAAATTCAGAGCACTGCCTTTTGGTCTCACTACAGACCCAGAATCTTTACCAAATGCATGGCAGTGGTAGTAGCTCACCCAAGACTACTAGGATTCTGGGTGCTTCTATATATAAATGACTGGCTCCTGACTGTTCCAACCAGGCATCTACTTCTATAAGTGAGGGACTGTTTGCCCCAGTTGTGTCACCGTCTGGGCATCACAGTCAACTTTAACAAATCACATCTCACTCATACACAGAACCTGGAGTTCATAGGTGTTCATCTAGACACAGTCGATCAGATAGTGTCTCTGTCTCCAACAATAGTACAAACCTTCAGATTCTAGGTGAAAGAAGTGCTCTTATACTCATCCCCAGGGTCTATATTAGATAAATGAACGCTTAAATGCTCGAATCTCTAAAGGTCGACCTTTAGAGATTGAACAGTTAAGTGTTCAAATATCTTTAAAAATTAAAAAAAAAAAAGTAAAGAAAAAAAAACTAAAGGGTGTAAGCAGGGGGCAAGCACCCCCTACACCCCCGCTACTTAAATATACCAACTCCAAGATCGTGCTACAGTGTAGGGAATGGTAAATTTCCCATTTCCGTACTGTAGTCTGCTGAAGTGCCATCTCGGAGTTGGTATATTTAAGTAGCATAGGTGTGGGGGGTGCAGGGGGGCTTGCCCCCCTGCTAAAACCCTTTCCTTTTACTTTTTTTTTGTTTTGTTTTATTACATTTTCGAACACTTAACTGTTCGATCTCTAAATGTTGAACTTTAGGGATTCGAACATTTAAGCGTTCATTAATGTAATATAGACCCAATCCCCACTAGCACGACTTAAGGTAGACAGCAGTAGCGATAACTCTAGTTCCATTATCCAGATGTTCTATATGATGATTACAGTGGACTGTATCAGTTCACTGGTCTATTCTTCATAAGGCCTTATGCACCTCTGTCAGGATCACACAGATCTGCAAGGAACATCTACTGTGGTGGATCCGTTTGAATGAAATTTCTCAGGGTCATCCTTTCATTTTACCTCTCCCAGTGACCACGGATGCGTCCCGTCTGGGGTGGGGGAGCATTTCTTGGGAAGGACAGTCAAGGGCATGTGATCCCCTCAAGAGGCCAGCACACAGAGTGTCCCGGAGATAAGAGCTGCCCTGATGTTGCAAGCATGCCAAGAGGCTGTTCCCTCCGGGACAATTGAGATGCAATCCAACAATATGTCTGTGTCTTCATCAACAAACAGGGGAAACCAGATCCTACCCATTTTGTTGTGAGGCAATTAGTATGTGGCAGTGGGTGATCTCTTCCGGATGTTTTCTCATTGCAACACATATAGGGGGGGGGTCCAGTTTGCTTGAAGACAGACTAAGCAGGTAGGTCCATTCTAATGCATTATGAGAGGTCTGTCAATGCCAAAGTGGCAGAAATCATTTTTTGTTGATGGGGCTGGCCATGTTATGATCTTTTTGCTTGTCCCCTCAACAACAAATGCAATAGGTTCTTTGGCCTGATCCCTCCTCTGCGGGAGTCACCGAGTGATGCTGTAGCCCACCGTTGCCCCCCGGTCTCCTTTATGCTTATCCCCCATTACCTCTACAACCTAGGTTTTTGCAGTAAGCCTATCAGTTAAAGAGCTCAGTAATCCTCATTGCACCTTTTTTGCCTCATCAAATCTGGCTTCCCTTTCTGTGACTTCATTTTTTGTATCTGCCTTGGACATTGGACTCCAGTCCAGATCTCCTGTCTCATCCTATGGAATTAGTTCATCCGGACAGAGTCTCAAGCTGACTCCACAGTTTCCCCAATTCCGATGATGGCTAGACAGCCCAGGCTCTCTTCCCTGGTTTGACATATCCTTTTATCCTCTCAAAAGCATTAAATTATGAAGGTGTATAGAAGTAAATGGAATGGTTTGACATATCGTTTTATCCTCTCAAAAGCATTAAATTATGAAGGTGTATAGAAGTAAATGGAAGAAATTTTCGATTTGCACCCTACAAAGAAATTTGCACACCTTCTCTGCCCTAACATCTGTGCACCTAGATTGTTTAGCATCCCTCTTCCAAGAGGGGGCTAGTTTTTCTACTATTAAAGTCTAGCTGGCTGTTGTATCTAATTTTTATTCCAGTGAAAATCTTGATTTTATTTTTGCTTCTTCTAAATTGTGCGAAACATTTCTGAAGGGCACCTTTTTAATTAGGCCTCCAGTCAAGGATCCTGTTCCTCCTTGGGACCTGCCTATTTTACTTCAAATTTTGACTCAAAGTCCTTTTGAACCCTCTGCCAAATCAGACCTAAAGTTTTTGTCCTGGAAAACACTTTTTTTAGCTGTCATTACATCAGCTAGATGAGTATCTGAACTCCAGGCCCTTTCTTCCAATACTCTATACCTGGTCTTTCATAAGGACAGGGTGTCTTTACGTACTAATCCATCCTTTTTGCATAAGGTGGCTTCTGAGTCTTAACATTAAACCTCCTGGTTTTCTTTCCAGAGCTTTCCAATAAGGATGAATATATAGGGTAATAGGTTCATAGGTTGGTACTAGGCTATCAGCCCTAGGGCCTATGCAAGCCTAGCCATAACAATTCCCTGGATATTTCTTCCCACAATATTTACTTCTCTGGGCCCCTGTCTAGCAGGGCGACTGACATGATCCCCGGGGTGAATTTCCTATCTCCCATCCAATCATCAAGGTTCCTTTTGAAGAGGGCCAATGAGGCGCTCTGCTTGACATGTATGGGCAGTCTATTCCAGAGTATGGGGAGTCTCTGGGTCAGGAACCTATCCCTCCAGCATGTTTTGTTCATTGTGATGACAAGGTTTAGATCCCTGGAGCGTGTGGCTCTGAGGTATTGGGATTTCTTTAAGTTGAGCATGTCCAACAGCTCAGGGTTTGACATGGCCTTGTATGTTAAGCAGAGATTGCCTCTGAGTAGACGATATGCCACAGAGTATAGCTGTTTTTTTTTTGACTGTCAGCATAGGGCATCTGCTTTAGGCCTGTGATTCTTTTAGTGAGGTATTTCTGTGGCCTTTCCAGCTGTTGCAGATGTCTTGTGAGGTACATACCAAACAGGGCATTATACTCTATAATGGGTCTAATGAGGGATGAGTACAGTGGGACAATGACTTCCTTTTTTCTGGATGAAAAGCCCTTAGTGATGAGGTGTGCCACATAGAAGGATTTCCTGACTGTTGTGGCGATGTGGTTATCAAAAGTGAGACCACTGTCCACCTGTGTCCCTAAGTCTCTCATCACACTTTCGATGTTTAGCATCCTGCCACCTATATGGTAATTAACGGGTACATGTTTTTTTCCAAAGGGGATAACTATACATTTCTTGGAATTAAGCTTGAGCCCATGGCTCTGGCACCAGGCATCTGCCTTTTTGTAGAATATCCACATAATTTGGGGATTCAATAATGGCTCCCAGTTTGCAGTCATTTGCAAACTTTGTTAGCCAGAGTCCCTTAATGTTGGCCTGTACCACAGAGAAGTAGATGCCAAACAAGAGTGGTCCCAGGACTGAACCCTGAGGTACTCCACTTGTCACTTGTCTGGAGCTGGATTTGGAGTCGGCTACTTTTACAGTCTGGGTTCTGTCAGTAAGCCAGTTGTCAACCCATCAAGTGATGTAGGGATTTATGCCCAGCTTAGTAAGTTTATCTATGATTCCAGAGTGGGGGATAGTGTCGAAGGCCTTGGCGAGGTCCAGATAGGCTGTGTGGACCACCTTACCCTCATCCACAGCTCTGGAGACTGATTTGAAGAAGTCAATCAGATTCAGGAGACAAGATCGGCCCTTCACAAACCCAAACTGGGTGGGGTGCATCTCCGTTAGACGTACACAGGCAACTTCAATTTTATCTTCATCAAATGAAAGATTTCAGAAAATCTGCCCAATTGTTTGTCTCCTTTTATCATAGCAGATTGGGCATGGCAGTTTCCAAAGTAACGTTAACCAAATGGTTGACTGATTGCATCTCACATTTCTATAAACAGAGAGGTTTGTCTTTGCCTAACCCACCAAGAGCACATCATTCAACAAGGTCTATGGTGACCTCTTCAGAAGAGCCTCGATAGATGACATTTGTGCAGCTACCACTTGGTCCAATGCTCATACCTTTATAGGTGCATACTAGGCTAATGGCCCTGAGCAGCAGTGGTGCAGCGGTTAGCATTTTCGCCTCACAGCAAGAGGTTCTCCCGTTCAATTCTTGGCTGGAGCGCCTTCTGTGTGGAGTCTGCATTTCCTCCCCGCGGTCGAGTGACGTTTAAAGGCATGCAGGTAGGTGCGTGAATGGGGTGTGCCTTCTTTCAAGGTTGGGCATTGGGTTGGCAACTCGGCACCTTAAAAATCCACTGCCAATCATTAGCAGACCAGAGTTCCGCTGTGGCGACCCCTAACCGGGAAAAGCTGAAAGACAATTATACTAGGCTAATGCCCCTGGAGTCTTTACAAGCCCAGCCCATAGAAGTGCACTGGCATCGTGCCGCTTGACGTTAGTTTCCAGTGCCTCTTTCAAGTAGAGCCACTGGAGTGATCTCTGTGTTGAACTTTCTATTTCCCATCCACTCATCAAGATTTCTCTTGAAGAGCGCCAGTGGAGTGCTCTACTTGACATGTATGGGAAGTCTATTCCAGAGCATGGGCAGTCTCTGGGTTATGAACCTGTCCCTCCAGCATGTTCTGTTGATTGTGGTAATGAGGTTGAGGTCTCTGGAGCGTGTGGTGCGGAGGAATTGGGATTTCTTTAGATGTAGCATTTCTAACAGAGCTGGGTCAGATATGGCTTTGTAAGTCAAGCAGAGATCGCCTCTTAGTAGACGATATGAGACAGAGAATAGCTGGAGTTTTTTTGAGTCTGTCCATGTAGGACATGTGTTTAAGGCCTAGGATCCTCTTTGTGAGGTACTTTTTGCGGCCTTTCCAGCTGTCACATGTGTCTAGTGAGGTACATGCCAAATGGGGCATTATACTGAATGATTGGCCTAATTAAGGAAGAGTAGAGAGAGAGAGATTGTGACCTCTTTCTTCCTGGATGCAAAATCCTTGGTAATGAGATGTGCCACATAGAAGGACTTTCTGACCACAGTGGCAATGTGTTGGTCGAAGGAGATGTTGCTGTCAACCTGTGTCCCCAGATCTCTTATAAAGCCTTCAGTGTTCAGTGGGCTCCCATCGATGTGGTAATTGGCAGGAACTTATTTTTTCCAAAAGGGGATGATGCATTTTTTGGCATTAAGCTTAAAGCCATGGTGTCGACACCAGTCATTGGTCTCAGTGAGGCCTTTCTGTAGGATGTCTACATCACTTGGTGAGTTAATAATGGCTCCCAGCTTGCTGTCGTCTGCGAACATGGTCAGCCAGAGTCCCTCTGTGTTGGCCTGGACTATTGAGAAGTAGATGCCAAACAGGAGAGAACCCAGGACCAATCCCTGTGGGACTCCACTTGTGATTGGTCAGCCGGCTGACTTGGAGTCCTCTACTTTCACACTGTGGGTTCTATCTGTGAGCCACTTTGCAACCCATCTAGTGATATAGGAGTTGATGCCTAGTTTGGTGAGTTTATTATTAATAATTCCTAAGTGGGGAATGGTATCAAAGGCCTTTCCCTCATCCACAGTTCTGGTGACTGACTCAAAGAAGTCAACCAGGTTGAGCAGGCATGATCTACCTTTCACAAAACCAAATTGCGTGGGATCTAGAGTTTGGAGATTCCCTATATCCTTGTTAATTAGGTCCATGATGATGTGCTCCATAGCCTTACATATCAGACTTGCCAGGCTAATGGGGTGATAATTCCCAGGGTCTGTAGTCACTCCCCCTTTATGGAGAGGGATGACTGTATCAGTACTTACTTTAGTAAAGCACGGCAGCTTTGACTCTCCATCCAGCTTAAACCATGCACATGGTTTTATGCTTTTGACTGAGGGATTCAAGATAGTTAATCCTTAAACTTTTCCTTGTGTTTGAGTCAAAATCATATGTGGTGTTTTTTTTTCTTGTGCGATGGAATCCAATGACCTATACGGTGACGTTGTTTGGTTCTTACTGTCTGCGTACGGGTTTTTGAATTGAGAACACAAAAACTACCTTAAAAAGGCAGTTTTGTTACTTTTCAGATGTCTTACTCTTCAGACCTAGTCTATTGTTATCACATCCTTTAAATTGAGCCTTGTGACAACCGCCATTTTTCATGTTTGATCTTCATTTCCCTGAGCAAAGGCATTTTGACACAGGACCATTTTTTTTTTACTAACGACGTCTAGGGCTGTAGGTGCAATTGTTCAGTTTTCTTTTTATTTTTGGGTCGCCCACTGCTTTTTTCTTGTGCTTTCATGTGAGCTATGTTGGATGTACCTTCGATTTATGGCTTGAGCGGACGTGGATTTATCTCGGGCGAGGAAAAGAAATCGGTGGATCAGACAGCCTGTCTATCATATTTTGTGTGTCCCCTTCCTAACTTCACTGATGTCTGATGATATCTAGTTGTTATGCTCTGCTATCCCTTGTTGCTGAGCCTTCTCCCTTTCGGATCTATGTAGAATGGGGAGGATAGCTTTGTTGTTCATTCACTCATCATAACGGCTACTTTAGGGGCTCACACCCCCTTCAAGAATGGAAATGTGTCAAAAGGAAGAGGAACCTCCCAGCAGGACTTCAGACCCTAGGCTTGGATCCCAAATTCCTAGGACCACTTCCAGATCCAAAGTCCCCCTTGGATCCAACGGGTTGGTCTGATCAAGTGTATCAGACTAATTTCTTTCTGTATCAGATCCAACGTACTGCAGTTTGTTTCCTCTTTAAAAAAAAAAAAAAAAGGCACAAAACCTCGGATGATCTATTCCTTGGGTCCAAAGCCTCTGGTGGGCCTCCTTCAGATCCTTTTGGGCCCTTGGATCTGATTGGTTGCATTAAGGTGGTTGCAGGGTTCTTCGTCGGATATTAGACCTTGGGTCTGATTGAATAAGCTACTCCGGGAGACAAGAATTTCAGAGGTAGTTAATGTGGTTGCTGATGACGGACCCTCTCTTTCAGACCCATGACTTTCAAGAGTTTGAGCTAGCACTAAGCCTCCGGTTCTTAGGCTCCCCTGTCCATCTGGGAGTTGTTAGATGGGGACAGTCCCTTTTCTCTTCGTCCAATACCTCTCCTAGGGGCTGCTTTATCCAGGACTTTTTTTACATTATGTTGAAGAGTTTAGAACAACTGTTCATCATCCAGTTCGGTGTTGCTGGTTTCTATTGAGGCATATTCCCCCTGCTATTTAGAAATGGGATACCACACAAGAAGATCTCGGATCCAGTGCCTTGGATCCGAGATTAGTAGAGCCTCCTTTAGATCCAGAGCTCTTCTGGAATCTGACAGGTTTACTCTCATAAGGTTTTTTTTCTGTAGTATGTTGAAGGCCATCAGATCCTAAACCATCGGATCTGACTGGTACAAGCATTATGGCGAGACACCAGTATCGGACAGCATGAAGTAGTCATTGGATCCTAAGCCTTTGGATCTGACTTGTAGAAGCCTTACTGTGTGGCACAAATATCGCACAACAACCTTGCATCTGAGGTATCTGGAGGCTCCCTTGAATCCTTAGTTGTCTCCCTTTCGAGTCTGTTTGTTTCTTGGATCCGACACCTTCGGGTCCAGAGCTGCAACTCTAGTGTGCTGTTCAGATCTGATGTGCTCATCTATTCCAACAGCTTATTTGTTGTCTTAGACACTGTTCATTGTCTCTTCTCTATAAAATTGTGGTTTACTGTTAGACTTATGGCAAATCATTAAAGACTGATGCTAGAAAATAATGACAGATATTTGAGTTTCAGACTTCATACCCTTCAGAAAATTCATGCTAGACCTGTTGTACTACTAAATTCCTGAGTTTGTAAGAGCAATATTTAAAAGTTGTCCCTATGTTTAGGCCTTTGTCCCACCTTTATTTGTTTTTTTTTTTTTTTTCAGATTTCTTGCCCTACGAAGTTAAGAGGTATGGATACAACATGATACAGGACAGCTCCAGTTGGCTTGGCGATGTTTAGGGTCCCTTTCCTATCTTCGGTTCCTGCTCCTTGTGCATGAAATATAATGTATGTACTCCATACCTATCCAGGGTGTACATAAAACATTTAAATATGTAGGCGTTCTGGATACCATTTACTTTTCGACTGTGAGCCAGCCACTAACATTCTGAACACAGTCCCCATGGTGTTTACCTAATGTAGGACGATGATGGCACCCTCATGAGACTAGCAGGGTCCCAGTTTTTTCATATAGGAATGGCTGGCTTCTCCTGCCCCAATCAGGTATGAACTTCTATAAAACATAGCCAAAAGATGACTGTTTTCTTATAGAATTTGCATAGGAATGGAACGGAGGCCTAATATTCTTTACCATTTATCTATTTGCACTTTTGCATACAAATTCCTCATTTGACTTAACCATTCGATGGGTTCTTGCCTCAGACACTACATCGGTTCCTCTGTCCCACCTTCCTTGCCTCAGACACTACAGCAGTTTCCCCCTCTCCCACCTTCCATTGATCATAAACTTTTCTGTATAAGCCAGCAGGTTGAGGACTTTTTTTTTCCTCATTGTCCCCATTTGGCATCATCAGGTATTGCTTTCTCTTTGTCTCCTTTCTGTGTTTCATCTGACACACTAACCAGAGATTCTGGACCTCTGCCTGGATCCCCTATGTCACCCAGAGGAGATTAAGCAGCTCGTTTTCCATGCTTTCTCGCTAACTGCTTGGTTTCTCCTATTATTGTGATACTGCTGTGGCCCAGCCCTGCTTCCCCTGTCCATGATGTTATTTGGCTTCCCAGAAGAATTCTACTGTGTGTGTGTGTGTGTGTGTGTGTGTGTGTGTGTGTGTGTGTGTGTGTGTGTAGCCCTACAGGCTTCCAAGCAGAACATCAACTCTTTATCAGTTATGATTTCTGCCATCCTTTCCTTCTTAGCCCACTCAGTCTAAAGGAAATGCGAGTTCTGTTAACCACTATACAGATTCTCACTCTGGAAACAAATTCCCTTCCTTGATGACTTTCCAGATTATGTAAAGCTTCTCTGAAGGGAAACTTGCTGCTTAGACCTCCCATGTAAGATCCTTCCTTTCTTTGGATCTCATGGTTATTCTTCAGGGACTGACTCAGAAATCCTTGTACCGACAACCTGTTGTGACATGAAATTTCTGTTATGGAAAGCATTCTTCTTGGTCACTAAATTTCAGAGTTACAGGTCTATTTTGCCAAGATTCCTTTTTTCATTTTCCATAAAGATAGCATGTCCCTCTGGACCAATCCCTTCTTTATAACCAAAGTAGCCACAGAGATGAACATTAACCATACATACAATTACCTATTATCATTCACAATTTTATACTTATGGCTGTCGCATGTCACACCTGCTTCTTGTTCATATACAATTGTTTTTACTTCATAGGACCCATCAGTAAACAAAGTCTGACCAGCTGTTTATTTCCTTTTCCTTCTAAACACTTAGGCTAAGCAGTCTCCAAAGTTTCCCAGTCCTAATAGATTTTCATCAGTGTTTTTCAATGATTTATTCCCAAAATGGTTTGAAATTGCTTTGTTACCGTATAACTTATTGTACTCGATTTATGGCTACTGCATCTTCCTTTCTCCCAGAGCTTCTGTCAGTGTTGTTAGTGCTGCAGTCACTGGGTCAGAGGCGTGTATCTTTGTGACAAATTACAAATTGGGCATTATCTCCAGAAATAAAGCTTCCTTTGGTTTGACAGTGCTCGGGTATAACCTTCTTTGAGGATATCCCAAGAGTTACATTGCTGGGATTCTGACCCATCATTGACCACTTCTGTATCCGGTGTATCTCTGGAACCAAAATTTCTGCCCATTTTTCCATTCTTTTCTTGCTTCCTTCCCTTCCTGCCAACCCTTTTAGGGATAAGGCAAGAATGCTCTACTACTAAAAAAAAAAAAAAAAAACTTCAGCTAGCAATTATATCAATTTTTTTCTTTTTGATTGGAAGGGAGTTCCTTTACAACTTCCAGAGTATGTAAAGCCTATTTACAAGTAATCATGTTACTTGGATCTCCATGGAGAGGCCATCTCTACTTCAGATCTCACGAATATCCTTTAGGGACTAAAACATAAACCCTTCAACTAGTGACTTTTGGGTTACGAAATTTATTCATGAGAAACTTTACTTTTGATAGAAGTTCTATTGTCAGGTTGTCTGCTAGCCTTTTTCTCTCTTACATGTATGTATGTATGTATACACGCACACACACACACACACACACATGTACCTTTATGTGTTTTATTTTTCATTAAGAAAAACTGCCTCTCAGGACCAATATTTCCTTAACCAGACTATCTGTAGAGACCAGGGGACTTGGCATAATGATTCATTTCTTCCCTTCACAGATATAAAGTACAAGGCTTGATCTTCTTTGTGTTTCACTGTTGCAGTCATCACACTTGGGTTATCTGCCTGCAGGTAGCCCTCAGTCTGCCCAAATACCAGAGTCTTGGGATTTCTGCATCGGATGCTGTAGCTTCTTCCATGACGTCAGGTCGTCAGGGGTATAAAACAGGCAGCCGATGCCATTACATCAGTCTTTCTTGCTGAGAAGGAGCCCGAAGCAAAAGCAGTTCGCAAGTGCCAGTCGGCCGCTACATTAAATTTTTGTTTTTCGAGTTTTAAACCTGAAGTCTTCTAAAGCTAAGTACCCCAATGGGGATTCTTTTTTCTTGCTCTAACCAATGTTAGAAAAAGTTAACAGTTGTCTTGCCTGTGGAAAGCAAATACGTGACAGATATTTTTATTCTTACTGCGTCACCTGTTTAGGACCAGACCACGACATCCCTCGCTGTCGGTTTTGTGCCTTAATGCCTGAACCATTCGTCACCAGGCTATTTTTGTCACAAAATTCTTTCACTTTCGTTCTCCGTATTCCGAAATGGCTTCGATAAGCCATCCGACTACCGATCTTCCGAAAAAGAGTAAAGATAAAGACAAGAGACAGACTGCATAAGTCTAAAACTGCCAATGATGCTTCCGTTAAGCTAGTCGCCAGTCCGCCGGTACTCAGTGAGGTGCCTTTACAGCCCCTGATGCCCACTTCTACAGATTTGCAGGCCTCTGCTGAGACCCATTCGGAGTTCGGTATGCCGCAAGATGCTTCTTTGACTATGGAACCTGCGGATGTCTCTACCTTGGATGGGTCCCGAGCCGCTGTGCAGGCACCGGCTTCTGAGGGTGTATTCCGACCTACCGATGTTCACATTAAACCAAAAACTTTGTTTTCAGCTAAAACTACTGAGTTTCTTAGGCCCAGAGTGCGCACTACGCCTAGAAAACTGATGACCAAAGCACATGCTCAAGCTCCCATGCCACAAAAACAAATGCTTAGAATAGCTGAAGACCTTATCACCCTAATTAGGGGAAGCCAGCCTTCCCCTGCTAAGAGACAAAGGATTGAGTTTCTTTCTGATTCTACAGACCAGGAGTCTGATGACTCTGACCCTTCTGATTACGAGGACATACCCTTATTAACCTTTGAGGATTCAGATTTAGAGGAATCCATTCCATCTGCCTCCCCTCCAGAGGATTTTTCTTTTGGTGAAACCTTGCATATTTTAAGAGAGCATTTCCGCTGGGAATGCCAGGACTATCCTCAGTCCAAAAAGAGACTCAGAGAATTTTTAGAGTTGCCTCAGCACAGGCCTCTAGCTGTACCCCCTGTCCTGGATGTTGTAGATGATGTCTTCATGGAATCCAGTCTTACTCCAGACACTTTACCACCGGCTCGTAGAAAACCTGACAGGTACTACAGAGTACCTGATTCTCACAAATTTCTCTTTAAGAATCCTACTGCAGATCCAGAGACCATTTCCCAGGTACGTAAAGGTATTAAGGCTACTACAGCCAAAAATCCTACTCCTTCAGATAGGGATTCCAGAGCTTTAGACAGATGGGGTAAGAAAGTATATACCTCTGCAGCTCTTGCCATCAGGGCATTGAATTGCCAGTTTTACATGTTGAAGTACCAGCAACATATTATGGAACTAATTAAACAAAAAATTGTGTTATTTCCAGATTGTGCAAAAAAATAAAACTTTACAAGAGTTAATACATTCTGCAAACCAAGTTAGTAAGCATACTTTGCAGTGTGGCTGTAATGCCCTAGAAGCATCTTGCAGGGCTGCAGTCACTGGGTCTGTACTGAAAAGGCATGCTTGGCTGAAGGATCAAACCTTGCCAGACCATGTCATATCAAAATTACTAGACGCTCCTTTAAATCAGGACCGTTTGTTTGGAACCAAAGCAGAAGTGGTTCTTAAAAAGATGGAAGAAAAAGCTAAATCTATGCAAACTGTTAAAGAATTCTTAGAAGGGCAGCCACCTAGATTCAGTAGCCATTGGCCTTCTAAAAACTGGTCCTTTATAGCCCCTTCCAGGTCTTCTCAGTCCAAAAACAGGGGAACCAGACTACCAAGACTACAGCCTCAGGGTATGCAGAGATCTAAACAATGGAGTGCTCCCACCTCAAAAACAGGGAGTGTTAAGCCACCCCCTTATGGAAAAAGTTCACAATGACTTTACATTTATCCGTCCCAGCTCTGCCCAACTACTTGCGCCCCAGGAGGAAAACTTGCCCTTCATGCCAAAAACTGGATGTCCATTACTCAGGACCGATGGGTTCTAACATTGTATCCCAGGGGTACAGATTCTACTTCCATTCACTGCCAACCCCAAGCAGGTTTCCAGACCTTCCCCCAAACCAGTGGGCAGAGGCTCAAAAGCAAGTACTTATTCAACCTGTTCCACTACAACAAAGGGGACAGGGTTTCTATTCCAGACTGTTCCTGGTGCCCAGAAAAGAGGGCTCTTGGTGCCCTGTCCTGGATCTATCAATTGACAACACTTTTCTGCAGGTCCCAAAATTCAGAATGCTTACCCTGCAACAGCTTCTTCCTGTGCTAGCCAAGGATGCCTGGTTAATCACCCTAGACTTAAAAGAAGCTTATCTGCACATCCCCATAAGGGAGTCTTGCAGGAAATATCTATGCTTCAGGGCAGGCTCTATGCACTATCAGTTCTCTGCACTTCCCTTTGGCTTATCTACTACACCCGTAGTATTCACAAAGTGCCTGACTCCAGCCATTGCATACTGCAGGCAGAGAAATATCTATATTTTCCCATACTTGGACAATTGCCTGATTCAGGCGGACAGTCAGGAATTGCTACTTCAGCAAATGGCATTTGTAAAAAGACTCCTGTCTTCATTGGGGTACACCATCAACGAAAAGAAATCACAACTGGTGCCCAGTCAAAAAATTGTATTCCTGGGAGCAAGCTTGAACACACCTTCACAGATGGCATTTCTCACTCCAGAAAAACAGGTCTGTTTGAACAACTACTTCAAACAAATGGCTACCAAAATCCAGCTATCTGCAAGGAAAATACTGCGAGCCCTAAGGTTCATGGCCTCATGCATTCTGCTAATTCCATATGCAAGACTTCATAAACTTCAGTGGTACTTAAGGACCTTGAAACAGTCATTCCTATCATGCCTTGTCTAAGGGCAGAGTTCCTTTGGTGGGCAGAAGCATGCAACCACAACAAGGGACTGCCTTTCACTCAACCCCTTGCCGTCCAAATCCTGACTACAGATGCATCAGACTATGCATGGAAGGCTTGCATGACAGGCAAATGCATTCGGGGCAAGTGGAGCCCAGGACAAATCCTCCTGCACATCAATCAAAAAGAGATGTTAGCTGTACAAGTATGCTCTGACAGCCTTCAAATACCTAATTCTTCCAGGACAGCTGCTGATAAAAACAGACAGCATCACAGTTATGTGGTCCATAAACAAGCATTGGGGAACCCATTCTTACCCGCTCTGCAGGTTAGCCATGGCCCTGTGGAACACAGCCTTGAGCAACCAAGTGCAACTACAAGCTCAATTCCTGCCAGGCAAACAGAATTCACTGGCAGACGACTTAAGCAGAAATCTCCTGGCCCCACACAAGTGGAAATTGGAGCACAACACCTTCAACCTTCTAATCCAGAGGTGGGGGACACCAGAGGTGGACCTCTTTGCCTCCCCCGAGAACCACCAGTTGGGAAAATTTTGCACCAGGAATCCTCACAGCAGGGCCTGGAAGGTGGATGCCTTATCCTTCAGATGAGAAAACCTCTCAATTTATGCCTTTCCACCTCTGCCCTTCCCTCTCAAAGGTACTAATCATGATCAGACAGGACAGCACAAGGGCAATTCTTATTGCCCCAGACTGGCCACACCCACTCTTTTGCAGTCTGACAACAGTGCCACCCTGGCACCTTCATCAGACACCTTCTCTGCTGTCTCAGCAGGAGGGGCAGATTTTGCATTCACAGCTGCAAACCCTAAACCTTATAGCCTGGCTTATCACCTGAATACTCCACCAGCAACCCTCAGCAAGTAGGTTCTGGGCATCATTCTTGAGGCCAGAAGGCCTAGTACTAAGAAATCCAATGCTGAAAAGTGGAAAAGATATTGTTCTTGGAATCAAGTCTCAAGGAAAAACACAGCTGTGCCCTCCTTACCTCAAATCCTTGATTACCTAGCAGAGCTACTCTACAGAGGCCTATCCTTCTCCTCCCATTAAGACTCATGGCTCTGCCATCACAGCTCATTATAATACTGAGCCACCTCTATTCTCTCACCCTCTCATAATGAGAGAGGCTAACAACTTAAGCCCCCACCCCTACTTGGGACCTTAACTTTGTACTGGAAAAGCTCACTCTTCCCCCTTTTGAATCTGCGGCTTCAGCAGAGTTAAAATTCCTTTCTTGGAAGACAGCCTTGCTTTAGGCATTATCTCAGCTAGAAGAGTGTCTGAGTTACAGGCACTAATGGCTGTGGCGCCCTTCATTATTTTCCATGCTGACAGGGTTTCCTTCAGGACTAACCCGTCCTTTCTGCCTAAGGTGGTCTCCAGTGTGGCTGTAAACCAAACCATCCATTTGCCAACCTTCTTCCCTAATTCTCAGAATAAAAGGGGAAAGGATCCTGCACTCCTTGGACATGCACAGACAGCTCAGGTTCTACCTTAACAGGACTAAACCTTTCAGAAAATTTGACCAGCTGCTAGTCAGCTTTGCTACAGGGGCAGAGGGTAAGGCTATTTCAAAGCAAACCATTTCCAAATGGATAGTAGACTGCATCCATTTCTGTTATAAGCACCATGGAAAACCTACCCTACATGGGGGTCAGAATGCATTCCACTAGGGCTACTTCCACCTCTACACCATTTCTCAGGGGAGTCCCTACCAGGGACATTCTGGAAGCTGCAACCTGGAGTTCTGTACACACCTTCAGCAAGCATTACCACTTACCTATTTTTTCTAAATCCAGAGCTGGATTTGCTACAGCAGTCTTACAGGGCCTGCTAGCCAACCCTAACTCATCTTGACTGCCTCCACCCTTCCTCAGCTTTGGTAATCAAGCCAAGTGTGATGACTGCAACAGTGAAACACGAAGAACATAGTACAGTTGTGTACACGTACCATAAATGTAGATGCTCGAGTGTATTCACTGTTGCAGTCCTGGTTTCCCTCCCTCCAGCCCCCTGTTGTTCTCTATCCTTTCTACCTATCCTCTATATGGCCATTTTTTATGGCAGTGGTATTTACTTTTTACTGGCGGTGTTCCACGCCATATACTAGCTTCCTATTTGGGGGGCTCCTGACAACTGGGGCAAGAAGACGGATGTAATGGCGTCAGCTGCCTGTTTTATACCCCTGACGAACTGACATCATGGAAGAAGTGACAGCATCCGACACCGAAGTCCCAAGACTCTGGTATTCAGGCCGACTAAGGGCTACCTGCAGTTAGATAACCCAGGTGTGATGACTGCAACAATGAATACACTCAAACATCTACATTTATGGCAAGTGTACACAACTGTACTATTCTGAACTCCACTTTCTCGCTAATGTAATAGTCTGCAGACTGATTGCTCAGTATTTTCCTATAACAAATGTTTCATCCATTTATTTTTCTAGTAATCAGGTAGTCACAGAAACCCATGTTAGTCATCCTTCTAAAGTTGCCATTTTTTTCTAATTATGGCTAATGCATGTTTCACCTGCTTAGCATTCGTAGACAGTTATGTTTATTTCTTTCATGGGAATAAACAGTTTCGAAAATTTGGCCATTTGTTTATCTCCTTTTCCTTCAGACCACTTAGGTTATGCAATCTCCTCCAGCCTAATAGATTATTAACCGTATTTTCGCTGATTTATTCCAAGAAAGGTGTGGGATTGCCTCATCCTAGAGCCATTCTACCAAATCCCCATCAGCCTTTCTACCAGAGTTTCCTTTGTTGACATCTCTAATACAGTTACCTGTTTTTGCAAATGATACCCTAGTAATGCATTACAAACTGGGCATTGCCTCCAGAAGCAGACTTTCCTTTGTTTTTGCAGTGCTCTGGTATATCCTCCTTTGAGGGCCTCCCAAGAATTACGTAGCTAAAATGAAAAGGTCAACATCAGATTTAGGAGTTATGTACTTACAATAACTTGGTATCTGTGTTGTCCATTTTTCATTCTTCCTCACCTTCCTGACCAGCCATCCCCCAGCCTTATCTTTCTAGAAGGATATTGGATGTTACTTGAATTTTAGTTCCACTTTTCAGTTGTAGTTCTTATCTTTCTGTCCTGTGTCTGTAAATCTATAGACATAGGCAGCAAACTCGGTCTGAGGAGTTAGATGTTGCATAGTGCATTATGTGAAGAAGGAGGAGCTTGAAACTAAGATCCAAAGTCTGGAAAATGTGGCCGTGTTGGTTCTGAGTATCAGATCCGTAACCCATCAGTGAGGAAGAATGAAAAATGTACAACACAGATACCAAGTTATGGTAAGTACATAACTTCTAATTTCAAAACTTTGTTTTTAAACAAGAAACATCTTTATTAAATTATCATGTATGACATAGAGAATCTTAGATTTATATAAATGAAAGCAAACCACATTGACATAATTGTAGTTGCAAACATTACACATCACTTATCTATCCAGTCATTGTCAGTCAGAATTACACAGCTCATTTAAGTCATGCCTTCTTTTAAACTTCTTTCCTCCTCTGCATGTATTGTTCCCACAGTTACCATTTTTACTATGTAATTTGTTCCTTCCCTTTTCTAAAGATCCCAATTCCAGTTGTTTTATCTTTGTTACTGTATTGGCTGCTTTTAGTAAAGTCAGTTTAGACTTTGATTTCCAATTTCCAGTAATTGCTTTTTTGGCAGCCACCATAATTAGACTCAGCAAGGCCTTACTATGTCTAGACAATTCTAATTCTGTATTATACCTCACAAAATCATTTCCTTAGTTATACCAATTTGCTCACCCAGTATCTCTGACAGAGCAGTCTGCAGGGAATCTTTAAAGTCTGCTGACTCATTATATTCCCAGAAAATATGTTCCCATTTACCTCTTTCTTTTCCATCACACCCCCAACATTTGCTGTCTACCTGAGGAAAAATTCTTTGGAGTGTACTTGGGGTATACAAATATCTATGTAAACACTTACAAGCAAAGGTCCTAAATCTTCTAGACTTTATTGCATATTTGGGAGACTTACATATATCCCTCAATTATTTCTTTGTAAATTTCTTATCCAGTCTCTCTACCCAATCCTTTCTAACCTCCTCTGGTTGATACTTATAGTTGTCATGCAATATTTTATATGCATTAGTAATTATTTATTTTTTAATAGCAGAGTCTGTTCTAGATTCTTCTAAAACTCTACCAGTGCTGGTCTTTTGTTTAGGACCCCCCCCCCTATTTTTTCTCACTGCCTGTACTCTGATATCAATCCTTTATGGGGAAGGCAATCTCTAACCTGCAATCCAAATAAATTTTTGGCATCTTCCCATTCTATTTCCTTTCCCTCTCTGGTCATTTGCTTCCAGTACCTTGGTTCCTTTGTCAGTTTTCTCCAGTAAATTCCAGCTCCCTTTACCCATTGTCTATATCCCTAATTGCAGTCATACATGTTGCCAGAATTTCCTTTCTCAATTCTCATGTTGGCTTAGTTCTTAGAATATTTTGTGCTACTTTATGACTATAATATTTTGTATGATTGTTGTTATTCTTCATAAAGGTCTGCATCCAAAATCTGTCTCTCCTTGTTCATAGGTTGGTACTAGGCTATCAGCCCTAGGGCCTATGCAAGCCTAGCCATAACAATTCTCTGGATATTTCTTCCCACAATATTTACCTATCTGGGCCCCTGTCTAGCAGGTTCTTGAGTCACCCCCAGTTTAATCATCCCTTTCCACTTTGGATTATAGTTTTGTGTTTGTGCTGTTTATAGGAACTTTAACTGTGTTGTTCTGAAATGCCCCTTCAAATTGTGTAGTCCCAACCTGCTTTGTCCTATTGGAAGAATCAGCATATTCCACTTGACTCTTGCAGTCTTCCCCTCCCAGATAAAAATCTTTCAGCTCTTTATTAGTTGCTAGCCACAATTTCTTCTCTGGTTGATAAAAATGTGCTTGACCTGTGTATAAGACTAAAGGGACTAAACATTTTAACTGCTTGTATCTTACTATCCATATCCATATAACAGAGTTTCCATTTTCACAGTTTTTGTATTATCTTCTGTTTAGCCTTTTTCCACATATCCTTAGCTACTACACTGGAATCATTTTTAAGCCATACTTCTAGATACTTCATTTTATCATGTCCCCATAATTATAGATATTGCTGAACCAATTTGTGTGTGGGTACATAATTTACTACTGTTGCTTTTGTATTAGCTTCATTAATTTTGTATCCCAAAAAGATTTGAAACTGTCTCAAAGTGTTCCACAATGCTGTAATGTCCCTTTCTGGTTTTGTCAGGTATAAAATAATATCATCTGCAAATAGAGCCACCTTTTCTTGACTACCATACTAATTATGTCTTTGAATTTCTGAGTCTCTTATTTTCTTTGCTAATGGTTCTTCATATAATGCAAATAACAAAGGGGAAAGAAGACACTCCCTGCCTGGTTCCGCTGCTAAAGCAGAAATTATCAGAGAGGACCCCACCCACTTAATTTTCACCTCCGATCCCTTGGGTATCCTCCTAATCAACCTTATAATTTTGTCAGGGAATTCAAATGCTTCCATTGCCCTGCTCATAAAGTCCCAGCGCACTCTGTCAAATGCTTTCTCTGCATCAAGACCCACCATCAACAGTGGTACTTGCTTACATTCTGCTTCCCTCTTGGTCATCACTGTTCTGTTAATGTTTTCAAATGTTTGCCTCCCCTCCAGAAAACCTCATTGATCCATATCTATCAATTTTGGCATCCCTTTTGCCATTCTTTTAGGCATTATAGACATAAACACTATATAATCATGGTTTAGTATTGGAATGGGCGTGTATGAAGCTGGATCTGATGGATCTTTACCCTCTTCAGGTATTACAGCTACCATCGCTTTCTTCCAGGATGCTGGTATTTCTTCTCCTCTTAAAATACAGTTAAACAAAACCTCCTGGATCTTTATCAGTTTTTCACTCCAAGCTTCCAAACTTCCATAGGAATATCATCTATTCCTGGGGACATTCCTGTAGATTGGTTATGCATCACCATTTTTATCTCATCTCATCGTATTGTAACTGTTAGTAATAGTGCCTCATCTACCTCTAACCATGGCATATTTAGTTCTTAAATAAACATTTCCATTTGTACCTTTTTTTGGTTTCCATATTTCTCTGCTTTATTATAGGCTTTCATAGAATTTCCGGAATATTTCTAATACTTCTACAGGATCTGTTATATTCCATGTTATAGCTTCCCTAAGCTTGGCAACAGCCCTTTGTACTTTCTGTTGCCTGAGTCATCGTGCTAAAAGTTTTTGTGTTCTAGAGTTATTGTCAAACAGTTGCTTAACAGCAGTCTTTCTAAAGTCATGCATGTTATTGAGGTAATCCCTTATTTTCTGTTTAGCATTCTGCAGTTGCTCCTCCTCTTGTTCTGTAGGATTCCCCCTATTTTGCAATACTGTAATATTTGTCAGTTCCTCTAAGTAATTCTTGTTATTTCTTAACCATATCACTTTTTCTTTTATTTCCAACCTATTTTTAAACTCCACTTTAGTTTTATCCCACTCCCTAGCTATATTTTCATAAGAAATTTCTATTATCTGTAATAGCGCCTTAATCATTTCCATTACCCATTCCTTAAATTTCTCTCTTTTCAACTGATAGGTGGAAAAGTGCCAGTGTCTCATTTTTATTTCATTACCCTGTGTTTTTATTTTAGTTATTATTGATGCATGATCTGAAATAGTTATTGGGCATGTATCAAG
The DNA here is from genome assembly GCF_019279795.1 of Protopterus annectens. NCBI lineage: Eukaryota > Metazoa > Chordata > Ceratodontiformes > Protopteridae > Protopterus > Protopterus annectens. The sequence goes on along the minus strand of NC_056727.1, from coordinate 92,492,805 downwards.
ACATTCAGTTAAATGCACATGTTCCTGTTAAATGTAAATTCTGTCTAGCCTTGCCCAGTTTTTGTATCTCTGGGAATAATGTATATATTCACTCCAAACTCCAATACTGAATTTACATCTTCCATGCCAAATATTTTCATAAATTTTTTCAAAGTTTTACCCTCCTTTGTTATATTTTCCCTTTCTAGCCCCCAGATGCATCTTCACTGTTGCAAATCAAATTCCATTTCCCACCTACAAGTAATATTTCTTGCTGAAAGCTCATTATTTCTGTGACAATAGGAGGAACTGCCAGCCATGCCAGGAGAAATAGGGCAGGGGATTTGTAATATATGTCAGCACAGCTAGCTGGAATTGTGTAAATAATTATATGTCGTTCGCATATCAGACTGATTTGCACAGATGTTTGTACTGAAAATGTATTTGTGAGGTTTGTGTGTGTTAAAATTTATCAGCAGTGTGCCCTGCTGGAAGGAAAAGAGATGTACATGCATTATTGTATCTGTTTAAATGTATACATTGTAACAGCATATACTGGAAGTGAAGAGGTTAATCTTAATCCACCTGACTTTGCAAAATATTCTTGAAATTAAATTAGTTTATGGGTTAAGCCTTAAAAATGTTATCCCTCAGCTTTGAATGGTTCCAGAGATGCAATGTCTGTGCTAGAGAATAGTTGGTATCTCCTGTAGGAAGAATGAAATGATTTTATGATTTCAGGCAGCAGCACCAACCACATCTGAGCAAAGCTCTGTCTGTGTGTATGGTAGCTTCTAGTGATGGGGGATAGTGTGAGATGACCAGATGTATGTGATGTCATTCTGTACAGAAATAAGGTTTTAATGTTAGAGGAAACTGAAGACTCAGCAGCATTCTGTATTCTGTCTTGGATCTGACAACAAGGACCTCTTACCCATCTTGCCTTGCTGTATTCAGTAAGTAAGAACAGCAGTTCTTTTAGTCAATCGGGAATAGATAGTAAGACTAGCTAAATACTGTTTTTCTATAACCATGCAAAACTTTCCATTGGTGTTATTTTTATTATATCCTGTGACTGAAACTCTGGTGTTTACTGTAAATAGATATTTATTATATTCTTTTTCTTTTATTATTTATTATTAAATATATTTAACATTTTCATTGTGGCTGGTCCTTTTAGAAAATATTTAAGCTTTGAGAGTATCTGCATATATTTATTTGGTGATAACTGTGGCCACTCCTGAAAGCCTTGCTGTTTGGTCAACATTACCATTTGTATTAATATTAAATTCACTCAGTATAACTGGGTACCCTTATAAGAGCCTTAAAGTAGCTGGCAGGGGTTTCAGGTGTCAGTGATAATTCTCTTATAGTCTGGGCAGAAGGGGATACAGTAGTTGAATCTGTGCCAGCCTTTCTCAGGTAGGTGTGTGTGTGTGTGTGTGTGTGTGTGTGTGTGTGTGTGTGTGTGTGTGTGTGTGTGTCCAAATCAGATCTCAGATAGTGTGTGTGTGTGTGTGTGTGTGTGTGCGTGTGTGTGCGTGTGTGTGTGTGTGTGTGTTTGTGTGTTTGTGTCAGCTGCTTAGAGCAGGGACAACAAAGCACTGGTTTCACAGAGAGGGTGTGGGAGGACTTAGCTTGGAACCCCAGCTAAAGACTCAACTCTAAGCTGTGCCGGTGGGGTGTCTTATTGGAGGTCTGGCAGATATAGAGACGAACCAGTCCCCGGACTGAGCGTGTTCTCTGGGTGTTAAGGGAAATTGTGCTTGATGGAGGGAGGTCTACATCTGGAAATACTGAATGTATCAATTTGTATTCCAAGTGAATGTCTCTCTCCATTGTCATTGGTGAGGATTCAGGCTTCTTGATTACTGGCCCAGCGTGGGGACATCACAATTTCTCCTAAAATTTTCTTAAGCTCCATTATACCAGTTTTCAGTGGAATATAAATACATGTCAGTGTGTAATCCTCTTCCCTTGCCTGTAGCTCATTTGTACTACAAATCTATCGTCTTCTATCACTATTTGAACCCCCCTTGCAATTAATATATGTACTCTTGTTTTTCCTTTATCCCAGGTATTCTGCTTAATATCCATCCTGAAAACCTTTCTTTATCAAATTGACATGTTCAGTTCTTTCCAAGTGCGTCTCCTGTAGCACATCTATTTACACACTACATTTTTCATATAGTTCACTACTCTTTCTTTTTTGTATTTGTCTATGAAACCATTGGCATTTAAAGACATTACAGAAAGTGTCATTGTCTTAAAAAGTTATTATTCTTACCTTTTATTTATAACAGCTTTTTTGTTAAATGTCTAGTTCCAGCTTTTGTTACACATTTATACTGTTTGACAGGTTGATCTTTTTATACAGTTGTTTCTTGTCATGTGCATTTCGGCATATGTCACATCTTGCAAAACTTTTTGTTTTATCAAAAGCCGTTAAACAAACCCCCCCCCCCTTTGTTTTAAAACCTTGTGAGCACCTGCCCATGGTAGTTCAGTATTCCTTAGTAACAGAGGCAGAGAAAGGAATCAAACCTGTCATTTATGTCTTACGTCAGCAAGAATTAATTGTCCCAACTAAAATCCAGTGTAATACACCTATTTTGCCAGTATATTCTTGTACAAGAGATAAGAGCAGTTAATGCCTTTGTAGTGCTGACTTTTCTTGTAATGCCTAATCCTTCTATTCCACCAACAGCTGTCACTTTTTCAGTGATGGATATTTCCTGTGCTTTCTTCTCTATTCCTCTATACCCAGACGATCAGCATTTGTTTCTCTTTCTATACAAAGAACAGCAGTACACATGGACAAGATTACCTAAAGGATATGTAGAATCATATACTCTTTCTCTAGAGAAATGAAAAAAAAAACAGATAAAACCCAGTTTCCACGTGGGTCTACCTTAATGTAGTATTTAGAAAGTCTAGCTTTTGATTTGTGCACTAGCTGTAGACAAGACACTATTTTCTTGTTAACAAAACTAGCAGAATTAAGATTTAAGGTCGATAAAGCAAAATTACAGTTGTGGGAAACACATGGCCAGTATTTATGGCATCTCATTTCAGAAGAATCTCAGCAAATATTCCCATCACTCATTGCTGCTGTTCAAGCTGCACCATTCCCTACTACATTAAAACAGTTACGGGCCTTTTTGTGGCTGACAGGTTGCTGTCTACAGTGGATTTCTAACTGTGCACAAGTAATAAAACCATTATTAGAATTATTAATGACACTCATGAATCCCATGCAGAAACATCATGAACAAGCTTTTGTTCAATTAAAAACTTTATATCTGATGTTGTCAGTTTTCAATAGATCCTCAACTAATGGGTTCGGATCAGATTCCTCAGATGTGACTTGACCGTTGCTAAAGCTCCTGACAACCAAAAAACTCTCAAGCTTCTCCCTTACACATAATGTAGCAACCCTAAGTACCGCAGATCTCATTTGCCGCTTTATGCGACCATTACTCTTGAGCAGATAAGTGTTTAATTTAGCAATTTTTGTGGTTCTTGTAAGTTAAAACCTTACTTTTCTTGGATCCTTTCTATCCCTTACCTTTTTGCCTTTATCTTTACATAATATTTTTGTTAATTCTGTACATTTTGTACCTTGAATACTAGTGCTAGTATTCCTTTACCTTGCTACCACACTTAGTGTAGATTCTTTAATACCATTGTTGGTAATTCTCTATTCTTTTGTTTCTTTCCTCTTAAAAGGTTAGTCTCCAAATACTGTTTTTGTTTGATAGTACATGTATTGTCTTTTGCCTCTTCTAACTGTGGCAGAGAAAAGCCCATCTGGGTTCAAAAAATGTCTCAAGTGTGGGCATAAAATTCCTGTATCTGATGCCCACACTTTGTGATATTGCCTTGGTCGTCTTATAGGTTCATAGGTCCATAGGTTTATACTAGGCTATCTGCCCTAAGGCATTTATAAGCCTAGCCCAGAGTTTTGTGGCTTACGCCACCCCTTATGTTAAAAAATACTGTGCCCATTAGTTTGTTGTGCCTCTGTCCAGCAGTGACACAGAGATGATTCCCGGGGTAAACCTACGATCTCCCATCCACCGGTCAAGATTTCTCTTGAACAGAGCCAGCGAGGTGCTCTGCCTCACATGGGCCAGGATTTTATTCTTTATTCTTTTATTCTTTAGTCTTAATTTTTACAGTAAGACTGTGTGGTCTGTCGTGCGTTTAACCCCACGGCACTTATTGAATCTAAAATCTCAAAATCTCCTTCTCAAGGTCCATTTACTACTACTTCCAGGATCTCTGAGCATTCAAACAAGAGACCCGAATTAGATTTGCCCTCATCATTGGATCCTAATAAGAAAAAGAAAAACGTATTGGATCAGACCTCAGTTTTGGATCCTAAGCAGAAAATGTCATCCGATCCTACTTCTTCGGAGCCAGTGAAAAGGGTACCAGAGCCCACCACTTCTCACAACATTTTTTGCCTGCCATGGACCAGATATTCTCCTTCGGTGGACTCCATACCCTCCAGGGTCCCCTCACCCTTTTTGGAGAGACCCCGATCCCCTCTGTAATTTCCACTTGCTGTTCTAGGAGTCTAACAGAAGAAGATGTGGAAGGAATGGTGAGAGAGATTCTCTTGATGCAGAGTCAGATGGTTGTGTTACTAGCTGCTATCCCTTTGGGTCAGCAGATCCGCTTTTCTTCCACACCCCATTTACCACTTCCTCCTATGACTCCTATTATTGTCTGAGTCCTTGGATCTGAGCCATCCAGCTCTGTCTGACTCTGATCTGAGGGTAATGTTATCCTCGGGTCCGAAGAAGGAACAAGAAGAAATTCAGATTCAAAAGCTGCTAGAAAAAAAGAGTCATCCAAGAGGTCCCACCAGACCAAGTAGAATCCAGAACTTACTCAAGATTCTTTTTAGTGCCAAAAAAACAGGGGACTGGAGACCAATTTCAGATCTCGGCAAATTAAACAAGTCAATTCGATGTACTAAGTTTCTGATGGTCACGGCTCAGTCCATTCTCCCTTTTCTGGGCAAGGATAACTGGATATGCTTGATAGACCTTCAGGATGCATACTATCACATAGAGATGAACAGATGGTCCAGAAGGTAGTTACGCTTCTGTCTGGGAGCCAGTCATTACCAATTCAGAGCTCTGCCCTTTGGTCTCCCCAATGCTCCCAGGGTGTTCAGCAAATGTATGTCAGTAGTAGCAACTCACTTGAGACTGCAAGGATTCTGGGTGTTTAATATCTAGATGACTGGCTCATTACCACCCCGAGCAGGTATCAATTAATAAGGGCAAGAGATCAGGTTCTCCAGAAGTGTTATCGTCTGGGGATGACCATAAACTATGACAAGTCTCAACTGGAACCAACTCAGAATTTGGAATTAATAGAAACACTGTTCAACTCAAAGTCAGTGATGGCTTCACTGCCTCCCTCAAAGGTTTAAACTATTAAGATCACAAGTCAGAAAAATATTCTGCAGTACCAAAATTTCAGCCCACTTAGTCCTTCAAGGTCTAGGATCAGTGTCAGTGGTGGTGACACTAGTAGTTTTAGGCAGATTTTACATGATGATTCTCCAATGGATGTTAGCAACATAATGGTCAGTACTTTATCAACCCGTGTCAACTCTGATACAAATCAGTCATACGTGCAAAAGAGATCAGGTGGTGGATTCAGTTAGATCAGGTTATACAAGGGTTTTCATTCATTCCCCCCTCAGCCCAAGCCATAGTGACCACAGATGCTTCTTAGTTGGGGAGGGGGGAGCATTTTTTAGGGAAAACAGTCCAAGGTACTTGGTTCCCCGACGAGGCCAATTTGCATATCAATGTCCTAGCGATGAGGCCAGTGCTTTTAGCATTGCAGGCCTTCCAAGATGCTTTCCCTTTGGGGATGATTGCAATTCAGACAGACAGTACGTCAGTAGTTTGGTGCATCAGCAAGCAAGGAATGACCAGATCATACCCCTGTGTTGAGAAGCGCTCAGAGTGTGGCAGTGGGCGATCTCATCCAACCACTTTCTCATAGCAGTGCACATTCTGGGGTGGTCCAGTGTGATAACAGACAAGCTGAGCAGGTGTATTCTTTTACCATACAAGTGGTCCATCACCAAGAATGTGACGAAAATGATTTTTCATCAATGGGGGATGCCTTGCTGCAATCTTTTTACTTCTCCCCTAAACAACAAATGCAGCAGCTACTTTGCTGTAATCCCCCACAGGAGGAATCACCGAGGGATGCTGTACTTCACAGTTGACCCCATGATCTACTACATGCCTATCCACCAATCCCACTAATTTGAAAATTCCTACAGAAAGCTGTTATGTTGAAGAATAAAGCCATCCTCATTGTACCTTACTGGCTTTGACAGATTTTGTTTCTCTATTTTTGGCCTCATTTACTTCACCAGCTTGGATTCTGGATCCAATTCCAGACATCCTGTCACACCTGACAGACATGATCCATCCAAACATATCAAACCTCAGGCTGACAGCATGGCTTCTCCAGTTCCATTAATAGCCAGACAACCTATGCTCTCTTCCCCAGTCCAACATGCACTTTTATCTTCCCATAAACCTTCTATGTGTAAGCTTTATTCCAGTAAATGGAAAAGGTTTGTTTACTGGGCACATCAAAACAATGTTGACCCCTTTTCAGCTCCAGTACACAACATCCTTGAATTTTTGGCTCTACTTTTCAAAGAAGGAGCTAGTTCCTCAACAGTTAATGTTCGGTTAGCAGCAGTATCAAATTTTCACATTGGATTTGACGGTTCGTCTGTTGCCTCTCATAAGCTCTGCTCTTCTTTTAAGACCTCCCTTTAAAGACCCTACTCCCCCATGAGATCTAAATCTGGTACTGCAGGTGCTTGCTTATTCCCCCTTCGAACCAGCAGCTAAGTGTGATCTCTAATATCATTCCTTGTCTTCAAAACCTCCATATATTTGATTTTTCACAAGGATAGAGTTATACTGCAAACTGATGCATCCTTTCTTCCTAAGGTGGTGTCAGAATTTAATATCAATCTTCTTCTTTCGGCTTTTCCCAGTTAGGGGTCGTCACAGTGGATCATCTGTCCGCTGATTGGCAGAGTGGTTTTTTACAGTGTCGAGTGTCAGCCCGGTGCCCAACCTTCCACAGAAGGCACACATGCACACACTCACACCCTAGGGCAATAGTGTGTCCTGGTCCACCTACTGCATGTCTTTGGGATGTGGGAGGAAGGAGCACCCAGAGGGAGACCAGAGACACCAGAGGAGGGACATGCAGACTCGCTCAGACAGAGGACCCCCAGCCGAGAATCGAACAGGAGAACCTCTTGCTGTGAGGCAACAACGCTAACCGCTGCACCATCAGTCAGTCCATTAATTTGCCAGTATTCTTTCCTAATTTTGCTAACAAAGGTGAGTACAGGTTACATTTATTGGTTGTTCACAGACAATTACATTTTTACCTACATAGAACAAAAGACATCAGAAAAACTGATAAATTGTTTGTTTCGTTTGCAGAAGGAAAATTGGGAAAGGCAGTTGCCAAAGTAACTTTAGCCAGATGGCTAACTGACTGTATTTCATTAATTTATAGCAAATTGGGTGTTACTTTACCAAAACCGTTATGGGGTCATTCAACTTGATCCATGGCAGCTTACTCAGTTTTCCAATCTAGAGCATCCATGGATGACATAAGTGCTGCAGCAACTTGGGCCCCCCCCCCCATACCTTTGTTACTCCTTACAAATTGGATCTGGTCTCTAGAGATGGAACATCATTTTGGTTCAGTGGTGCTCAGGAATGCCCTTCTGTGACTGCATCTGGGACCTTAGGTAGCTAGGGGCCCTGTCCCGTTAGTTGAGGATGGAATGAAAGTTGACATCATCAGCTAAAGAAGTTATATACTCACCATAACATTCCATCTGTGTTGTCCATTTTCCTTCTTCCTTAACTCCCCACCTACCAACTCCCATTCTTTGAAGACTCCTGGAAGAATTTGTGGTTAGAGAATATCACTGTCCTTTTATATTGAGCTCCAGATATAGCTGTCTCCTTATTTAACTGTAAATATTTATTTCTACTAAATTCAGCAAACAAGATCTGAGGTACTTGGGGTTGGTGATTTATGGTTAAGGGAGAAGCTCGAGAGTTTTTGGTTGCCACAAGCTTTAGCAATGGCTGAGTCAGATCTGAGGGATTGGATCCAAACCCATTAGTTGAGGAAGAATGAAAATGGACAACACAGATGGAATGTTATGATGAGTACATAACTTTTTTCTAACCCTTTTGCTCTTGGGGTACCGGATTACTCAAAAAGTTTTTTTGTTGTGAAAGGAATAAAGTAGCATTAGGATTATTAGCACATCATAAAAATGATGGTTTTAAAACCGTTGCTTATTTCAGTACAAATCTTGATTCTGTAGAAACAGCCTCTCCCACTGCCTTGGTGCAATGGCTGTAATGGTGCCCTTACTAGAAATGGCAGCTTCACTAATTCTCGGGTACGAGACTTTTGTGACAGAGCCACATTCGCTTCCACAAAGCATTATTACTAAGAGTAAAAACACAGTATTTGTCTACTAGACCATTATCTAAATATGAATTATCTGTGCTTAATAACCTTTCTTGGCAGATTATTAAATGTCCATTTCTTAACCTTGCTTCTTTAATTCCTACAGCAGACAAAGGAGAACCACATGATTGTGTTTTTGTAGCTAACCATGTGATCTGATGTCAATTTTCATTCCATCCTCGACTGATGGGTTCAGATCCGAGGCATTGGATCCGACTCAGCTGCTGTAAAAACTCGTGACAACTTAGATCTCTGGAGCTTCTCCCTTACCCATAATGCACCACCCCCATTACCTCAGATCTCGTTTGCCACCATTGGGTGAAAGGCATAGTGATTTTGAGTTTTGCGATAGATAAGTACTTGTTTTCTCTGTATTTAAACTATTTTTCTTTAATCTTCTTCCTGTTTTACTAGCATACTGTTGATACTATTGTTAGTATCTTTTCCTCCTCCTTTTTCCCTTCACCCTTCTATGTTTATCGTAATTCTTTATTACCTTTGCAGGTAGTCCTCTGTTTCTCTCTCTCTCTCTTCCTACTTTAAAAAAAAGTCTTGTTCTTTAAATTTTTTCTTTATGTATTATTGTCGTCGTAGTAGTTGTGCTCAAGAAGTTAGTTGTAGCTATCTGTTTCTTTCCAGTAGACAATGGCTGAAAAAGAAAAAGCCCTTGCAGGTTTCAAAAAGTGTGGGAAGTGCGGTCAGAAGATCCCCCTCTCTGACACACACACACACACACTCTATGTTTATTGCTTTGGCCCCCTCCACCTGCAAGAGAGCTGTGCAATATGCCATGCTTTCAACCCCAAGCGTTAATGGAATGCAAAAACAAATTCATCTTAAAGGGGCTTTTACCTTCATTCTTTGGTGATCCCACAGGTGGAGAAACCATTTTGTCCTAGCTCTTTTTCGGTTTCTTCATAGACCTCAGAAAAAACTTCTAAAAGACCTTCATCGGATTCTCCACTTTCCTCGGATCCATCTAAGAGGAAGAAAATTAGGCTTTCGGATCTGACCACCCTCAAATCAGAGAAAGAAAAAAAGTCTGTCATCTGGTCAGACAGTTTCTTGGGATCTGAAGTCTCAGAGCTGATTCTACCCTGTCGGATCTGAGGTGTTGGGCTTCAGAGCCATCTCTACACCTCTGAACTTCAGCAAGAGTTAGTTTGTCTCTGACTTCTGCCTTGGGGCAACTTTCCTTGGAGCAGGGAAGGACCAAGGATCAGAAGGCCCTCCCTTCAGACCCATGTTCCTATCCCTGTCTGGGAAGGTCAGCCTTTAGGACTTTGGAGAGAGCCCTGTCAGCTACCCTGACACAGACAGGTCCTGACTCTTCGTATCCTGCATCTATGTCACTCCCATCTCTGTGTCAAGAGTCTTGGCTAACCCTTCCATAGAGACAGCTGGTACCAAAACCCAGGGACACCCAATTGGGTATTTCCACCTCTTCTGATACCTCCCCAGATTACCCCACTGAGGAGGTCCCTCAGAAGAGGTTATACAAGTGGAAGCATCTGGAATCTCCTGAATCTGTCACCAAAGACACAGATTTTGAGGAGGGTGAAGGGTGCCCACGTTCACTTCCTGTGGATGTCCCATTCGGAGACATCCTTGAAATCATAAAACAGGGAGGTGGCTGGAAGCCCAGCAACCCTTCGTCGGAGGAATCTGTGCTGCTGGAGGAGTTTGGTATTGGCCTAATTACTTCTTGGGTAATTCTGTCTGCCGAAGAGCACTGCAAATTGGTGTTGTGGTAGGCATGGAAGGAGCCTGACACCACTGAGCCCATTCTAAGGAAGCCTGATAAAATTATGACCCCTCTGGAAGCCAAGCTGATGTTCTTCGTGTTTCACTGTTGCAGTCATTAAATTTGGGTAATCTGCTGGCAGGTTGCCCTCAGTCGGCCTGAATTCCAGAGTCTTGGGTCCTGCGTTGGTTGCTGTCTCCTCTTCATGACGTCAGGTCGTCAGGGGTATAAAACAAGCAGCCGACGCCATTTTCTTTAGTCTTTCTTGCCGCGTGGTGCCCAAAGCAGAAGCATTTCACAAGTGCCGGTCAGCTGACTCCTGAAATATTCGAGTTTGAGTTTCAGAACCGAAGTCTTCACTAAAGCTAAGTACCCCGTTGGGGAAACTTTTTTCTTGTTCCATACCAATGTCAGAAAAAGTTAATAATTGTATTACTTGTGGGAAGCAAATACCTCATAAGGATTTCCATTTATACTGTATTCCTTGACTAGGCCCTGATCACAACATGCCTGGCTGTCGGTTTTGTAATACATTTAACCAACGCACTATTAAGCGTCGGTATATTTTTGCCTCAAAGTATTTTGGAAACAGATTTAACTACCCAGAAATGTCATCCGATAGCAATCCGACTACCGGAGTACATAAAAAACGCAAAGAAAAGGACAGAGACAGACAGTCGAGGTCCAAAACCGATGACGAAGCTTCTCCTAAGCCAGTCACTGGTTCGCCGGTACTCAGTGAGGTGCTTTCACTGACCCTGATACCTGCTACTTTCGAGTCGCAGGCCCCTACCGAGACCCATGTGGAGTCCGGCACACCGCGAAATACTCAAAGTATTGGACCCACCGATGTATCTCCCTCGGATGGGTCTGGAGCCACTGAGCAGGCACCGGCTTCTGAGGGTGTATTCAGGCCTCAACATTTTTATATCAAACCGATGACAGCTGCAAAACCAAAGACAAAAGCAATTTCTAAAGCTAAAAAAACAACGCATGAGCCACATGCACAGGCCCCTATGCCTAAAAAACAGATGATCAAAATGGCTGAAGACCTTATTACCTTGATCAGGGGTTCCCATCCCCCTCCTGATAAGAGGCCTAGGCAAGACACTGATTATGAATCTTCAGATCAGGTTTCTATTTTTCCTGATTCCTCTTCTAATCAGGAATTATCTATACCTCCCTATGAGGATTCTGATGCAGAGAAGTCTATCCCATCTGCATCATCTCCTGAGGATTATTCATTTGGAGAATCCTTGCATACTTTGAGGGAGCATTTTCACTGGGAGAGTCAAGATTTCTCAGAATCAAAAAAGAGGCTCAGGGATTTCCTTCTTCTCCCTCAGCACAGGCCTTTAGCCATACCCCCTGTTTTAGACATTGTGGATGATGTGTTTTCGGAGTCAAGCTTGACCCCGGACTCCTTACCTCCTGCTCCCAGCAAGCCTGACAGATATTACAGGGTCCCTGACTCACACAAATATTTATTTAGAAACCCTGCTGCTGATCCTGCAACTATTTCACAGGGTCCAAAGGAAGTTAAGGCCTCAACAGCAAAAAATCCTACCCCCTCTGACAGAGATTCAAGGGCACTGGATAGATGGGGAAAGAAGGTTTATACATCTGCAACCTTGGCTGTTAGGGCCTTAAAATGCCAGTTTCATATGCTCAAGTATCAACAACATGTTATGGGATTGCTGAAACAGAAAATGATGTTGATTTCTGAATGTGCAGAAAATAAAGAATTGCAGGAATTATTGCATGTGACTGAACAAGTTGGAAAGCATACTTTGCAATGTGGTTTTGATTCCTTAGAGGCCTCCTGCAGGGCCGCAGTTACTGGATCTGTGATTAGGAGGCATGCCTGGCTAAAAGAGCAAAATCTGCCTGATCATGTTAAAGCTAAATTACTGGATGCACCTTTACAGCATGAAACTCTGTTTGGTATTAAGGAAGAACAGTTTTTAAAGAAAATGGAAGACGAGGCTAAGTCTATGCAAACTGTAAAAGAGTTCTTACAAGTGCAGCCACCAAGATTCAGTAGACACTGGCCTACAAAAAAATGGTCCTTTCCTGTGTCAGACAGAGCTCAAAGGGGCAAATCCAGACACCCAAAGGGTTCCAGATACCAGGCACAAGATTCTTACAGGTCAAAGCAATGGGGTGCTTCTACCTCCAAATCTGGAGTAGATAAAGCGCAAACCTACAAAAAACAGCCCCAATGACTTCCCTCTGCCTTCACCAAGCACTTACCTTTTGGCAGCACCCTTAGGGGGAAAATTTGCACTTTTTGCTCAAAATTGGCAGTTAATAACCCAGGACAAGTGGGTACTAAACATAGTATCACAGGGATACAGATTCCATTTCCATACTCTGCCAATGGCAAACGGTTGGCCAGCAAAAAATCAATGGGCAGAGGCACAGAAACAGGTTACGTCCTTCATGGATATGGGGGCCATTCAACCAGTACCAGAACAGGAAAAAGGACAAGGTTTTTACCCAAGACTGTTCTTGGTACCCAGAAAGGACAAGGCCTGGCGGCCAATACTGGATTTATCAATTTTGAACACATACCTGGACATTCCAAAATTCAAAATGCTGACTTTGCAGCAGCTTCTGCCCATGCTGGGCAAGAATGCTTGGCTGGTGACATTAGACCTAAAAGAGGCATACCTGCATGTCCCAATAAGGGAATCGTGCAGAAGATACCTCAGATTAAAAGGCTGTCTTAATGCATTGCCAATTCTCTGCACTGCCCTTTGGCTTATCTACTGCGCCCAGGGTCTTTACAAAGTGCCTGGCACCAGTAATTGCTTTTTGCAGGCAAAGAAGTTTACAAATATATCCTTACTTGGATGACTGTCTCATTCAAGCAGAGAAAAAGGACATTCTTCTTCAACACCTGGCGTTTGTGAAAAGGCTTCTAACATGCCTAGGGTACACAATGAACGAAAAGAATTCACAACTGGTACCCTCTCAAAAGATAACATTCCTGGGTGCAAGCTTGAATACAACTGCCCAGATGGCTTACCTCACACCAGACAAACAAAGGCAACTGACTACTTACTTCAAACTGATGGCAACACAATCCCAGTTATCTGCAAGACAATCTCTGCAGGCTTTGGGCTTCATGGCATCCTGCATCCTACTGATTCCATATGCAAGACTGCATATGAGGAAACTTCAATGGTACCTAAAAAGCTTATGGCGTTAACATTGCCACAGTCTGGAAACAATGATTCATCTCATTCCCTGCCTACAACAGGAGTTTCTATGGTGGGCAAAGGCATGTCTCCAAAACATGGGACTGGCCTTCACTCTACCCCCTGCCAGCCAAACCGTAACAACAGATTATGCATGGTGGGCCCACATGGCTGGAAGATGCATTCAGGGCCTATGAACCCCAAAACAAATGCATCTACATATCAACCAAAAAGAGATGCTAGCTGTTCAAAATGCCCTGACAGCCTTCAAGGACTTACTTCATCCAGGACAACTACTGATAAAGACAGATACGGTTATGTGGTATATAAACAAGCAGGGGGGCACGCACTCATACCCCCTTTGCAGATTTGCCATGGAACTGTGGGACACAGCTTTGACTTACCAAATACATCTTCAAGCTCAATTCCTGCCAGGAAAACAAAATACTCTGGCAGACGATTTAAACAGAAACTTTATGGACCCTCACGAATGGAAACTAGATCCACAAGTCTTCAGCATGATAACAAAGAAATGGGGGAGCCTGGACATAGATCTATTTGCCTCTCCCCAAAATTATCAATTGAAAAGATTCTGCACAAGGCCTTATCACAGACAAGCATGGAAAGTGGACGCCCTATCCTTCAGTTGGAAAAACCTGTCAGTTTACACCTTTCCTCCTCTGCCTCTTCTTCCCAGGGTCCTACTAAAAGTCAGACAAGAGAAACCAAAGATGATACTAATTGCCCCAGGCTGGCCCCACCAATACTGGTACCTAATCCTAAAGAACTTGTCTCAGTACCCAGCTTTGACCTTACCTCAAAGACCTCAACTACTGTCCCAGCAAAACAATCAGATCCTGCACAATCAACTCCAGACACTGAACCTGGCAGCATGGCTGATCATGTAGTTATACAAACAACACCTCTCAGTAAAGCTGTGATGGATGTCATTTTGGAAGCCAGAAGGCCTAGTACTAGAAAATCTTATGCTGGTAAATGGAAGAGATTCTGTGCTTGGAATCAAGCACAAGGAACTGAGACAGCAGAACCAAATATTCCTCAGATATTACAATACTTGACTGAGATGCTTGACAAAGGGCTATCTTTCTCATCAGTTAAAATCCATGCCTCTGCCATTTCGGATCATTACAATACAGAGCCACCAATCCTTTCTCATCCTTTACTAAAGCAGTATCTTAGAGGAGCCAAAAATGTAAGGCCTCCTAGAAGATCACCAATATCTGCATAGGACCTCAATTATGTGTTGGAAAAGCTCACCCTGCCTCCATTTGAACCAGCTGCTACTGCTGATATAAAGTTCTTATCATGGAAAACAGCTCTGCTACTAGCAATTACTTCAGCAAGAAGAGTCTCAGAGCTACAGGCCCTCATGACTGTGGAGCCTTTTATCATATTTTACCCAGACAGGGTGTCTCTGAGGACCAATCCTTCATTTATGCCTAAGGTGGTTTCCAGTGTGGTTCTTAACCAAACTATTCATCTGCCAACCTTTTATCCAAATCAGCAGAACAAGGGGGAGAGAATTCTGCATTCCTTGGATGTACACAGACAGCTAAGATTCTACTTGAGCAGGACTAAAGCTCTAAGAAAAACTGAGCAATTACTAGTGACATATGCTGCAGGATCAGAAGGAAAGGCTATTTCAAAGGAGACTATTTCAAAGTGGATAAGCCACTGCATTTGTTTCTGCTACTTACACCATGGCAAACCTGTGCCCAAGGGCATTAGGTCTCATTCCACCAGAGCTGCAGCTACTTCAGCAGCCTTTCTCAGAGGAGTACCAACCAAAGACATTCTAGAGGCTGCTACTTGGAGTTCTGTTCACACCTTTACAAAGCATTATCATTTGCCTCTCTACTCTTCCAGGGCAGGCTTTGCCACTGCAGTTCTGCAAGGCCTTATAGCCACACCTAATGCTGTTTAGCTCCAGCCTGCCATCCATAGCTTTGGGATTCTACCCAAATGTAATGACACGAAGAACATAGTACAGTTGTGTACACTTACCATAAATGTAGATGTTCAAGTGTATTCACTGTTGCAGTCCAGGTTACCCGCCCGCCATCCCCCTTTCATTCTGAAGTTTATCTTTCCTTCTCTGTCTTCTACAACCTATGTGGTGTATTTGCTTGTAGATGAAGTATTGATGCATGTATATATAGTTTTTATATATATATTTTTGCTACCTTTTTGGGGGCACCTGACATCTGGGGCAAGAAAAACTAAAGAAAATGGCATCAGCTGCTTGTTTTATACCCCTGACAACCTGACGTCATGGAAGAAGAGACAGCAACCGACACAGGACCCAAGACTTTGGAATTCAGGTCGACTGAGGGCAACCTGCCAGCAGATTACCCAAATGTAATGACTGCAACAGTGAATACACTTGAACATCTACATTTATGGTAAGTGTACACAACTGTACTTTCTCATCCAAGGGCCACCCCGTTGATGCCATGGTTGTAGCATTGGCCAGCAGAAAGAAACTAGCCAACGAAAGTTCCTTTGTTCATTCCCCCAACAAGGAGTCACGGTCAATGGACAGGTTTGGGAAGTGTCTACTCTTCAGAGACCTTTACCTTGAGGGCTGTGAACTATTTGGCACATTTTACCAGACTACAGCAGGGTCTGATAAAGGAACTCTCAGATACCCTCGCAGGAACCGTGTCTGAGGAGGTGAAGGATTCAGTCACCCCGCAGCTGATGACCTTATAATTAATATTGAACTCATCCATGAGGCTTATTTCCAGTGTAGCAGGCGGAACCTCAAGGGCAGCGGGTTCAGGAGTAGCCATTAGGAGACACACCTGGATGTGCTTGTGTGACTTCTTGGAGCCTTTTAAGTCTACATTTGTCAATGCTGCTATTGACAGCACCTCTCATTTTTAGCCCCAAAGTGAAAGATATGTTGTCCAGGTGTGAAAAGGATGGAAAGACCCTTTCTGCCATGGGCATGCATTTTTCTACCCCCAAAGATCCTTTTTGAGGAATCATTGAGGAGGTGGAAATATGTAGTTCAAGAAATCACAACACAAGGATCTTTCCAGGCAACAGATGGAGGGTTTTCCCCCAGAGGTAGAGGGGGAAGTTCTAATGGTACACAGCCCTTATGGTAGAGGAGGTCTACAACATCAAGTGTCCAGAGAACCTTTTTTGGAAAACCCACCCAGTGCTCCTGAAAAGAGGCCTGATTGTCCCACTCTGGAGGCAATTGGGGGTCATTTGTCCCTGCAACAGACAGCCCTGGCTAGAGATAACAAAAGATAGTTGGGTGCAGAGGATTTTATCCAGAGGATATATAATTCCATTTTCCCCTTCCAACTCCAGTTTCCAGGAAAATCCCTGATGTTCCACCCAGTTAGAGGGATCAAGCAGCCATTCAAATACAAAAGCTGCTAAACAAGAGAGTCATCCAAGAGGTCCTCTCGGACCAGAAAGGATCCGGGTCTTACTCAGGATTCTTTTAGTGTCAACGAAAACAGGAGACTGGAGATCAGTTCTGGATCTCAGCAGCCTGAACAGATTTGTTCGAATGATAGACTTCTGGTGGTCATGGTTCAGTCCAGTCTTCTGTTTTTGGTAAAGAATGACTAGATGTGCTCAGAAGATCTTGAGGATGTGTACTATCATATAAAAATAAACAGGCAATCCAGGAGATTCTTGCACTTCTGGCTTAGGAGCCAGTCATTATCAGTTCAGAGCACTGCCCTTTGGTCTCACCACAGCCCCCAGTTTGTTCACTAAATGTATGGCAGTGGTAGCAACCCACTTGAAACTGCATGGATTTTGTGTGTTTCCATACTTGGACGACTTGCTCATTACCACTCTGACCAGGCATCAACTCATCCTGGCAAGAGAAGCAGTCATCTACGCTTGCACAAGGTTAGGAATAACCATAAATTTCAAGAAGTCAAATCTAGAGCCACCTCAAATTTTAGAATTCACAAGAGTGCTACTTGACACAAGATTATTAATAGCCTCCCTTTTCCTTTCTAGAGTTCAAACTTTAAGGTCACACGTCAACGAGATACTTTGCAGTACCACAATCTCAGCTCACCTAGTTCTACAAGCTCTAGGATCGATGGCGGCAGCGATAATCCTAGTTCAGCTAACTAGGTTTCACATGAGGATTCTTCAGTGGATGTTGGCATCTCAGTGGTTGATTCTTCAACTACCCTTGTCCGTTCCAATATGAATTACCAACTTGTAAAAGAATAGTCAGATGTGGTGGATCCAGTCGGAACAACTGCTACAGGGTCGTCCACATATCCCCTTGCAGCCCAAGACCATAGTGACCACGTACACTTCCCAGCTAGGTTGGAGGGGAGGCATTAACTGGGAAAGACAGTCCAAGGCATGTGGTCCCACAAAGAGGCCAGTTTGCACATCAGCTTACTGGAGTTGAGACTAGTGCTTTTAGCACTGTAAGCCTTTCAGGATGCTCTCCCATCAGGAGTTATTGCAATACAGACAGACAGTATGTTAGTAGTTTGGTACATCAGCAAACAGGGGGGACCAGATTGTATCCCCTTTGTTGAGAAACACTAAGGGCATGGTACTGGGCAATATTTTCCAGTCACTTTCTCTTAACAATGCACACTCCAGGGAAGTCCGACATGCTAGCAGACAAGCTGAGCAGGTGCATTCTGTTACCACACGAATGGTCCCTCAACCAAAAAGTTATGGAACAAATTTTACACAAGTGGGGCCAAACTTGCTGCACCCTCTTTGCATCTCCCCTGAACAACAAGTGTAGCAGATATTTTGCCCTAATCCCCCTCCACAGGGGGAGTCCCCAAGGGATACTTTCCTCCATGATTGGCCCCATGGATTATTTTACGCTTATCCCCCAGTTCCCCTAATTCCAAAGTTCCTTTAGAGAGCAGCCAGGTGAAGACTAAGGTCATTCTCATTGCCCCCTTTTGGCCTCATCAGATTTGATTTCCTTTCTGTGGCCTCATTTAATTCACCAGCCCTGGTTTCTTTACCTGCTCTGGTTCTCCTGTCTCACCCAATGGGCATGACCCATCTGGACCTTCCAAACCTCAAGCTAACAGCTTGGTTTCTCCAATTCCAATAATAGCCAGACAGTTGATGTTCTCTTCCTCTGTTTGCTGCATCATGTTGTCTTCCCTTAAGCCAGCCACTATTTAACTTACTGCTAGTTAGTGGAAAAGATTTGTACACTGGGCTCTTCAAAGGCATGGAGACCCTTTCTCAGCCCCAGTCAGTCATGTGCTACAGTTCTTAACACTGCTTTTCAACCAAGGGGTCAGTTCTTCAATAGTAAAAGTCCAGTTGGCAGCAATTTCTAATTTCCACATTGGTTTTGATGGTAGTTCACTAGCCTCTCATAAGCTGTGTAAAGCTTTCTTATGCAGCACAGTTCTTCTCAAACTTCTTTTAAAGATCCCATGACACCATGAGATCTGAATCTGGTACTGCAGTCCTTGATTCTTCCAACCTTCGTGTCTGCCCATGATTGTGGCCTTACATTTTTGCCTTGAACGTCCTTATTCTTAGTTCCCATCACTCCTGCCAGACACCATTTTCAAAAATTCATGCTTTGTCTGTGAAACCTCCTTAATCTCATTTTCTATAAGGATAGTCTCTCCTTATGAACCAGTACATCCTTTTTGCCCAAGGTGGTATCACATGCCAACATTAATCAATGCATCAATCTACCAGTCTTCTTCCCGAATTATTCTAACAAAGGAGAATACTTGTTACATTTGCTAGATGTGCATAGGTTTCTATTTACATAGAACAAAAGATGTCAGGACAACTGATCAATTCTTTGTATCCTTTGCTGATTTGAAATTGGGCTCACCTGTATGTAAAGTCACCCTAGCTAAATGGCATACTGACTACATTTCCTTTATTTACAACAAATCAGGTATGACTTTGCCATACAAAGTACACACTCATTCAACCAGAGCTGTACCTACCTCCTCAGTTTTCCACTCAAGAACTTCCATGGATGACATTTGTTCAGCAGCAACTTTGGCTTCCCCTCACACCTTTATTTCTCATTATAAGTTGAATCTGGTGTCCAGAGGTAGGGCATCTTTTGTATCAGTGGTGCTCAGAAATATCCTTCCTTGAATCCACCCAGGGTTCTAGGTATTTGGGGAGTCTGTCCCATCACTCATGGATGGAATGAAAATATCAGGTAAAGAAGTTATGTATGTATTGTAATGTTCCATCTGTATTGTCCATTTTCATTCCTCCTCAACTCCCTACCCACCAGCCCCACCCTTTTTAGGTTTATTTTAGAAGAGTGAGCAGATCTAACAAATTTGTTATATCTTATGAACATTACCAGCTCCAGATGTGGCATTGCCTAGTTGTCTGTCTCTCTCTATCTGATACACAAGAGTACATCTTTCGTTTGTAGCTTTAAAAGAAGTTCTGAGGTAATGGGGGAATGTGAATTATGCATAAGGGTGAAGCTCGAGAGTTCTAAGTTGCCACAAGTTTTTACAGTGGCCAAGTCAGATCCAACGCCTCTGATCTGAACCCATCAGTCGAGGAGGAATGAAAATGGACAACACAGATGGAACGTTATTGTAAGTACATAACTTCTTTTTTCCCCCTAGATCTGATTTAATAGATGCCGTGTTAACCAAATTCTAAATTACTTCTATTTGTCAAGAGATCTTGTGCTCGTAGGGAAGACGGCTCATTAGTACTAGCATTTTCCATGTGTACAAAGAATCAAGTACTGTTAAGTAGACAGTTAAATGGAGATGCGACTGCTCAAGTAGCTGAACTAGTAGCCATTGCTGAAGCATGGAAATTAGAAAAGGATAAAATTGTAACAGTTTTTACAGGCTTATGTTGTGCTTATGGAGTGGTTCATGATTTTGGGACACTGGAGAGAAAGAGGCAGGGACTGTTTAAAAAAAAAAAACTTTTGTTCTTGAACTATTAAATGCAGTTTTATAGCCAACGGAGGTAGCTGCGGTCAAGTATGCCACATATAAGACTGATGATTCATATATTTCAAAGAGGAAATGTTTTGCTGATATAGCAGTCAGGCAAGTTGCATTGTCATATTCTGTTCAGTCTTCATTTTTGCAGAAACTAACATACCCATTTCTTTACAGGGATTGTGTTTTCAAAATCAGGTTGATGAGTCTGAAAGAGTAAGGTTGATTTTTATGGCTGCAGTAAGTGTCTTGACACATTGTGGTGCCACCTGGATGAGAGGCTAGTAGCCCCACTCTCCTTTCAAACTTAATTGGTTTGAGCTTATCACTTGCCCTTTCATTTGGAGAAAAATGCATTAATAAGACAAAGCCTGGCTGATTGGTATGCCGCTTACATTTCGGAAAGCATTCAGCATTTTATTAATTGCTGTGTTACAAGTCTGGAGTACAGTGTGTCAAAAACTGTTCGTGTCCCTACACAGTCTTTGAAAAAGCCTGGGGGACCTTTTTTGATGCTCAGTGGGATGTGCAGTGGGATTCATTGAACTTCCTCAGTTACAGATTTTCTACATGGGGTCGAAGTGTTGTGTTAACTGTTGCCATTTCTCTCGATTCAGTGCCACACTCAAGCTTGACTGTTGTAGATCTTCTCTCACACAGTCCATCCACCTCTTTGCTGAATGCCCTCATTTTCTCTTGCCTTCTTTCTGTCTGTCACAAATTTTCTTCATCAGATTGTCTTCTGCTTTTTTGCACATGTGCCCAAACCACTGTAATCTGTTCTTTTTGATCTTTTCTGCAGTTGCAGCTACTTTGGCTTCTGCTCTTATGTCCTTATTTCGTCTGTCCCAGGGTGTGCATCCTACAACCCTTCTCAGGCACTTCAGTTCCATCACCTCTAGGTTTCTCATCTGCTCTGCCTTTACTGCCCAAGTTTATGTACCATACAGTACTACTAGTCACACCACTGTTTTGTACACCTTACTTTTCAGCTTATTTTGCATTTTTCTGTCATACACTACACCTAACAATCTATGCCAGTTGGCTGCAACCCCTATGATTCTAGTTTTGACCTCTTCATTTAGGCTTCCCTTCTCCTCAACCACCCCTCCCAGATACTTGAAGCTGTTAACCTGTTCCACTGTCTTCCCTTCTATCTCAGTTCTCAGCTTCTTCTGATTTCCCCAATTTTCTGCAATTACTACTGCCTTATCTGTACTCTGTTTCATCCCATGTGCTTTCAGTTTTCCATTCCTCTATCCTTTGCTGAAATTCATACTGAGAGTCTGACTGTAGTGCCATATTGTCTGCATACAACAACTTTGTTGATCTTTCCCCTCCAGCCTGTTTGCTAATGTAATCCATCACCAGTATGAACAGCAGTGGGGTCAGTGCTGAACCCTGATGCACACCCACTCCCACTGAGAACTCCTGTGTGAGATTGTACACTGTTCGTACTTGAGTCATTGGGTCCTTGTACACAGCTTGCACTAATTCTACCAGTGTTTCTGGTCCTTTGAACCACAGCAAGACTGCCCAAATTAGCTTTCTCGGGACCTTGTCATATGCTTTATCCAAGTCTAGGAATGCTTAATTGGACTCTTTTCTCGTCTCTAGCTTCTTCTCAACTATATGTCTCACTGCAAACATTGGTTCAGTTGTGCTGCATCCTGATCTGAAACTGAACTGCTCCTCTCCCATCTTTCTTTCTACTACTCTGCATATCCATTCATCACCCTGTCCAGAGCTTTCATGCAATGTGACAGGAGTTTGATACCCCTGTACTGCCCACAGTTGTGGATGTCGCCTTTGTTTTCATACAGTGGCATGAGTATGATTATTCTCCAGTCATCTGGGGTACTCCTTTCTCTCCACATTGCTATGAGTACTCTTCGGAGCCATTTCTCCCCATCTCACCCAACATCTTTATCATATTTGCTGTGACCTCTTCTGAGCCTGCTGCTTTCCCTGACTTAATTTTCCTTAGTGCTGTTTTTTCTTTTTCTCTATTTGGCTCATCTTCTTTCACCATAGGCTGTGTCTGGGGCAGTACAATATCTGAGAGATTTTCTTCATTCAGAAGCTGCTGGAAGTATTCCTTCCTTCTTTCTGCCTTTGATGTCCTGTGGACTGGTGAGCAGGATGTTGCTGGCACCCCTTATGAAGGGTGTCACACTATCTTCTTTATCTTTCTGTCTTTGTCTTGCAACCCGATATAGTTTATTTATGCCACCTACTGAGTCACTTTCCAGAAGCTGGTAGAGTGCCTCTGATGCCCTGTTCATTTCTATTGCAACTCCTTTCTTAGCTTCGTTTTTAGTCAACCAGTATTCCTTCCTACACTCCTCTTTTTTTTTTTTTTTACTTCCTGGAGTTCTGCATTCCACCACCAGCCTTCCTTATATACCTTATTTCTATGCCATACTCACAAAAATGTAATTATATTTGCTGATTGTTGATGTTTTTTCCTGGTGGGTTGAGGCTTACTCTTTTGCTAAAAATTATACGACTTATGTCCTTCAAAAGTTGTTACTAAAATTAATTCCTAGGTTTCATGTTGTATCCAATCAGACAATGGGGCACATTTTACAACTTTGGTTGTACAAAAAAATGTGTAAAGTCCGGAATGTTAACATGCAGTATTATTGTCCACAAAGAGACTCCAAACTTCAGGATTTGTTGAAAGATCTAATCAAACATTAAGACTAGACTTGCTAAATTCTGCAAAGAAACTGGTCTCAGATTATCAGAAGCATTGCCTTTAGTATTATTTAGTGTGCATAATGCAGTTAGTAGTAATAGGAGGTATTCAGCACATGAGATTCTCATGGGATGACCTATGACAATGACTGCCACCTCATTGCCCAAAAATTTGGAGTTAGAAAATGTTGAGGAGCCTGTTTTTCTTTATTGAAAGTGTTTCTTCTCTACAGCACATACACTTGGAGGTCATCAGTGCTCAGCAACATCTGGATCCAACCTCCTACTGACATTTTACCAAGGGACACTGTTTTCATCCGGACATTCTCCAGGGAGCGTGAACTTCAACCAAAATGGAAAGGACTCTTTCTGGATTTTTCTTGCAAATGATACCGCCATCAGATGTGAAGGATTAACCACTTGGATTCATATGCCACACATCAAGAGAGGTCACCCTAGTGGCAAATATTTACAAGATGCCATCAACATCATTCCTTTCATTAATAAGCCAATCGCATCCTGCAACAGAAGGGAACACATCCATAAGTGAGATGTAGTTAATAGGTTCATATGTGTTTACTAGGCTTACACCACAAGGGCCTTTTTAAGCCTAGCCACGCAGCTCAAATCTCTGACAAGTTTTGATACCCTTGATAAGTGTAAGCATGGGCCTGGGAGATGAACCATTTACAGTTTACCTGTGTCCATTAGAGACATAGGTGCCAAACCAGGGATGAATCTGGTTTCCTATCCAGTTGTCCAAGTTGCACTTGAATTGGGTTAGGGAGAAGCTCTGCTTCACATGGATGGGGAGCCTGTTCCATAGATGGGGTAGTCTCTGGGATACATACCTATCTGTCTAGCAGGCCCTATTTGTATCACAGGCAAGGTTTAAGTCTTTAGAATGGGTAATTCTGGTGCTGTTTGATTTATGTATATGCAGGAGGCCCATCAGAGTGGGGTCTGACAATGCTCTGTATGCCAGGCATAGATCTCCCCCCAGCAGCCTGTAGGAAACAGAATACAGGGATAGGGCCTTGAGGTGGTCTGCATAGGACATTTTACTTACGCCCTGTTTTCTTTTAGTGAGGAACCTCTGTGGACATGCCAATTGTTGGATATGCGTGGTTAGGTACATACCAAGGGGGGCTTTGTATTCCATGATAGGTCTGATGAAAGCCGGAACAATGACTTCCTTGGACTTAGATGCCATACCTTTGTTTAGAGGTTGCGCAACACAGAATGATTTCCTCACCACTGTAGACACGTGATGGTCAAAGGTTAGATTACTATCTATGTGTGTCCCTAAGTCCTTGATTACTGGGTGAACTCTATGGGGCGTGTTGTCTATATGATAGTTACCAGGGATGGACGACTTCCCAAAGGATACTGTTATGCATTTTTTGGCATTTAGTTTTAGTCTGTGGTTCTGACACCGGTTGTTTGTCTGTGTCGGCCCCTTCTGGAGAATATTTGTGTCAGTGTGAGATTCAGTGACAGCACCTACTTTGCAGTCCTCTGCAAATTTAGTCAGCTGTAGACCACTGACATTGGCCATGATTTCTGAGAAGTAAATGCCAAAAAAGGAGTGGTCCAAGGACTGATCCCTGAGGAACTCCACTTGTGACTGGTCTCTTTGTAGAGGTGGACTCCCCATTTCTAACTTCTGGGTCCTGTCTGTGAGCCATTTGGCTATCCACAAAAAAAAACAAAAAGCTCCACTCCCTAGAAGCTATCTTTACTGTAGAGAATGCTGACATCTGTGCAGTCACTGAGTCACAGTTTAAAGCCATGGAGAGCACACCAACAGTGCAAGCCAAAGTTATAATGCCTTCCACACATTTAGGCCAACTACTTCACAGGCAGGGAGTAAAGGTGGAGATGTCTCTATTTACATCAAAAATAAATATACTTCAAGGCTAGTCAAACAGGACAATGCACTTGAGCTGGTTCTTGTTCAAATCACCATAGGTAAAATCCAATACCACTTTGTTGCAAGCTATAGGTCCCCCTCTATGACTTAGAAAACCCATACCATGTAATTAAACTTATTAGAAACACTAACCATCCAACCCAATACCATATTAATGGTTGCTGCAATTACCCCACTATTAACTGGGAATCCTATATGACACCAAACATGCAGGCGCAGAGATTCCTGGATTTTGTAAACACAAACTCGCTGGCCCAGATAGTCATTACGCTAACCGGGGATGCAACTATACTGGATGTGGTCCTCCCTAATACAGGAGACTGCTGCGCACATCCTGCTGTAATGCCTTCCCTGGTAAGGTCAGACCACAAAATGGTCTCCTTTGAAGTAAAAATAAAACCTGGACCCCCCTAGTAAACCTGGAATATGCAGGAACTATTATAAGGCTGACCTCCTGCTATTGAGTGAGAACATGGTAAAATTTCAAGCAGCATAACCCTGGGAACACTGTTGCCTATGTAGAACTGTTCACAGAAACTCTATACAAGCATGTTAATAGCTGCATAGAGGCAGCTGTACCCACCAGGAAGAAGTACAGAACTAACTCAAAATAACAAGCCACCATGGTGGAATCGCAAAATCAGTAGACTGTATAACAGGAGGAAGAAAATCATGGCAAAAATTAGGAGGTACAGCACTCAGCAGAATAAAAGCACTCTAATCAAACTAAAACAACTCAGAGGACAAATAACATCTACCAAAGCCAAATTTGAGGTAAGTTTGGCCTCCCAGTCCAAGGACAACCACAAAGCATTCTTTAGCTTTTTCCGCAACCTCAAAGGCAATACACAACTCTGTGCAGAGCTCATTGTAAATGGAACCACCTATGCTGAGCCAGAAGAAATAGTAAACCTCATGGCTGATAAATTCAGCTCCAACTTTAGCCACCCCCCCCAACCTTCCCTCAGGAAATATCATCAAATGTAACTCCTCCTAATATCACTAGGGAACAGGTCCTTAATGCTCTGTCTAAGATCAAGAACCCTGCATCAGTGGGCCCAGACAATATCCCAGGATGCCATCTAAGTAGCATGAAACATGGCCTATCAGGGTCTCTGGAATTACTATTTAACTGCAGCCTCCAAACTGGCTTTGTGCCTCATGAGTGGAGAAAGGCAGAAGTCATCCCTGTGCACAAAGGTGGGCTATCTACAGACCCTGAAAACTACAGACCCATAAGTCTCACTGGTCTTACATGTAAAGCCATGGAAGGAATTATCATGGAGATGATCAGTAGAGATATAGTAAACCTCCAGACACTGGACCCAACCCAGTTTGGTTTTGTCAAGGGCAGATCATGCCTATTCAACCTGGTGGACTTCTTTGAAAAGGTCACCAAAGCAAAGGATGAAGACAGAATCGTTCACACTGCCTACCTTGACCCAGACAAGACATTTGACACAATACTCCACTAAGGCATCATTGACAAACTCAAGAGGTTAAGTACAAACCCGTGTGTCACCCGGTGGATAGTGATTCAACAATGCCATTATGGTTGTATCCAGAAATAACTTTAGGCAATTTAGCAATGTCACCGTTATCAAAAATAAGGCTTAGTGATTCTTCTTAGTCAGCAAAGTTGTCATCAACATAACAATCAGAAATGAGGATTCATGGGTCAACAAAATCAGCTACAATGGACAGTGACTGAAATTCAGCCCAAGATCCATCAGTAATTCAGGTGGCCAAGCTTCACATGTGGAACTGCAACCAGTCAAAACTTCAGTTTGAAGTTTGTTTGGGAATCAATGGTATATGGACTACAAAAAGAAAATGTCATTTGTTTGTGATTCTTCGGAAACTCCCTCCAGCCCTGGCCTGCTTTATTTCTTATAGGTTCATAGGTTGGTACTAGGCTATCGGCCCTAGGGCCTATACAAGCCTAGCCATAACAATTCTCTGGATATTTCTTCCCACAGTATTTACTTCCCTGGACCCCTGTCTAGCAGGACGACTGACGTGATCCCCGGGGTGAATTTCCTATCTCCCATCGAATCATCAAGGTTCCTTTTGAAGAGGGCCAAGGAGGTGCTCTGCTTGACATGTATGGGCAGTCTATTCCAGAGTCTGGGGAGTCTCTGGGTCAGGAACCTATCCCTCCAGCATGTTTTGTTTATTGTGATGACAAGGTTTAGATCCCTGGAGCGTGTGGCTCTGAGGTATTGGGATTTCTTTAAGTGGAGCATGTCCAACAGCTCAGGGTTTGACGTGGCCTTGTATGTTAAGCAGAGATTGCCTCTGAGTAGACGATATGCCACAGAGTATAGCTGGAGTATTTTTAGACAGTCAGCATATGGCATCTGCTTTAGGCCTGTGATTCTTTTAGTGAGGTATTTCTGCGGCCTTTCCAGCTGTTGCAGATGTCTTGTGAGGTACATACACACTGAGCAGAGTGGATGAGAGGTGTTGACTCCAACTCTTAGCTGAGATATACAAGTATCCTGTTTTTTTTTTCGATTATTTATACAGTTTATTGTTTCTAGCAATTTATATATAGCACTTTTATTGTAATCTGCAGGGTAACTGATTTGTTTGCAGTTAAAAGCATTCTGTATCTTTACAAATCTTTATCTGTTTAAAAACTTTCATTTTGTGGCTTTCTGTAGTGCTTTCTTGAATTAGTTGAAGCTTTTCTTTACCTTGGCTAGAGTGTATTAATTGGCTGCAGGCTAGTGGGGTCTGGTTCTTTTGTGTTTTTGTAAAAAAAAAAAAAAAAAAAGTTGTTTTTCTGGTATTTAAGCCCTAACTTTGGGAGAGTCTCTGTCTATACACACTGAGCAGAGTGGATGAGAGGTGCTGACTCCAACTCTTAGCTGAGATATATAAGTATCCTGTTTTTTTTCGATTATTTATACAGTTTATTGTTTCTAGCAATTTATATATAGCACTTTTATTGTAATCTGCACGGGTAACTGATTTGTTTGAAGTTAAAAGCATTCTGTATCTTTACAAATCTTTATCTGTTTAAAAACTTTCATGTTGTGGCTTTCTGTAGTGCTTTGTAATTTATTCCCACCCGCCCTCCCTGTTGGTGTCTTGCTGTTTTGCTGTTATAATTGGTGGCTTTGTAGTTGCCCGCCCCTACTGTAGATCTGATCTGGGACACTCCTCCCAGTCTAGTGTCATTAAGAGAACATTTGATAAGGCCTTCTGTTTCTCCTTTTTCCCTTTCAAAAAAAAAAAAAAAACATTTTTTGCCTGAATTTCCTTATGTTCTGACTGTGCTTCTCAAACATTTTGGAAATATAGAGTATATTTTAGAGTATTTATTATAACTGTAATTGCCTTAATATTGCTACAACCAGGGTTGCCAGATTTCCGATTGGCCAGGTAGGGACAAAGTGAACACAAAAAAAAAAAAATAATGTGGAACATCAGAGTTCCATATTAAACAAAAGTAGCAAAGTAGCTCTGTGTTTATTTTTTATTTGATTGGCCCAGGCCAATCAAAAATAAATAAACATAAAACTACTTCTGTTTAATGCGAAACATTGCAGTTCCGCATTAAACAGAAGTAGCTCTGTTTTGCGATTTTTTGATTGGCCTGTATACCGGTATACGGGCCAATCAAAAATCACTAAAAATGGAGCTACTTCTGTTTGATGTGGAACATCGCAGTTCCGCATTAAACAGAAGTAGCTCTGTTTTGCGATTTTTTGATTGGCCCGTATACCGGCATACAGGCCAATCAAAAATTGCTAAAAACTGAGCTACTTCTGTTTAATGTGGAACATCGCAGTTCCGCATTAAACAGAAGTAGCTCTGTTTTGTGATTTTTTGATTGGGCCATATACCGGTATACGGGCCAATCAAAAATCACTAAAAACGGAGCTACTTCTGTTTAATGCAGAACATTGCAGTTCCGCATTAAACAGAAGTAGCTCTGTTTTGCGATTTTTTGATTGGCCCGTATACCGGTATGTGGGCCAATCAAAAATCACTAAAAACGGAGCTACTTCCATTTAATGCGGAACTGCGATTTCCGCATTAAGCACAAGAAGCTCCGTGTTTAGCTATTTTTGATTGGCCCGTATGCCGGTATAACGGCCAATCAAAAAAAAAAAAACAAAAAAAACAAAGCGGAGGCTGCCCGGGATTTAAACCGGCAGTGCAGGACTCGGGATCAGGCTGCTGATCTCGGGATAGTCCCACCCAAATAGGGACGTCTGGCAACCCTGGCTACAACTCAAGTGCTCTAGGTTGCACTGCATCTGAAGTGTTTGTGTGTTTTAGCTGCTTTTCTGTATATATAGACTTCTCTGTATTTGTAGACTAGCTACTTATTTTGTTGTGTTACTGCCTCTTAAATTGTTTTTCAGTTGTGCACTTGCCTTGCTTCATTTAAAAAGTTTTAAATTGCTAATTTTGAAGAGTTTTAATTGCATTTACTGTTTCAGACTACACACTCAAGTGTGTTAGCCTTTTCTATGTTTATTTACTGTATTATTGCATTGTTTAGCCTGTTTCAACAAAAAAAAATATATATATACTATCTTGTTTGCTCGTTTCCCACCTTTTCTAGTCAGTCCATATCCCAGGCTTTGCTTGTCTCAGGACTTTATTTTCTGTGTTCAGAGCTATCCAGACCTTGCTGTGGTAGAGGGGAAGTCCTACTGCCTACCAGTGGGACTGGTGAGCATTGTACTGCCTATCTAACATTAGAGGAGTGTTTTCCAGCTCTGAAATTGTAATTTTATTAGCCTTTTGGGGCTGATTTCTATTCCTTTCAACTTTCTGGCTTAAAAACGTGTGTGTTTGCACATTTTTCACATCGTGCAGCACTACGAGGCTACAGTTAAACTATTCCCGGTACCAGAAAGTCTGCTGTTCAAATTTTCCCTTAAAACTAGCTGGTTTCTCAGTAGTAGCACTAAAATCTGAACCCCTGTGACTAGCACTTGCTCTAGAACCTGCTGGAAACCACTAGGAAGCCTGAAACTGATAAAAGCACTCAGCTGTCCTTGTCAATAAGGAGAAATAAATCATAGGCACTAAACAGCCTACAATTGCAAAGTACCTTGCAAAGGTAAGGGAAAACAGCTCTTAAACTTTACAAAAAAGCACCTAAACAGGCATTTCCAAGGGTCATCTTCCGGTGATTTCTCCTGTCCACCTGGTGAATCTGGGCATACTGGGGCAATGTGGCAACAACCTCATGTACACAGACAATCCTCTCCTCATACCACCCACCACTACAACCTGCGAGAGATGCACTTACATAGCCAAACTGGAAGCAGAGCTCTCTCCGGTCAAGATTGTGCAAGACAGTCAAGAGGAGAAGGCTAACACCTGCATTACACCTCTAGCAACTCATAGCCCTTCAAAGCCCACACCATCAACACCCACACATAGCAACACTAAACCCACATATGCAGAGGCCCTTAACATTAACCTGCCCAAGCAACAAGGACCTCCGAAGCCGAAACACAAGCAAACACCAGTCACAACCAAAGTGACACATAGCTCACAACACTAGTGTGCCACCCAACAACAGCCCCTAAGGCAAGACAATGTACCCAACACTTTAGTCATAGGTGACTCTATAGTCAGGCACACTGATGTCCCACTCACCAGGCTGAACAAGGAGAAACTTACAGTCAGCTGCTTGTCGGGTGCCAGGATCCACCACATAACGCATGCACTCAAGTCACTCCACAACAAGTACAAATATGACTCCGTCATTGTCCATGCTGGAGTGAATGACTTGAGACGTACCTCCCTGGACTACATGAAAAGAGACATGGAAGAGCTCTTGGATCATGTGACCCAGGCAGGTATGACCCTAGCCCTGAGTAGCATCCTGCCTTCGCCCAGAATGATACCACAATAGAAGGGCAACATGATTGACTTCAACAATTGGCTAAGCTTCTGGTGTCATATAAAGGGGATCCAGTATTTGTCTGCCTGGGAAGACATGATCGACAAACCATGATGCTTTGCCAGAGATTGTCTGCACCTGTCACCCCTGGGATTCAGGTTACTGGCTAAAGCTCTTGCCACCCTTATAGTGCCTTTTTTAGGCAAGGTTCAAAAGATAAAACCACCACTGTAACAGATACAAGCATGCAAAATCTGAAGGTAATGCTACTCAATGCTAGAAGTCTAAACCTCAAAATGCACACTCTCGAGGCACTCCTAAAAATGGAGAACATTGATATCTGTGCAGTGACTGAGACCTGGTTCAAAGCTCCAGAGAGCACTCCTGCAATACCAGGCTAAAATTCTTACCACACTTTTCGGCCACAAAACCAAGACAGAAACACTAAAGGTGGAGGAGTGTCCATATTCACCAAGGATATTCACACCTCCAGGCTAGTTGCCCAACACAGTGCATCTCAAATTCTCCAGGTGCAACTAACACTAGGTAAGACCACAATCCAAATTGTAGCTTGCTACAGATCCCCCACCATACCCCAATATTCCCACTACACCTTCCTAAACATACTGGAAAATATTAAGATACAACCAAACACCCTAATAGTGGGTGATTTCAACTACCCTACCATTAATTGGGCAAATTACTCCGGTACCAACTCCTTTTCCCAACGGTTCTTGGAATTTATAAATTCCAACGCCCTGGATCAGCTAATCCATTGTCCCACCAGGGACTCCAATATCCTAGACCTGGTCATTACCAACATGGGAGACAGATGCTCCACACCAGTGGTCACCCCCTCATTGGTCAGGTCTGACCATAAGCAAATCACCCTTGACATCCACATCCCACCCCCACCCCCAGTAAGGAAACCTCCTTAAAACACTTCTCCAAAGCCAACTTCATGCTACTGAAGACAGATGTGACAAACTTCACAACACCCATGCAGACGGGATCTGGAAATTCGACTGCAGAATCCTACACTAAGGCATTGTACGAGCACATCCACTCGTGCATGAATCGTGCCATCCCAAATAGAACCAAGATGATCTTCTTCAAAAAAAGGAAGCCAATCTGGTGGTCCCCTGCTATAACCAAACTATACAACAGAAGGATGAAACTGTTGCAGAAAAGAGGAAAATCCCAGGATGCAAAAAACTCCCTCACCAGCCTCAGTAAGAAACTGAGATCCCTCATAAAATCCTCAAAAGCTAGTTACGAAAATAAAATTGCCAAAGATTCCAAATACCACCACAAGGCATTCTATAGTTATGTCAAGAATCTAAATGGCAATGCTCCGATCTGCTCTGAGCTACAACAAAATGGCATTAAATATACTGATCCCAAGGATATTGCCAATATCCTGGCAGATCGATTTAGTGCCAACTTCACCCCCTAAAGGGCCCAGCTCAATACCAAAAGATTGCCAAATTCCGATAATCACAGCCACACAGGTAGAAACAGCACTCTCCAAAGCTAAGAATACAGCATCCATGGGACCAGATGACATCCCAGGCTGTGTACTACATGAACTACAAAATGAACTGGCACCCCACCTAAGTGTCCTCACCTCAGGCTTTGTGCCCACTGAGTGGCGCACAGCTACAGTTATCCCACTCCACAAGGGAGGATCTGCCTTGGATCCTGGGAACTACCGTCCTGTCAGTCT
The DNA here is from genome assembly GCF_019279795.1 of Protopterus annectens. Classification (NCBI taxonomy): domain Eukaryota; kingdom Metazoa; phylum Chordata; order Ceratodontiformes; family Protopteridae; genus Protopterus; species Protopterus annectens. The sequence continues at coordinate 92,460,124 of NC_056727.1, read as the reverse complement.
GACAAGCCTGATCTGCAAGGACATGGAACGCAATATTATGGAACTTATAAACAAAGATATTTGCACCCTTCAAACACTGGACCGCACCCAGTTTGGGTTTGTGAAGGGCCGATCTTGTCTCCTGAATCTGATTGACTTCTTCGAATCAGTCTCCAGAGCTGTGGACGAGGGTAAGGCGATCCACACAGCCTGTCTAGACCTTGCCAAGGCATTCAACACCATCCTCCACTCTGGAATCATAGATAAACTTACTAAGCTATGCATAAATTCCTACATCACTCGATGGGTTGCCAACTGGCTTACTGACAGAACCCAGACTGTAAAAGTAGCAGACTCCGAATCCAGCACCAGACAAGTGACAAGTGGAGTACCTCAGGGTTCAGTCCTGGGACCACTCTTGTTTGGCATCTACTTCTCTGAAGTACAAGCCAACACTAAGGGACTCTGGCTAACAAAGTTTGCAGATGACTGCAAACTGGGAGCCATTATAGAATCCCCAAATGATGTGGATATTCTACAAAAGGGCCTTACAGAAACAAATGCCTGGTGCCAGAGCCATGGGCTCAAGCTTAATGCCAAGAAATGTGTAGTTATCCCCTTTGGAAAAAAAACATGTACCCATGAACTACCACATAGGTGGCAGGACACTAAACATCGAAAGTGTGATGAGAGACTTAGGGACACAAGTGGACTGTGGTCTCACTTTCGATAACCACATCGCCACAACAGTCAGGAAATCCTTCAATGTGGCACACCTCGTCACTAAGGGCTTTTCATCCAGAAAAAAAGAGGTCATTGTCCCACTGTACTCATCCCTCATTAGACCCATTATAGAGTATGATGCCCCATTTGGTATGTACCTCACAAGACATCTGCAACAGCTGGAAAGGCCACAGAAATACCTCACTAAAAGAATCACAGGCCTAAAGCAGATGCCATATGCTGACCGTCTAAAAAAACTCCAGCTATACTCCGCGGCATATCGTCTACTCAGAGGCGATCTCTGCTTAACATACAAGGCCATGTCAAACCCTGAGCTGTTGGACATGCTCCACTTAAAGAAATCCCAATCCCTCAGAGCCACACGCTCCAGGGATCTAAACCTTATCATCACAATGAACAAAACATGCTGGAGGGATAGGTTCCTGACCCAGAGACTCCCCATACTCTGGAATAGACTGCTCATACATGTCAAGCAGAGTGCCTCATTGGCCCACTTCAAAAGGAACCTTGATGATTGGATGGGAGATATGAAATTCACCTCGGGGATCATGTCAGTCGCCCTGCTAGACAGGAGCCCAGAGAAGTAAATATTGTGGGAAGAAATTTCCAGGAAATTGTTATGGCTAGGCTTGCATAGGCCTTAGGGCCAATAGCCTAGTACCAACCTATGAACCTATACCAAATGGGGCATTGTACTCTATAATGTATGGACTTACTATGACAGACAGGCCAAATATTATTTGTCTTCATTTTACAGCATTTCCTCTACTTATCTGGAGCCATTGGAACTGTAATTACTGAACATTTTTTTTTTTATCAGAGATAAACATTTAAGAAAAATCAGAAGTGGGCGTTTGGTTAAAATTGAACAGAGAACACCAGACTAGCATGCTAAGTTTAACACACTGTATTATGTTTGTTTGTTTGTGTCTTTCGGCTTTTCCTGGTTAGGGGTCGCCACAGCGGAACTCCGGTCCGCTAATGATTGGCAGTTGATTTTTTACATACCTGCTTGCCAAGCCTGACGTACAACCTTCAACAAAGGTATGCCCATTCACGCATGTCTCCACGCAGAAGACGCTCTAGCTGAGAATCGAACCGGACAGAGTATTACTGTGAGACGACAACGCTACCGCAGCACTACCACCACGTGCTGCATTATGTATGTACACAAAAAACATGAATATTAGTAACTGTTATATACCAGCTGCACACAGTGTGTGAGTGTGGGGGGGATTCTGTTAATTCCAATGCCAGCAACTGAGGCAGAAATTGAAGCAGCTTTTCATACAGTCTTTATAACTGAAAATCTGAAAACTTCACATACCTTTGCAAGGTTCTATGCCATTTAGACTGATTCCACCACTGTTGGCGATGACTTGTTACATTAAGAATGGGACACTTTATGTTGGATGGAGTAACTGCAATTTCACCTGACAAAATATGTGATGGGGATAGATGGTAGTGTCTGGTACCACCACATGAATTTTGTATCTGTGAAGAAGCTTATCCCTAGTTACCAATCGACTGGTTGGGATGCTATATAGGCTGTGTAATTACAGCTGTTCAATGTAGAGAGACGTCTCTAGTGGAAAGATTCACAATGCTTACCAAAATAGGAAGGCAAAGGACATTAAAAATCCAGTAAAAAAATATGCACTTCTTGGGTTTACCATCACATAGTAGAAGCCACTGCATTTAAAGGGATTAGCGTACATGGACGTGGGTAATGGCGTTTATCTCTGGAGCAGGAATCCTGCTCACTTATGGGTCAATGAAGTTGATCTGGGAGTTGAGAAAAATGTCTTGTCTGTTAGAAGTATGCTTCTTTTGAATTAATAAATAAAATGACTGTTGAAATGACTACCATGTGCAGTTTGGTGCTGCAGAATAGAATGGCACTTAATTTCACCCTTCTAAGGGTAGTTCATGCACACATCGAAATGTAGTGCTGCTTGCTTACTCCCAGTAACTCAAATGCCATTATTAGTGACTTGGAAATTATACAAAAAGTTGATGAGCTGTTGCATGCAAAAGAAGCTGACAGCTCTCAGTGGGCATGGTTAACTAACTTGTTTTCTGGGTGGGAAGGAGGTATTTTGAAGTTTTTTCTTTTGATTGCTATCATAATAATTTAGCAATCATTTTATGCATGTGCAAAATGATAGTTATGAAGCTTCTTGGATTTAGAAAACCATGAAATTATAAAATGTGCATATTAAAAATAGAGTTGAAACATTGCCACTAACTGCTGTTGTAGAAAATCATGATGGAGGAAAGTATAGTGAGGAAAGTGTATTGAAAGATTTCAGTCGTATGCATAAAAATTTGTTTGAGAGAGTGCTTTAAACAGAAAATTCAAACTGTCTTTTTATTCCATTTAATCATGCAGATGTTTTTATAGCTCATAAAATCATATTTGTTAAACAGCTGTATAAGCATTGTGCATGTCAAGACCAGAACGAAACTGCATGTGATAAATGTCTGATTGCATGTGAAAAAGTGTCTACCCATTTGAAGACTTGTTGCCATTGTACAGTCATTAGAAATGATATGACATGAGTGATGCTTCATAGGTTCATAGGTAGATACTAGGCTATCTGCCCTAGGGCATTTATAAACCTTAATCAGAGTGTATTTGGCTTCCGCCTCCCTATTAGATTAGCCTACTGTGCCTCTGTAAAGTAGGTCACAGAAGGTACCCTTTTAAGATTAGTTTACTGTGCCTCTGTCTAGCAGGGACACAGGAGAGATCCCAGGGGTGAATTTGCGATTTTCCATCCACGCGTCCAAATTTCGCTTGAAAAGGGTCAGCGAGGGGCTATGTCTAACATGAATTGGGATTCTATTCCAGAGTGAGGGGAGCCTCTGGGAAATGACTCTGTCCCTCCAGCATGTCCTATTTATTTTTGTGCTAAGGTTTAGGTCCCTGGAGTGTGTAGCTCTAAGGGACTTGGATTTTTTGAGGTGGAGCATGTCCATTAATTCAGGGTTTGACATGGCTTTGTACGTCAGGCATAGATCGCCTCTGAGTAGGCGGTAAGCAACTGAGTAGAGCTGGAGTTTCTTTAGTCGAGCTGCATAGGACATCTGTAGCCCATGATCCTCTTGGTGAGGTACTTCTGGGGTCTCTCCAGTTGCTGCAGGTGTCGGGTAAGGTACATCCCAAAAGGGGCATTGTATTCAATTATGGGCCTGATGAGTGACGAGTAGAGGGGCACAGTGACCTCACTTGATCTAGATGCGAACCCTTTTGTGATAAGGTGGGCTATATAGAAGGTCTTTCTAACCACTTTGGCAACGTGATTATCAAAGGAGAGATTACTATCTATGTTGGTCCCCAAATCTCTAATTACTTCTTCTGTACTTAATGAATTACCACCTATGTGGTAATTTGTGGGCACCTTGTTTTTCCCAAAGGGGATGACTTTGCACTTTTTAGCATTTAGCTTGAGGCCGTGGTTCTGGCACCAAGCATCCGTCTCTGTGAGACCCTTTTGGAGGATACTTGTGTCAGCTGGAGATTCGATTATGGCCCCCAGTTTGCAGTCATCTGTGAACTTTGTCAGCCATAATCCCCCCGTGTTAGCCTGAACCTCAGAGAAGTATATACCGAACAAGAGAGGTCCCAGAACTGAGCCCTGTGGGATGCCACTTGTAACTGGTTTGGATTCAGACATGGCACCTGCGATTCTGACCATGTGGGTTCTATCTCTGAGCCAGTTTGCAACCCATCTTGTGATATAGGGGTTGATATTTAAGCTGGTAAGCTTATTTATGATGCCCGAGTGGGGTATTGTGTTGAAGGCTTTTGCGAGGTCCAGGTAGGCTGTGTGGACTACCTTGCCCTCATCTGTGGCTTTGGTAACTGTTTCAAAGAAATCAACTAGGTTTAAGAGGCAAGATCTGCCCTTAACAAAGCCAAATTGGGTAGGGTCCATTGTCTGGAGGCTCCCAATGTCTTTGTTTATGAGTTCCATGATAATACGCTCCATAGCTTTACAGACCAGACTAGTCAAGCTTATGGGGCAATAGTTTCCGGGGTCCGTTGTGGCACCACCTTTGTGGAGTGGGACCACTGTAGCTGTACGCCATTCTTTGGGTACATATCCTGTAGTAAGGCTAAGTTTGAACAGTGACTTAATGTGAGGGTTCATTTCTTCTTGGAGCTCGTGTAGGACACAGCCTGGGACACCGTCCGGTCCCATAGATGCTGTGTTTTTTGCTTTGGAGAGGGCAGCTTTCACCTGTGCATCTGTGATGTCAGGGAGGTTACATTCAGTTGGGATAGACGTTTGCTCCTTTGGGGGGAAGGGGTGGAGAAGTTTGCGCTGAATCTGTCTGCCAGGATGTTGGCTATGTCTGTAGGTTCGGTATATTTTGTACCATTATGCAACAATTCAGAGCATATCTGGGAGTTTCCGCCCATGTTTCTGACATAACTAAAGAAGGCCTTGTGATTATCTTTAGTGTCTAGGGCAATTTTTCTTTCAAAACTGGCCTTTGATGATTTTATGAGGGATCAAAGTTTCTTGCTAATACTGATCAGAGATGCCTTCCCTTTTTGGGATTTTGCTTTGTCATGTAGTAGCTTCCTCCTTCTGTTGTATAACTTATTTATGGCCAGGGTCCACCAGACCGGTCTCCTGTTTTTGGAGGAGTGAGTCTTAGTTTTATTTGGGATAGCACGATCCATGCATTCCTGCAGGTGCTCATAGAATGCATTTGTAAAGGATTCTGCGGATTGGGCTGTATTATCCTCTGGCCCGGGGGCTTTGAAGGATTCCACCTCAGTCTTGAGAAGTGCAAAGTTGGCTTTGGAGAAATTCTTTACAGTGATTTCCTTGGCTGGGGGTGGGGACGGGATATGGATGTCCAGAGAAATTTGTTTATGGTCTGATCTTACCAATGAGGGGTTTACCTCTGGTGTGGAACATAGAGTCCTCATGTTGGTGATGACCAGGTCTAATATGTTGTTCCCTCTTGTGGGAGTGGTGACCAGTTGTTCCATTGCGTTAGAGTTTATAAATTCAAGGAACCGTTGGGCGAGGGTGTTTGGGCTTGAGTAGTTTTCCCAGTCATTGTTTGGGTAGTTGAAGTCACCCAATAACATAGTGTTTGGAGAGACCTTCATATTCTCCAGTGTTCTCAGGAATGCCAAGTGGGGTTCCTGTAATAAGGAGGGTGTTCTGTAGCAGGCTACAAACTGAAAGGCAGTTTTGCCCACTGTTAGTTGCACATGGATGGTTTCCGATGCTTCGTGCAGTGCCACTAACCTGGAGGTGTAGGTATCTTTGATGAATATAGATACTCCCCCTCCTTTTGTGCTTCGGTCTGAATTTTGGGGCTGAAACGCATGGTATGAGTTATAACCTGGTAGTGCTGGGGTGCTCTCAGGAGCCTTGAACCAGGTTTCTGTTACTGCACAGACATCGATTTTCTCCATACTGAGGAGAATCTCGAGTGCATGCATCTTGAGGTTTAGACTTCTGGCATTGAGTAGCATTACCTTTAGTTTTTTTATCTTTGGGTTGTCTATGGAGGTGGGTTTGTCCTTTGAGCCTTGCCTAAAAAAGGCACTATGGGGATAGCAAGAGCCTCGGCCAGTATACGAAAGCCTAAGGGTGACAGGTGCAAGCCGTCCCTAGCGAAGCAACGTGGCTTGTCGAGCATGTCATCCCAGGCTGACAGACACTGGATCCCCTTTGAATGACACCAATACTTTAGCCAATTGTTGAAACTGATCATTTTGTCTTTATACTGTGGCATCATTCTTGGTGAGGGCAAGATGCTACTCAAGGTCAGGGTCATACCAGCCTGGGCTACATGGTCAGAGAGCTCCTCTATGTCTCTCTTCATGTAGTCCAGGGAGGTACGTCTCAGGTCATTCACACCAGCATGGACAATGACGGAGTCATACTTGTACTTGCTTCGGAGTGGCCTGAGTGCTTGCATTATGTGGCGGATCCTGGCACCTGACAGGCAGCTTACAGTGACCTTCTCCTTGTTCAGTCTGATGAGTGGGACGTCAGTGTGCCGGACAATAAAGTCCCCTATAACAAGTGTATTTGGTGTGTTGTTTGGCCTTATGGGCTGTGACTGTGAGGCACACTGATTTTGTGAGATATGTGATTTGTGGGTATTGTTGAGGGGTGGCTGTTGCTTGGATATCTGCTTAGGAGGTCTTTGCTGTTTAGGCAGATTTTTATTTAGAACCTCCAGGTTTGTTTTTGTGTGTTTATGTGTTGGGTATGCAGATGCAATAGGTCTGTGTGAGACTGGATTTGTGGTGTGGGTGGTTACCTTTTCCTCCTGACTGACTGTGCAAGTCTTGGGTTGAGAGAGCTCTGCCTCCAGTTTGGCTGTGTAACTGCATCTCTCACATGTATTAGAGTTTGTTGGTAGGAGGAGAGGGTTGTCTGTGTACATAAGGCAATTGTAACATTGCCTCAAAATTCCCAGATTCACCAGCTGGACTGGAGAGTAACCTTGAAACTGACCCTTGGACATACCAGATTAGTATAGGGAACTGTTTTTTTGCTGATCAGATTAGGGAAGGGAACTGATTTTTCACTTGATCAGTAAGGACCAATCGGGAGTCTAATACTTATGAGAAGTCAAGGAGGGTGTAGTGCTTTAGTTAGTTAGTGTTTCCTTATAAGAGCTGAGCAAGTGCAGGGCTTTAGAAAGAGAATAGAGTGATTGATTACTTTGAGAGTTTGAACAGTTCTAAGGGAAAAAGTGAAGAGCAGACTTTGTGGAGCCTGGAATAGTTTAAACCTGTTTAGGCAGCACTGCCCGACGCTGCTCGGTGCGCAAAACTGCGCAAAAAGAGAGTTGTAGAGTTTTAAGAGAGAGAGATCAAGGAGTTTAGAATTGACCCAAAATGGCCAATAAAACTACAGCTTCTAGGTAGTATCCATTCCTCCAGGGACAAGCAGGCTGTTCAGTGTTAACCACTCCCACTGGTGAACACATTGACTTCCCTTTAGCCCAAGCAAGCACTGGCCTTCTAGAAACTTCCAAACAGTTCAGAACAGCAAATCTGTAACTGAACTTTCTTAACTTCCAGAAAGTGGGAAAAGAGCAATATATATATATATATATTTTTGTAGTTTAAAGGTAGCAGAGATACACAAGCAGCAAAATAATCCCAACAGTGCAATAAATGACCCCACACTTGAGTGCTATGCCAAAATCAGATAAAATGCAGTTTTAGAGAAAAAAAAACTATTTTAAATTAAGTGCAACACAGGAAATGCAGTAAACATTCTCTAAATGTGTTCCAAGTACTGTTACTGTTACAGATATAAACTTTAGCAAGCCGGAAAATGCCAAAATGTAGGTGGCAAAGCAGTAAAACTTAACAAAAAATCAGAAGAAAATACTTAAAATCACAAAAGTGGCTCATTTTCTTCTCTCAGTGTTTTCTCCTCTTGGTAGGTGCTTCAGCAACAACTATCAAGCCTGTAAAGATGCCAAAACCATGAGGCAGCCTGGTTTTAAGAGAGAGAGATCAAGGAGTTTAGAATTGACCCAAAATGGCCAATAAAACTACAGCTTCTAGGTAGTAACACTCCTCCAGGGACAGGCAGGCTGTTCAGTGTTAACCACTCCCACTGGTGAACACAGAGACCTCCCTTTAGCCCAAGCAAGCACTGGTTTTCTAGAAACTTCCAAACAGTTCAGAACAGCAAATCTGTAACTGAACTTTCTTAACTTTCAGAAAGTGGGAAAAAAGCAAGAGTTTTTTTTTTTTTTTTTTTTTTCTTGTAGTTTAAAGGTAGCAGAGATACACAAGCAGCAAAATAATCACAACAGTGCAATAAATGACCCCACACTTGAGTGCTATGCCAAAATCAGGTAAAATACAGTTTTTAGAGAAAAAAAATGATTTTAAATTAAGTGCAACACAGAAAATGCAGTAAACAGGCTCTAGATGTGTTCCAAGTACTGTTACTGTTACAGGTATAAACTTTAGCAAGCCGGAAAATGCCAAAAAGTAGGCAGCAAAGCAGTAAAACTTAACAACAAATCAGAAGAAAATACTTAAAATCACAAAAGTGGCTCCTTTTCTTCTCTCAGCGTTTTCTCCTCTTGGAAGGTGCTTCAGCAACAACTAGCCAGCCTGAAAAGATGCCAAAACCACGAGGCAGCCTGGTTTTAAGAGAGAGAGATCAAGGAGTTTAGAATTGACCCAAAATGGCCAATAAAACTACAGCTTCTAAGTAGTAACCACTCCTCCAGGGGCAGGCAGGCTGTTCAGTGTTAACCACTCCCACTGGTGAACACAGAGACTTTCCTTTAGCCCAGGCAAGCACTGGTCTTCTAGAAACTTCCAAACAGTTCAGAACAGCAAATCTGTAACTGAACTTTCTTAACTTTCAGAAAGTGGGAAAAAAAGCATGATTTTTTTTCTTTTTGTTGTAGTTTAAAGGTAGCAGAGATACACAAGCAGCAAAATAATCACAACAGTGCAATAAATGATCCCACACTTGAGTGCTAGGCCAAAATCAGGTAAAATGCAGTTTTTAGAGAAAAAAAACAATTTTAAATTAAGTGCAACACAGGAAATGCAGTAAACAGGCTCTAGATGTGTTCCAAGTACTGTTACTGTTACAGATATAAACTTTAGCAAGCCGGAAAATGCCAAAAAGTAGGTGGCAAAGCAGTAAAACTTAACAAAAAATCAGAAGAAAATACTTAAAATCACAAAAGTGGATCCTTTTCTTCTCTCAGTGTTTTCTCCTCTTGGTAGGTCTTCAGCAACAACTAGCAAGCCTGAAAAGACCATAGTGTCAACTTGGGGATTGTGAAGGGAGAAGTTTAAAAAAAATGGGAAAAATGTTCTGGGATTACATTTTCTCTTTCTGTGTTCCATGTTGTTTCAAGATGCATTCTGACAATTTTAAGTTTATTTGTGATCATCTATTTCCTGGCAGCTTGGATAGTGCCAGCATAGAAAGATCCAACATGGAAGATTGGAATTTGTGCCTAATATAGAAAAGCACAGCTAAGGGATGTGCTTTTTCTCACAAGCAAAATAATAAGGTGTTTAGGTTTAATTGGTCAGTGGCTGTAATTTAATAGATACAAAGCATTCTGCCTAGAAGTAATAGTAATGTAAAAGAATGAAGTTTCTTGTGTTTGAGGAGACAACACCTTGAGTGCTTAGTCTTTAATGTACGTGTGTTCTTACAATAAAGGAGATCATTGCTTTGCTAAACTGTGTTACATTTTTCTGCCATTACAGATCCAAATTGTCACATTACAAGAAATACATTTTGATAGAAGTTATCACGTACTTCCTAATGAGAGAAAGAAAAGGAATATAAGTTAACTAGAATAACGTAAAAGCTTCATTATAGTATAGTTTGACGTATTGGTTTGAAATGCTGTGGCCTAGTTCTTTATAAATACAGGCATTCTATAAGGATACTTAAATTTACATTATACAACGATCCCCCATTAATATTCCAAAACGTGCACGCTGATTGGTCAGCGTGCACGTTGTAAATCAGAGTTATAGTAATGGAAAAAGGTCCAGTTGCCCGGACTTGTTCCATTAGTATAACTCTTTTTTTACAGCAACGGAGAATGCAAGATCTCCGTTGCTTTTTACACACTGTCTCGCTATGTTAAACGAGTTTAACATAGCGAGACAGCTTTAAAAAAAGTAACGGAGATCTTCCTATCTCATTTGCTTTTTTTAAAGGTGTCTCGCTATGTCAGATGGGATTAACATAGTGAGACAGCTTTAAAAAAAAGCAACGGAGATTCTCTGTTGCTTTTTTTTTTTTAAAGCTGTCTCGCTATGTTAAACTCCTTTAACATAGCGAGACACTTTGTAAAAAGCAACGGAGATCTTGCTTTCTCCATGCTTACGCAGTACATCAGAACTGCCGCAGAATACCAAACAGCTACAGAAGGGCAGCAAGGAGGCATTATACAATGCCATTATTTAAGAAAAGTATTTTTTTTTTCTTAAATAATGTCATTGTATAATAGCAATAACCCACTTCTGGGTGTGGGTAATGCTGGATTTACCCACAGTTGTCTTTGTTTGGCCACTCGGGCTTTGCCCTCGTGACCAAACCACACCAACCGTGGGTAACTCTAGCATTACCCACACCCAGGCGTGGGTTATTGCAATAATAATAATGCCCAGATAATAGTGCTACAGAAAGTGCATCTACACCATAAAGAACAGGAACGTTTTGTAAAAAAAAGAAGTTGTCAGGAGGGTTTCATTGAAATTGGAAAGCAAAAAGGATTTTTATTTTAATTTAAAAGAGTACAGTATTAAGTACTGAAGAATAAATGCGAGGCAGGGACAATTTTACACTGGTGAGAGACTTGGCAGGGTTAAGAATTATAGTGGCTGCACTATACATTCCACTGAAAGCAGTGAATGAAGATATAAAGAGTATTTTAGCAGAAATTATAACACAATAAGAAATAGGAACAGAGCATCTGGAGGGCCAAGATATCATAGAATACTGAGGGCAAATGCATAGAGAAATATATGCATGTATTTGGGCTTATGGGTGTGATGAAAATAACGCAAAGTAAAGCAGAATATACACACTTTCAACAAAATTTGGTTCTTGGGCAAAACTAGATAGATAGATGTTACATTGAAAGACTATTACAACATGGCCTGTACTATGAAAAGGCATCCAGTGATAGTGTCAGATTGTGTACCTATGCAAATTTTGTTTTGTAAGTAAAAGTCTGTTGTGATAAACACTGGGATTTTTTAATATTTCTTCTGAAAAAGGAAGTTGACTAGTGATTGGGTAGATCAAACGTTGACTGATATGTTATTAAAGCTGAACCTAAGCAGTAAAGAACTTGCAAATAACTGAGGTAATTATAAACTGAAGGTTAGAAATATGATTACAATGACAGCAAGTGAAATAATAGAAAGGTACCTAGAGGGCTTAAAAAGTAGGGGATTTACAGAGGTGAAAAAAAAGTAGAACACAGCAAGTTGAATACTGAAAGGAGATGGAATGTCTGTGCAAAATTACTTAGAAAATATGAATGAATTTAGAGCAGAAGTTTTAAAATGGCTATTTTGACAGTAACCCTAGATCAACTAAATTGTTGGCTCAATGGGCCAGATTCCAAGAGAGTTGCCCTCAGTATGACGTACTCTGGTGTAAGCCTGTCCTGATTCCGAAAGGCTTGCTCTTAGTTTCCAAAAGGCCTGCTGTCAGTGTAAGTGACTATACTTTAGTCACTTACACAGAAAGCAAGTCTTTTGGAGTCTGGCCGAATGTCTGAGTCAACAACAGGTTGACTGAATGAATGGATTATGGAAGAGGAAAGCGCAGGAGCTAATACAGGTCTGGCTAGTACCTTTTAGCAATATTTTTTTGGGTGAAACTGTGTCCTTAAATTGGAAATAAGCATTAGTGGTACTTAAACCAAAGATGATGAAAGATACCAGAGACGATGAACGATACTGTTGATCCAGTGTCATACATTTTGATTTTGAATCATGACTACAACATGCTTATAGTGATTTTGGCAAAAAGAATGACAAAAATATTGCTGAGAATAATCAACGTGTCAGTGTGAGTTTATAGAATGTAGGCAAAGATTTAACAATATTAAAAGAAATGTGTGATTCAAAAGGATGCATGTGACAGTGATGTATTAATGTTAAGTGGTTTGGATGACAGTAAAGTGTATGACAGAGTGAGTTGGGAATTTATGAAGAATTTGTTATTCCACAATGTGGAACATGGACGACATTCATTTTTAATATTTTCAGGGGAGCTCAAGCACGGGTGAAGTGTGGTGATGAGCTCTCTAAAGAGTCCCACTTTACAACAGGAGCTAGGCAGGAGTGTCCATTTTTACCATTACTCTTTTGAAAATATTTAGTCATTAAATAGGGGCATAAGACTTCTTCTTTTGGCTGCTCCCGTTAGGGATCGCCACAGCAGATAATCTGTTTCCATTTCTTCCTGTCCTCTGCATCTTGCTCTGTCACACCAACCACCTGTATGTCCTCTCTCACCACATCCATAAACCTTATCTTAGGCATTCCTCTTTTCCTGTTACCTGGCAGCTTCATCCTTAGTATCTTTTTCCCACTATGCTTTGCATCCCTCCTCAGCACATGTCCAAACCAACGTAATCTTGCCTCTCTGGCTTTGTCTCCAAACCTTCTAACCTGGGCTGACCCTCTAATATTGACAATCTAATATACTTATTCCTAATCCTGTCCACCCTCGTCACACCCAGTGCAAATCGTAACATTTTTAACTCTGTCATGTCCAGCTCTGACTCCTGCCTTTTTGACAATGGCACTGTCGACAACCCATATAACCTAGCTGGTCTCACTAGCCTCTTGTAGACCTTCCCTTTCACTCTTACTGGTACTCTTCTGTCACAAATCACTCCTGACACTCTTCTCCACCCACTCCATCCTGCCTGTACTCTCTTCTTTACCTCTTTTCCACACTCCCATTACTTTGAACTGTTCATCCCAAGTATTTAAACTCATCCTCCTTCGCCACCTCTACTCCCTGCATCCTCACAATTCCTCTATTCTCCCTCTCATTCACACACATATATTCTGTCTTAGTCCTGTTGACCTGCATTCCTCTTCTCTCTAGAGCATATCTCCACCTCTCCAGGGTCTCTTCCACCTGTTCCCTACCCTCACTACAGATCAAAATGTCATCTGCAAACATAGTCCACGGGGACTCCTGTCTGATCTCGTCTGTCAACCTGTCCATCACCACTGCAAATAAGAAAGGGCTCACAGCTGATCCTTGATGTAATCCCACCTCCACCTTAAATGCATCCGTCACTCCCACCGCAGACCTCACCGTTGTCACACTACCCTCGTACATATCCTGTAACCACTCTTACATACTTCTCTGACATTCCCAACTTCCTCATACAATACCACAACTCCTCTGTAGGCACCCTGTCATATGCTTTCTTTAAGTCCTCAAAGACACAATGCATCTCCTTCTGACCTTCTCTGTATTTCTCCATCAACACTCTTAGAACAAACATTGCATCTGTAGTTCTCTTTGCTGGCATGAAACCATACTGATGATCACTAATCATCACCTCCCTTCTTAACCTAGCTTCCACTACTCTTTCCCATAACTTCATGCTGTGACTGATCAGTTTAATCACTCTGTAGTTACTACAGCTGCGCACATCACCCTTATTCTTAAAAATCGGTACCAAAACACTTTTTCTCCATTCCTCAGGCATCCTCTCACTTTCCAAGATTTCAATAAACAATCTAGTTAAAAAGTCCACTGCCATTTCACCTAAACACCTCTATGCTTCCACAGGTATGTCATCTGGACCAACAGCCTTGCCATTCTTCATCCTCTTCATAGCTATCCTTACTTCCTCCTTGCTAATCCACTGCACTTCATGATTCACTATCTGCACGTCATCCAACCTTCTCTCCCTCTCATTCTCTTCATTCATCAGCCCCTCAAAGTACTCTTTCCATCTGCTCAACACACTCTCCTCGCTTGTGAGTATGTTTCCCTCATTATCCTTTATCACCCTTACCTGCTGTGGTAGTGGTGCTGCAGTAGTGTTGTCACCTCACAGCAAGACTTTGTCCCGTTCGATTCTCAGCTAGAGCGTCTTCTGTGTGGAGGCATGCGTGAATGGGCGTGCCTTTGTTGAAGGTTGTGTGTCAGGACTGGTAACTCGGCACGTAAAAATCCTCTACCAAACATTAGCGGACCGGAGTTCTGCTGTGGCGACCCCTAACCGGGATAAGCCGAAAGACACAACAACAACCTGCTGCACATCTTTACTAGCTCGGTCCCTCTGTCTAGCCAATCGGTACAGGTCCTTTTCTCCCTCCTTAGTGTCCAACCTTTCATACAACTCGTCATACGCCTTATCTTTAGCCTTCGCCACCTCTCTCTTTGCCATGCATCTCATCTCCTTATACTCCTTTCTACTTTCTTCATCTCTCTGACAATCCCACTTCTTCTTCGCCAACTTCTTTCTCTGTATACTCTCCTGTACTTCCTACGACATTAGAACATAATTGGATATAAATGGAGAAATGCTTTTACTAAGAAGGTAGACCTTTTTTCAGATTACATGTTACTAGACTATGGTACAAAAATGATAATTACTGAACTGAAATACTTTAATGATGTGGCTGGAAACAAAGTAAATGAAACAAAAGTAAAGGCTTTAGTAATGAATCATGCCCCAGTACATGACTTGGTACAAATCTTCTCCTTTTTATGTGGTCATGACAGGATGAGATGCCTGTGAATATGGTTGAAACGGGATGTTGATCAAGCAGCTGAGAACATGTGGGAAGAAATTATTTAAAATATTGTAGAAACTGTTATTTATGGATTGACAATAAAATGCAAGTGAACAATGACCATCTAGAGAAGAAAGAACAAAGAACTGAGATTTTGAGAGCAGATGAGACAGTGGGATGAAGCAATAAAATGGGATTATTGAAGTCTGATCATCTTGCATGTACAGGTTTAATGTTAGCATTCAGTGAAGGCATGTGGAGGTTGGTTAGTAATTCTGTTACAGCACAAATAGTACATTTTCTAGTTGAAGCCTGAAGTAGCAGTCCAGAAAGGAGTAGCAAGTAGAGTATACAAAGCAATATTAGATTTGCAACAACCTTACAGTACAAAGGTAAAAGCACTGTGGAGTGAACAGTTATTAAAGATATTTATTACATATGATCAGTGGAAGGAAAAATTCTTAATACTAGTTGTTTGACCAAATTGAGAAAATCTACAATATTTGTGTTGAAATTTTTACACTTAGACTTAAAAAAAAAATTGTTCCTGTAGGCAAGAGGCATATGTTGTAGGTGTGACGGTTAAGAAATAGTTTTTCGGGAGTATATATTTTGCGCATGTATAAGCTGCTTCAATATAAAATTGACTTGAATATGATAAAGTCTGCCTTATACTTGGAAGGACATTTATCTGCAAGATGTTTTTGATGAGTTGGTGCAAAACAATACATAATAAAGGGGTGAAAGCATTGCTATCTTTAGTGTTGATAGCAGTTGTGAAATCTGTAACAAAAAATGGTAAACCAAAGAAAAAACATCAGTAAGAGAAATGAAAAATTATTAAAAAGGTTAAACATATGAAGCCAAGACCCATCAGAGATCAATAACAAAATTCCATAGTAAAAAATGAGCTGTATGGGTGTGTGTGTATGTATATGTATATATATATATATATATATATATATATATATATATATATATATATATATATATATATATATATGTTTTATAAAGTAGACTTTAGTTCAAGGTGTGAAGGTATGGGGCCAGTTGTTTAATATAATGAAAATAAAACAGTATGGTCAGTAGTTAATTCCTGATCTCGCAGTGTGTTGTAAATGGTTAATTTGTGGGGTTTAACTGTTTTTGTTTGCAAAGTAGTGTTAAGTCAATCTTGAGATTTAAATACACAGCTCACTATGATATTTAAATTTACATGTTTAACAATGGCAAATTTTTTGAAAGCTAAATGTAAGCACCGATTGTGGGATATGATGATAGTTTATTTAGCAGTAACCATGACTGAACCAACCGTGGGTAAATCCTGATGTACCCACACACAGTTGTGGATCATTGCTGTTTTACAAGTACATTATTTAATTAATAAATTGCTTATTTTTCATAAATAATGTCTTTGTGTAATGGCACTGAAGTGTTCTGCTGCGTTTTTTCCTTCTTTACTGATGTGCAGAGCATGCATATGGGACTTGCTTCCCCACGTTTGCACAGTACGTCAGTGCAGTGTAGTGCAGTGCAGGAGAAACAGTGGAGAATCCCCGTTGCTGTTTTTTTTTTCTGTCAAGATTTTATGATGGGCAGGCCAGAAATAGAAGGAAAATCAAGTAGTTTTTTGGAGAGCATACTTTATTTTCCTTCTCTTTTGTTCTTTCCCTCAGCATATTCCAATGTAAAGTCTAGCTGCTCAATGGTACTTCAGTGGCCGGACTTTTTTCTAATGGTACATGCTTCATTTACAATGGGCATGCTTATTGTGCTGTGCAATCAGCATGCTCATTTTTAAATACAAATGACCCTCCATTGTATAATTAGTTTTGTATAAACAGATAATTATTATAAAATGGTTAGCAGTCAGTGCTGAAATAACAAGTTACATCATGCATGGGGATCACACAATATGCAAGAATGAAAACCTGGTGTTAAACTTTTTATCTTGCTTTAAAATTTTAAGAAGCTTGTGGATTTGACAAAGAAAGGATTTCATGGTGGACATTCAGCAGAATATCAGGGGCAGAGGAAAAATACTGATTGCGAGAGGGTCTTCAGTAGTATTAGATGAGGAAAACGTAAAACTACTGTCATGGAGCTTTGGACAATTTGGGGAGAAAAACAAGAATATTATTTTTGGGTGGGGACTGGAACCTGATTGGCTTTTTGTATTGTCATGATGGTTTCCAGTCATTATTGGAATTTGGGGATTTTTTTTTTATTGAAGTGTATTTGATTTAGTTGATATGTTGGTTGGAGTTGTGACAGACGTGATTTGTTTGTGCGTTTATAGAGCTTAAATATTTCAGCTCTTTTTATGCCTGAAAGAGTTGATGTATCTGGCTAAGGCGCTTCTTTTTCTCACTGTTAAGTCTAATCTGTAAGTGAGTTGATGTTTTAATGTGCTGGAGACTGGGAATATTTTTTGTTAACACTGTTGGGTGTTTGGCACAGTTGGGGATTAGTGTTTTTGACAACAGTAGTTGTGCACCACAGCATATAGCATGAAGCGACTGGTTAGATGATGAATAGACATGTTTGGTGAAGATGCTGGCTGCTGGATGGAGAAATAGAAAGCAGCATTTTTTTAGGAGATTATATTATGTTTTTCTATTTTTGGTATCGTTCTCTTGGCATATTGCTGGGGGGGTGTATGATTTTTTTGTGCTACATTAATGAGAATTGTTTTATTTGGTTTAGTTACTTAAGGTGCCAAATTCCTGGTTATTGTTTTTTGTGGGAATTGGCACTCTCTTTTTTTCTTGCCAGTCGGGAGGAATTGCATTGTGTGCAGCTTTTTATAATTAAATTACTGCTTTTTTAAGAATTTAATTTTTTGTGGTCGGTGACAGTGGGATTATAAATGACTGTCACGATCTGCTATAGATGACTTGAATTTTGCAGTAAGTTTTACAGATAATGGCTATATTCTGCTGTTTAAGCTGTTCTGTAGTGTCTGTGCAAGTCATCTGGAGAAGCAGTCAACTTTGTAGGGGAGAAGGCTGCTCTAAGAATTAATGGGACTTGTCTAGACTACACACTTGGACATTACAGGTAAGTGAACATTTTTATGTTTGGGAGAATCTGATTTAAGCTGCGTCTTATTGATGGCATCTCTTGTGTTTGGTTTCATTACTGGAGAAATTTAAGTGGACAGTATGTGTTTGATGTACTTCTTGTTTCCATGCCTTATGGTTTATATAGTGTAAAGCTTTGTATTATAGGCTTAATTTATTTACAGATTGCTAGTTTTCCTGAGTGTGTAGTAATTTCAGTGTGTGTTTTTGTTAATGGAGGAGTGTTATTTACATTGCTAACTGACTATTTTTTCACTGATTGCTGGGAAATCTGGTATTCTAGGAGGTTTACCATGCTCTTTTTTCTTTGCAGGATTTTAGCTCAGCTGAGAAGATGTGGTCATTGTTGAAGGTTTTAGTGTGGCTTATTTGATATGTATTTTTTATACAATATTTATTGTGTTTTCCTTTTGTGGATAGTGACATTAATGTTTAAAATTAGCTGTGATGGCTTAGTGGTTAACTACTGTGACTATACTGTACAGGGTCCTGGGTTCAAAACCTGCAAAGGCTGTTTATATCTGACATGGCTTAGTGGTAAATCACTTTGGTTGTGGTGTGCAGGGTCCTGGGTTCGAACCTTGCAGAGGCTGTTTATTTAACCTATGAACCTATACGTCAGTCGCCCTGCTAGACAGGGGTTTAAGGGAAGTAAATATTGTGGGAAGAAATATCCAGGGAATTTTTATGGCTAGGCTTGTATAGGCCCTAGGGCCAATAGCCCAATACCAACCTATGAACTGGGTAGCCTGTTTTTGTCTTGAGCATTTAACTGGATTTCTTTCAGATTTCCAATGTCATATGTTGGTTATTTGTTACTTTAAATGTTTTTGTAGTTTTTTTTTTAAATTTGTTATTTAAATTGTTGTATTGGAAACATCTGTGTTACTAATTTTGAGTTGTTTTTCCTGAGATAAGTGTGCTTAATTTGTTTTTGTCATTGCACTTGTATTTAAGTTATCAGCTTTCACTGTATTTTTTACTACTACTAACTTTAAAATGTACATGTAGTGTGATTTATTTATTTATTTGTCATTTATTAACCAGGTTGGTCTTCAGCAGAGACCCGAGGAGAAAAGCTCCAGATACAATGATTACAATTAGTTACAAAAGTAAATAAAAGAGAAAATACAGATATAGGCAAAAATCATATAATATACAATTAGTTACAAAAGTAAATAATCCTGTGGTGGTGGTGCTGCGGTAGCATTGTCGCCTCACAGTACAACGTTGTCCTGTTCGATTCTCAGCTAGAGCATCTTCTGTGTGGAGATATGCGTGAATGGGCGTACCTTCGTTGAAGGTTGTGCGTCAGGGCTGGCAACTCGGCACGTAAAAATCTACTGCCAATCATTAGCGGACCGGAGTTCTGCTGTGGCAACCCCTAACCGGGAAAAGCCGAAAGACACAACAGCAAGTTACAAAAGTATATAAAAGAAAAAAATACAGATATAGGCAAAATTATATAATGAGAATATTATTTGTCTAAAACATTTTTAAAAGGTGCAATTAATGGCCTTATAACCACAAGTAGTTGAGTATGGTTGTATGGTAGGGAAAGGAAGGACTAGAGGATAGGCAAGTTCTATTTATAGCTTAGTGTCAAAGTCTAGGAAATAGTGGGGAAATGCAGGGTAAGAGCAAGAGAGATATAGATGAGTATTGTCTTCTGCAGTATAGATTGTTTAAGAAGATAATTGTGTTGATAACTGAAGTAGAAATGGAAAACTTGTGAAGAGAAAAGTATAGGATGAAGGAAAGAAAAAAATGTAAAGGTATTGGTTTTAAGGGAGAAGTGGGCTGTAGGTTTTCCTAGTATGTGTTGTTTGAGTTACTTTTTTGAACTGGAATTTATTTAACTTGTAACAGTAGTTTCCTTATTTTTATGGAAAGACTTGGTGATAAAGTGGTTAGTTGTTGCTGCCTCGTAGCTTCAAAGTCTGAACGTTTCCCCTTCTGTTTGTCCATACATTGAATGCTATATATACATGTTTTTTTCCTTGTCAAGACTCGTATCAATAATATTGTAGAAAATATAGCTTGTTGCATGGGGAAAGGAGAATAAGAATATTAATTTGCTTAAGGGGCAGCTGGGCAATAAATTTAAGAACAAACAAACAATTATTATTGCATAAAGTTAATATGCTTCACTAGAAATACATGGTTGGCTTGGTGATACCTAAACTGCACAATAGCAGTGTATGATGAGTGTCTTTATTCTATGAATGAGGCTCAGGTCTGTGTGTGTCTGTCTTTCTCTGTGTATACTTGTTTTGTTTATGTTTTATTTATTGACATTTGTTTACTGGGGAAGTCCGACTGTGACAGGAGCCCATTTTCAATGGAGACCCGGGAAGAAAAGCTCCACAAACACATTTATGATTGCACAGTATTTTACAAGAATTTATAGAAATTACAATACAATACAGTACAATATAACAAAATGAGAAAGAGAAAAATTGTGAGAAGTTACAATATCAGAGAGAAAAACTGTAATTTGCAAGATATATGTGTGTGTGTGTGTGTGTGTGTGTATATATATATATATATATATATATATATATATATATATATATATACACACACACACACACACACACACACACATACTTTTTTTTTGTAAATATTGAAATAGGTTGAAAGTTGAGAAAGGAAAAGATCATTAGAGGGGTGGTGTTAGGTTGAAAGACTTCATAAAGGGAAAGAAAAATACTAGTGGGGTAGCTTAAAAGGGATGAGGGATTAGAATGATAGTTAAGGTTAGTGAGATTTATAGTAAGAACAGAGTTGTTTAAAGAAACTTATAGATCAAAAGGAGTTCCCTACTGGTTTTGATGGGTAAAGATTGGGATAAGCTAGAGGAAGGTTCAAGGAGAGTAAGACGTTTATCTATTTGGGTAGATGAAGGGGCATATTTTAGTATTTAGTAGTTTGTTTTTTAGAGTGAGATTAAATTTGTTGAAGCAGCTGTCCCTGTAACATGTGTTAATAAGTATTTTCAGATATTCAGTGGTCTCAGCCCATTTCTGCCCCAACAATGTTATGCTTCTGACATCTGCTTGTCGAATAGTCAGAAAGTCCAAGTGCACTCCAGTTCTTTCCAGTCCACACCTTGACAAATTTCTGCTCAATATTACAGTACCTAGTAAATCACCAAGATTTCAGTGACTTAGGAGGTGGCCAATGGCTGGGAAACTGAGTCTACTTCAGATGGCATAATTTATGATCCAGCTTTGTTAGTGCCTTGTGCTTTTCTTTTCGTTTTATTTTGGGGTGTCTCTTAAGTCAGTAAACATTTTCAGAAAACATAAAGTATGTCAAGTGTTTGCTTTCTTCAAGAAGGGAGAGGAGACAAGTTGTGATGTAGAAATTTGCCTTAGTCTCTGATGCAGATAACATCCTTTTGCTCATTTTTTAAGTGATGATCTTCCTATCTCTGAAGCAATTCTGATGGAATTCCAGTTTGGATTAAGACCAGCTCATTGGATGATAATTGTTGTTGCCATGTGGATCCAAGGAGGACATTGTCAAGAGTAACATTAGGACATGTTCTTGATCTTTACTAATCTAGTAATGGCCTTTGATGTCATTAGGTATGATATTTTGACCCAGTTTCCAAAAAACTTGTTGTCTTTGTAAGCGACTTTCTGCATTGTAAGCCTACTGTATAGATAGGCCTTACTCCAGAGTAAGTCATTACACCAAAAGTAAGTCTTTTGGAATCTAGTCTTTTGTGGATTTGTGGAGGGTAATTTCAGGATATTGCTTCCCTACCCAACTTGACATGGTGCAAAGGTTTTTGCATGATTTAATCATTCCCTGTATTCCCTACAGTGGCTCAAAGAACGATTCCTTTAAAATCCAAACTGACGTGCCACACAGTCATTTTCTGGTGAGGATCAGGATGTCTGTTAATAAAAGAAAGATCCTTAAACCACTGTAATTGATATAAGATACAGAATGGATGGAAGACTTTCCATTTTTCATTGTCTGCTTTCAGACATTTGAGTTTCTAAGGCATCAGTTCAAGTTCTGCCACATGCTGGCAACTGTTTCTTTCTTGGCATACCTCCTATATGCACTGGATACATTTTTGGAAACTTTCCAATGTGTAAAGTGTGGGTCACTCATTAAACCTTAAGAAGACCAAAGTTCTCAGTTACTCTGTTCAGGGTACTTGCAATTGATCCTTCAGTCTATCATTAGTGAACAGACTTGGGAGACATTAAGGACATATTTTTTATTTCATTAGCCTGCACTTCGTAATGAATACAGACATTAATATGGAGCACCAAATTCAGGTAGTTGTTGCATCCGTAGGGTGACTGTTTCATCAATCATGACATGTAGAAGGGCACCAAGATATAGGTATACACTTTAGCACTTGTCCCTACCCTTTGTGCTTGTGATTTTTCAACTTCATGTAAAGAAACCTGGAGATGTATTATTAATGATGTATGTGGAAAATAGTCCGTATCAAGTGAGAAAATCTGTTCATTAACATTAGTGCTCTCACTGAGACCATTGTCAGCATCACTAATGAGGCTGACCTAAAGTGTCAGCTGTGGTCACAAGACACTATGTTTGGAAGTCTCTTAGCTTCAGAAGCAGATTGTGGTTAGTCAAAAGTTATGTTGTGATTAAATGAAATGCTATTAGGATACACTAATGGTATATTTCTAGAAAACAGCAACAACACATAAGGATAGAGACACTGATCATAATCTGATATCAGTGGTGCAACAAGCCACATAAAGTGGTGATTTACTTGTCTTCAAAACTTGGAAGAAAGAAGAAAGGTAAGAAAGAAGGTCATGCAAACAATTGGTGTGCTGTTTCACAGGAAAGCACTTGCATTTTTAATGGGTTCATCTTTGTGTCCTGGAGTGGTTCATGTTAGAATCCATCAGTAAACTATAGTACAGATTATCACTGACTCGGGGACTTGCGAGTAATATACATAGTATAAGACCCTGGGTTGTGGTTTGACCTTGTGAACTCATACTCAGTGTGTGAGCTGCTAAGGTCAAACTGCCTGCAGCCTCTAGCTTTACCAGGCACTATCTGTAAGAATTTGTTTGTGCCTTTCGGCTTTTCCCGGTTAGGGGTCGCCACAGAACTCCGTTCCTGGCCTCTGTTTGATAGGAATGCTAAATCATTCGGCAGGTGCGCAGTACAGTATTGTTCACATTTCTCCAAGCATCTCTGGAGTCTTGACTTTTATTCCAGTGCAAGTTAGGTGGAGACAAATGGATATTCTCACATGGCAGTATTATGTTAGTAGTCATGCAAAGCAGCTTGTTCAGCCATGAAAGATAATATGTGCATGGCTTTGGTACTTCAGTAGGACATTAAAAAAAATCCCATTGTTTTACTCTATGATAGCAAAGCTTGCTGCAGCAGCACCCAGCTCTCGGTTATTGACCTTTCCACTGGTTACTCAGGATTTTCTTAAGCAGGTTATAAGCTGAATATATATATCAGCATTTAGACAGCTTTGTTGTGTCTTTCGGCTTTTCCCGGTTAGGGGTCGCCACAGCGGAACTCCGGTCCGCTAATGATTGGCAGTAGATTTTTACGTGATGAGTTGCCGGCCCTGACGCATAACCTTCAACGAAGGTACACCCATTCACACATGTCACACAGAAGACGCTCTAGCTGAGAATCGAACAGGACAACGTCTTACTGTGAGGCGACAATGCTACCGCAGCACCACCTCCACAGTATCAGCATTTAGACAGCTAAATCTCCAAATTACCAATTGCTTTGAAAATGGGAAGAGAGACTGCCTCCAGTTTACTGCAGCAGTTTTATATGCACACAGTGGTGTACGTGACTACTAGTCTCAGCTTTGTAGAACATGATCGCAATATTCACAAAATGCTATCTCCTCCTGCTAGAAATGATGAATATCAGTTTGAAATAGCTGTGATAAACAGTTTCCCACAAAGAGAATACTCAGCATTTGACAGCTGATAATGTCGTTCCCTTTTCAAACAACAAACTGGATTAAAAGATGATGATCTGTTTTCTTTGGAGGTTATAGAATTTGGACCTGCTCTGACTTCATTTTTTTTCATAGGTTTGTGCTCCTGGAGAAAGTCAGACACTTCCTGTTGTACATTAGTCCTTGCCTTTCCCAGTGGGACTCTTCAACCACACCTCTTAACCTCTTATTGAAAGAAATCTGGAAAAAGGCTAAAATAATAGGGGGACAAAAGCCCAAAAATAGGGACATATTTTAAATATTGCTCTTACAAACTTAGAAAGTTGCCAGAATAACTTGTGTTAGCATGTATTTTCTGAAGGATATATAAAGTCTGAAACTCAAATGTATGTCATTATTTAGTGACTTCAGTCCTCAGTGATTTGCCAGAAAGACTTAAATTTTATGAGGAATGAACTAAAAATATAATCTAAAAATCTGGACATTCTGTAACAATCTGGACAGTTGAGCGGTATGTCTTCAACATTTCCAGAAAATTTCTTGTAGAATTACTTGGCAAGTGTACCAGCATTCCAGTGCCTGCTTATTACCATACCCCTTTGGTACTGTCAGTCATGCTTCAGGGTGAGTTCTTTAGAGGCACACGTTTCCTCTGCTGTGTGAAATAATACTTCTTAATGAAGGAAATTGACATTTAGGGTGACGTGACCTCTGCCAGTGAACTCCCCACTTATTCTGGATCCTGAGTTACTAATGCAGCAAGCCACCCTGCAGCTGCCATGATAACATACTCAGAGATATTCAGATTATGTAGAAGTCCACTGTAATGATGTAACTGAGCCTTACTATCACAGCAACCTTTGACTTTTTTCTGTTTCATCTTAAATGCAGTAGTAAGTAAAATCTATTTAGTAGAGGTCTGAAGGTGTAGGTCAGGGTTAATTTAATGCATATTCTGAATATATCATAGATAATATCCAGACTGCTGGAGCTACATTTTTCTTCTTCTTCCTCTTTTGCCTGCATTTGATGTAAAAACTAGTTTATTCTAATGGTATATTATGTTTCTGGAAGCTATCAATGGGGGGTATGAGGGGGTTTCTGATGGTTAGCTCAGAGGATTGAGGCTGTGATCTGTTAATAAGTTGCTTGTTGTAGCCCAAGATTTGAGTCTCTCAGCGTCCACTTAATTACTTCGTGACTCTGAGCAAATCACATAACTAGACACTGCTGAGGAGCAGTCGGGAAACTGACTAGGCTACTGCATGCCTAATAACTACATTGTAAACCTATTACAAGACACTGAAAGTGGTGTCAAGAGAGCAGAGTAAGAGCAGGTCACACAAGGCAACAAGTATGTCTCTGTCTACCCAAGAATACAAAGTTGGTATGAAAAAATTCTCTCTCTTCATACCAGTGAGATTAAGGGAGTTTTTGAACATTGCCACATGACTTGTGATTACCTATTAATAGAAATATTTAAATAGAAACATCCTTATATTTACAAAAGTAAGATCGTTCATACATTTTTTAACTCTTAAAAGGTCCCTTAAAAGATAGGACCTGGACTACTCAGACAGACAGACAAACAGATACTGAATAGAAATACATTTGTTTGGTGTATCTGGAACTAATACTAAACTGAGAAACCAAGATTTTGACAGCAACTATGAACCACCAAGTTACTCTGTTGCTTTAACTGCCCCTTTGTTTGATAAGCTGTTTTTCTAATCAGCAGCAAGTGTTTTGTTTTATTTTGTACAGAATAGCAGGATCAAATGTGACAAAGGCCAACCAAGTCCAATAATAAAAATAATCCAAGATATTCTCAAATAGCAATTTATTAAGCGCTTTCGTCTCTGTCAATCCGGAGACTTCATCAGAATAAAAAACATCTAACATTTCCGTCTTATAAATATTAAAACAATCACTGAATTACAAACATAATTAAACAGTCAAGCATTTTTAAAAGAACTGGCACTATTAAAAACTAGTCTATCTGGTCAGTGCCCTTAGTTTTAAAACTGGTGCTAGAGACAAAGTTTCATTCAAACCAGGTTCTCTAAAGGAATTCAACAAAAATTGCTACTTTAATTCACTTAGTTCAATATTCAGTTCCACCAACCACCTCTTAATGATTTATGAACTACTTCCAATATACCAAATCTAAATCTTTTAAAACTCATACATTTTACTGAATGTCTAAACAAGGCATTTATGTCATTTTTCCTGGGCTATAGCATAGCCATGTTCATATATACGTTTTCTCAGTTGTCTTTCAGTTTTGCTAACATAAAAATATTTACAAATGTAACATTCTGCAAGGTATACCAAGCCTTTTGTGGCACAATTCCCAGGTTTAAACACCACTGATAACATCCTATTAGGTAAATTTATACATTTTTCTTCCAGAATATATTTACAAGAAGAGCAGCACCCACACTTTGTGTGACCCTTTTCGAATGGGTTAATAGCTATTATATTATTATTAGATGGCGACATTCACCCCAATCCCGGCCCAAACTCATCCCCACCGTCCACTAAATGCCACCTTCTCCAAACTAAGCCAACTCAGTCCACTAAAGCCCCCAAATCACTCTCAATTGCCCATCTAAACATACGTAGCATCGGTAATAAAATACCACTAATTCATGCTCTTCTAGATGTTCAACAGTTTGACATCCTCTGCCTAACAGAAACATGGCTCAAACCCTCTATAAAAGATAATGAAATTACCCCCCCCCCCCCGGGCTATAGCATCCTCAGGCAAGATCGCTTAAAAAAAAAGGTGGTGGGGCTGCAATTCTCTATAAAAGCGGACTGCTATTTAGTAAAACTACATATAATCTACCATCAGACAATAATACTGATATAATTATTTCAAAACTGCAGCTAAACCATCATAAAAGAATTTACATTGTCTGTACATATCTTCCCCCAGGGAAAAACCCTACTATATTAGAAGACCTACTAAATTGGCTTTCCCTTAATCTCCCCCAAGAAACAATAATCCTAGGAGACTTTAATATTGACTGGAACTTATGCAAGCAAACCAATCCTTCCACCCTTATAAACCTATATGGCTTCTCTCAAACCATTAACTCACCTACAAGAATTAACAAACTTAACAATAAGGAAAGCATACTTGACTGGATATTAACTAATAGTCCACATCAAAAATATACAACAGGTACTCTCCCAGATGACCTTAGCGACCACTTACTTACATATATTATCAGGCATAAATCAAGTTTTACCATCCCTACCTTAGTCAGAACATCTCGTTGCAAAAAATTCTTTGACGCCAATCTGTTTCAAAATGAACTTATGAAAATAAACTGGACACCTCTTAAGTCTCTCCCTATAGATGAAGCTGTTAGTCACTTTAATAATACTTTTCTGACCATACTTGAACACCATGCCCCAATGCGTACTAGAAGGATTAAATCTAAAACAGCCCAATGGCTCACTAACAAAACTAGGAAACTTATCCTCAGTAGAAATAAAATCTGGGCGAAATGGCGAACCACTAAAAATATAACTGACCAGCTAGCATACAGACAACAAAGAAACATCACAAAAAAAGCTATCCTACAAGACAAAAAGAACTTTTATACTAAACTACAACAATCATCCCTTCATCAACCTCAAAAATTTTGGACTGCTATTAATATGCTAACCTCCCCTGGCAAAGTCACTACACCAAATCCACTAGGCTCTACCCCTGACTGCCCATTACAAACTGCCAATGCCTTTAACACTTTTTTTACCTCGGCTATACTTAAGCTAGCAAACCAACAAAGCCCTGATATCTCCAAACTACCTTCCTCCACCCCTACCCCACCCACATTCCGCCTCAAATCAATACCCACCTCTTATATCTCATCCTTGCTACAGAAATTAAAACCGTCCACCCCCTCAGCTGACAAACTACCTGCTGAATACCTTCAACTAAGTGCAAAAGCTATTGCCTACCCCATCTCCATACTTATTAATAGGACCTTAAAAGAAGGTGTGGTTCCCTATATCTGGAAAATTTCACATATTATCCCTCTCTTTAAAGGTGGTGACTCTCTGGAATATTCCAACTTCTGCCCCATAGCATTGCTATCTCCTCTTGCAAAAATAATGGAGAAATGTATCCACAAGCAGGTACTAAATCACTTATTAGACCATAATCTCCTAGCTAACTGTCAACATGGTTTTCGGCCATTCCATAGTACTACCACAGCCTTACTATCCTTCATCGACTCAATCAACACTAACTGCAACAAAAATCTTCTTTCTTCAGCATTCTTTGTTGACCTGTCCAAAGCATTTGACATGGTCAATCATCATCTGCTCCTCCATCGCTTAAAAACTCTCTCTCTTGACAATCCTGCAATAAACTGGTTCACATCCTACCTGGACAACCGAAAACAGGCTGTTCTCTGGCATAGCCATCTCTCTGACCTCCTCCCCACCTCTATAGGGGTTCCACAGGGGTCTATCCTAGGTCCTCTACTGTTTTCCATATTTATTAATGACCTTCATCTAGCCACTCCTCTATCAACTTGCATTCAATACGCAGATGACACCACCGTCATTTGCTCTACCCCAACACAATCTGAACTTAACTCACTCACAGAAAAAACCTTCACAACCATTGAGCACTGGTTCTCTAACCACTGTCTCCTTCTCAACCCTAAGAAAACCAAACTCCTACTTTTTACACCTACTCATATGTCTCCCTCCCTTAGCTTCGCACTTACATCCAATAACGTTACCCTTATCTCTCCTCACCATACCACCAAACTCTTAGGTATTACAATCGACAATCAACTAAAATTTGACAACCATATAAACACTACAATTAAATCTACCAATAGAAAACTAGGTTCTCTGTATAGAATCAAATCTTTCCTAACTCCTGAAGCCAGAACTACTATAGCTAGAACCCACTTAATCTCTACCCTATTATATGCCTCCCCCATCTATACTAAGCTCTCTAAGTACAATCTTAACAAACTATTTACAGCCTTTAACAGTATTGCCAGATTTGCCACAAACTCTCCATATAGGACTCATCACTGTCAAAACCTAAAAAAACTAGGCTGGCTAGAGCTACCTCACCTAATATCATTCAACCAACTCACTATTGCCCATAAAGCCCTTTACCACCCTGACAATACTCCAGTGCTCTCCACCCTCATTATGCCATATAACAATCTGAGGAATCTACGCTCATCCAACAAAATACTGATCCATACTTCTTTATCTAATAACTTAGCAAGTAATTCCTTATTCTCCAACTCAGTCGGTAAAATATGGAACCAACTACCAAATGACCTTACTTGCCTTACATCTCTCCCACTATTCAAAACCAACCTAAAACTCTTCCTTTCCAACCACTGGCTATGCTCTTGCCATAACCCTGACTAACCTTTTCTTTTCTTTTTCCCATATTATCTGCTTGCTCCACCACCCATCCTTCTTCTTACTTCCTTCTCTTACATTTTAAATCTCCTCTCCAAGCTGAGTGCCTTTTCCCTTCATAACAATAAGTTATGTTTCAACTATTCTTCCAGTGCAATTGTGTATGTAAATTTTTACCTTATCTTCTGTCCAAGCTAACATAGTATTTTAATATCCCATACTCAATGCAGCATGCTGAAATTGAATGTTTATTCTATCATTTTTTTGTATTTGACTTGATTTTTTTTTTTTTTTTAAGTATTTGTAAAGTATTTTTTTTAAAGTATTATTTTAGTAGTGTAGCGGAGCTTTTCTCCTCGGGCCTCCACTGAAAATGGACATGTATCCAGCTGGACTAGCCCGGTTAACAAATGTAAAATAAATAAATAAATAAATTATGTTCAAGCATATATTTCACATTTTTACCCATTCTGAAAACAAACCTAGGTTTTTCACTCAAGATTTTTGTGTAGTCTGTGTTGCTTTTAAAAATCACCCAATATTTTTTCATTATTTATTTTACTTCTTTCAAACCCTCACCAAGGGGAACTACCATACTTCTATTAAATTCCTTTATTTGTGAATCTGTTCTATACCTCACATTTGTTCTTCCTGTTCCTAAAAGTGGTTTAAACTTCGAACACCAGGCTTGATCCACCTCTATGCTTACCTTGAAAATAAGGTCTCTTGGGTACCCTCTCTGTACAAATAATTTAATAATAAACCATATTTCTCTCCTCAAAATATTCCAGTCTGAGCACATCCTTGTCACTCTTACTAACTGACCTTTTAGAATGTTCTTCCTTGTCTTATAGGGATGCTGGCTGTTAAAATTTAAGTAACTATTAGAAAATGTTTCCTTACGGAAAATAGTAGAACAAAATCTACCTTTTGACATGTCTTTACTTATCCTGACATCTATGAAATCGATTTGCCTTCCTTTCATTCCTTCCTTTCTTTTCAGGATACAAAGGAAGCACTGATTTGTATTTATTGTGGGCTCTCTTCCCCATCATTGGAAAGACAATGGGGAACATGCATGTATTACTGCATGTATTTCTTGGTGTGTCTAGTGGATTATGACTTGTCTTGCAGCCAATCAGAGCAGTCTTTGGCATAGAAAAGAATGTCTGTATTGAGTTTTGCACATCTTTGCATGAAAGTGTGTATGTGTGAACAGGGAATGCATTGGTTTTGCTTTATCCTGGATTTGCTTTCTCTCTCTAAGCACTAAGGTAAAATTTTCAGTTTTGTGACTCAAAATTTGCTTATTCACTAGTGAATAATACTTTAACAAATGAATTAACAATTACTTGACCTTTATTGTTACACAGGGCATAAGTGTTGTTGCAATTTTTGCTATACACTTAACGTTTGTGTGGTAATAGAAACATCCCTCACTTATTGGGAGCACTTAACTCTTAACATGAACATTAATTGTTGACAGCAGCAACTTTTGAGTCTCCTGACTGAAAGTCTTAATAAGCGTAATGTTAATGATCTGATGTTGTCCTTTTCATTCTTCCTCACAAATGGGGTCAGATCCGATCCTTGGCTCCTACTTAACTGCATACACAAGATTTTGCATCCAACTCTTGATCTCCTCCCTCTACCCGTAATGCTTTATTCTATCCCCATCACCTCAGATCTCGTTTTCTGCCATCGTGGTTAGATGTAGGTTCCACATTCAGGCATAGTAAGCAGTCTTTTTCATATTATAGTTAGTTTATTCCTAAAACGTGCTTCTTTTTTTCTTAGAACTCGTAGCTTCTTCTGTCCATTTACTCCTCCTAAAGTTTTTTCGCTGGTGTTAGATCTTTTCTCTCTTTTTCTTGACTTTTACTCAGTTTGAGTAGTTCTTGGTACTATTGTTAGTACATCTCTTTCCTTACCTTTTTTAAGTATTCTACAAAATATCGTAGCTGGTATTCCTTTCCCCTTTCCTTTCTTAAGCTATTGTTTAAAAAAAAAAACTGTTATTATTTACTGATATTCTTCGTGTTTCACTGTTGCAATCATTACATTTGGGTTATTTGCTTGCAGGTAGCCCTCAGCCGGCCTGATTATCAAAGTCTTGGGTCCTGCGTCGGTTGCTGTCTCTACTTCCATGACGTCAGGTAGTCAGGGGTATAAAGCATACAGCCGACACCATTACATCAGTCTTTCTCGCCGTGTGGTGCCCGAAGCAGAAGCAGTTTGCAAGTGCTGGTCGGCCGACTCCTGAAATTTTCATTTTCAAGTTTCAGAACCGAAGGCTTCAAAAAAGATAAGTACCCCGTTGGGGATCCTTTTCTTGCTCTAAATCGATGTCAGTAAAAGTTAACAATTGTATTACTTGTAGAAAGCAAATACCTCATAAAGATTTTCATTCGTACTGCATTCCTTGCTTAGGCCCAGACCACGACGTCCCTCACTGTCAGTTTTGTGCCTTATTCAATCCTCAAACTATTCGTCGTTGGTTCATTTTTGCATCAAACTATTTCGGTACTTGGTTTAACTATACAGAAATGGCTTCGGTAAGCCATCCGACTACTGATATTCTGAAAAAACGTAAAGACAGAGAGAGACTGCATAGGTCCAAAGCTGCCAACGACGCTTCCGTTAAGCTAGTTGCCAGTTTGCCGGTACTCAGTGAGGCGCTTTTGCAGCCCCTGGTACCCACTACTTCAGATTCGCAGGTCTCTACTGAGACCCATTCGGAGTCCGGTATGCCATGAGCTGCTTCTTCGACTATGGAACCTGTGGATGTCTCTACCTTGGATGGGTCCGGAGCCGCTGTGCAGGCACCGGCTTCTGAGGGTGTATTCAGGCCAACTGACTTGCATATCAAACCGACAACATCTTCTGCTTCAAGGCCTAAAACTCGATCCACGCCTAGAAAACCGATGTCCAAACCGCATGTTCAGGCCCGTATGCCTAAAAAACAAATGATAACAATGGCTGAAGACCTTATTACTCTAATTAGGGGAAGCCAGCCTTCTCCCTCTAAGAGACCTAGAACTGATTTTCCTTCTGATCAGGATTCTGAAATTTCTGTTTCTTCTGATGACTAGGATTTGCCCTTATCTACCTATGAGGATTCTGATGCAGAGGACTGCATTCCCTCTGCTTCCCCTCCAGAAGATTTCTCTTTTGGTGAAATTTTGCACACTCTTAGGGAGCATTTCCACTGGGAAAGCCAGGATTACTCTGACTCCAAAAAGAAGCTTAGGTAATTCTTACTCCTACCTCAACACAGACCTTTAGCTAGCCCTCCTGTACTGGATATTGTAGATGATGCCTTCTTGGAATCTAACCTAGCCCCAGACATTTTACCTCCAGCTCCCAGGAAACCTGACAGGTATTACAGAGTACCTGACTCTCACAAGTTCCTACTGCGAACCCAGAGACCATTTCACAGGGACCCAAAGGCATTAAGGCTACTACAGCCAAAAACCCTACCCCCTCTGATAGAGATTCTAGGGCCCTGGACAGATGGGGTAAGAAGGTATACAATTCTGCTACTTTGGCCATTAGGGCCTTAAACTGCCAGTTTCATATGTTAAAGTATCAGCAGCATATTATTGGATTACTTAAACAGAAAATGATGTTGATTCCTGACTGTGCAGAAAGTAAAGAATTACAGGATTTAATGCATTCTGCTGA
Organism: Protopterus annectens; assembly: GCF_019279795.1. Lineage (NCBI taxonomy): Eukaryota > Metazoa > Chordata > Ceratodontiformes > Protopteridae > Protopterus > Protopterus annectens. Next base: position 92,426,988 of record NC_056727.1, on the reverse strand, counting down.
ACAAGTTGGTAAACATACTTTGCAATGTGGTTTTGAGGCATCTTGCAGGGCTGCTGTCACTGAGTCTGTTCTTAGAAGGCATGCTTGGCTTAAGGAGCAATCCTTACCAGATCATGTTAAAGCTAAATTACTGGATGTTCCCTTAAACCAAGACCGCCTGTTTGGCAACAAAGCAGAAGAAATACTTAAAAAGATGGTGGAAAAAGCTAAATCTATGCAAACTGTTAAAGATTTCTTGCAAGTACAGCCTCCCAGATTTAGTAGGCATTGGCCTTCTAAGAATTGGTCCTTTACTGTTTCTTTCAGGCCTTCTCAGTCTAAACCCAGGACCAACAGATCACCTAGGCTACAGTCTCAAGGTACTCACAGACCTATGCAGTGGGGGACTCCCACTTCCAAAGCTGGAAGTAGTAAGACACCCGCCTATGGTAAACTGTCACAATGACTTAACCTTAAACCTCCCAAGCCCTGCTCAACTGACTGCTCCTTTAGGGGGGAAAGATCACCCTGCATGCAAAAAACTGGGAACTTATTACCCAAGACAAATGGGTTTTAAATATAGTTTCCCAAGGATACAGATTCCACTTCCACACTTTACCAACCCCAAACAGTTGGCCAGACCTACCCCCAAAATCAGTGGGCAGAGGCTCAACAGCAGGTTCTCTCTCTTCTAAGTATCAGGGCTGTTCAACCTGTCCCAGCAAAGGAATGGGGACAAGGTTTTTACTCCAGACTTTTCCAGGTACCCAGAAAAGACAACTCCTGGCATCCTATCCTGGACCTGTCTATCCTAAACCCGTTTTTGGTAATTCCCAAATTCAAAATGCTAACTCTTCATCAGCTGCTTCCCATGCTAGGCAAAAATGCCTGGTTGGCAACACTGGACTTAAAGGAAGCTTACCTGCACATCCCAATAAGGGAATCTTGCAGAAAATACCTACGCTTCAAAGCAGGCTACATGCACTATCAGTTCTCTGCACTGCCCTTTGACTTATCTACTGCACCCAGGGTATTCAGAAAGTTGCATTTTGCAGGCAAAGAAATATTCAACTTTACCCATACCTGGACAATTGTCTAATTCAGGCAGAAAGCTAAGCCAGGACACACTATTGACTCATCTGGCATTTGTAAAGAAACTGCTAACCTCACTGGGGTACACCATAAACAAAAAGAAATCTCATCTAGTACCCTGCCAACAAATTGTATTCCTGGGAGCAAGCTTGATCACAACTTCCCAGATAGCCTACCTCACGCCAGAAAAAAAAAGGTTTATTTGACAGTCTACTTCAAACTACTGGCCACAAAGACCCAGCTATCTGCAATGAAAATACTGCAAGTCCTGGGGTTCATGGCCTCTTGCATCCTACCAATTCCTTATGCAAGACTGCATATGAGGAAACTACAATGATATCTAAAAAGCCTATGCTGTCAACATTCTCAGGACCTGGAATCAATGATTTATATCATTCCTTGTATAAAGACAGAGTTCCTTTGGTGGGCAGAGGCCTGCTACCACAACAAGGGACTGCCATTCACTCTACCCCCTGTTGCCCAAACCCTAACAACAGACACATCAGACTATGCATGGGGCGCTCACTTGGCAGGGCAGTGCATTCAGGGCAAATGGAACCAGAGTCAAATGCACCTGCATATCAGTCAAAAAGAAATGTTAGCTGTACAGAATTCTCTGACAGCCTTCAAGGACCACATTCTTCCAGGACAATTATTGGTAAAGACAGACAACACCACTGTTATGTGGTGCATAAACAAGCAGGGGGAACCCACTCATACCCTCTCTGCAGACTAGCCATGGCTCTGTGGAACACAGCCTTGAGCTACCAAGTGCACCTACAAGCTCAATTCCTGCCAGGCAAGCTAAATTCACTGGCAGATGACCTAAGCAGAAATATCATGGACCCACACGAGTGGAAACTGGAACCAAAGATATTCAACATTTTGGGAAACAAATGGGGGAGCCCAGAGATAGACCTGTTTGCTTCCCCTCAGAACTACCAATTGGACAAATTCTGCACAAGGACTCCCCACAGATAAGCTTAGAAAGTGGATGCCCTGTCTTTCACCTTGGAAAGCCTCTCATTTTATTCCTTTCCCCCTCTGTCTCTCCTCTCGAAAGTTCTACTAAAGATCAAACAGGACAAACAAGAACAATACGCATTGCACCAGACTGGCCATGCCAACACTGGTACCCCCTCTTGCGCAGTTTGTCACTGCTGGAACCATGGCACCTGCCTCAGACCCCTTCCCTGTTGTCCCAGCAGGAGAGCCAGATTCTGCACCCCCAGCTTCAAGCCCTGAACCTTGCAGCCTGACTAATTATCTGAGCTCTCCAATACCATCCCTCAGTAAGCAAGTGCTGGATGTCATTCTGGAGGCAAGGAGGCCTAGTACTAGAAAATCCTATACTGAAAAGTGGAAAATATACTGTTCCTGGAGCCAAGCTCAGGGGATGGGCACAACAGTGCCCAGCTTGCCGCATATTCTCCAATACATAACAGAGATACTTCACAAGGGCCTTTCCTTCTCTTCTATTAAAATTCATGCCTCAGCCATTTCAGCACATTATAATACTGAGCCACCCCTCTTCTATCACCCCCTGCTGAAGGAATTCCTCAGAGGGGCCAAAAAATTTAAGACCACCCAGGAGAGCCCCTACCCCAGCCTGGGACCTTAACTTTGTATTGGAAAAGCTCACTCGACCTCCTTTTGAGCCAGCTGCAACTTGCAGAGTTGAAATTCCTTTCTTGGAAAACAGCCTTCCTTCTAGCCATCACTTCAGCAAAAAGAGTGTCTGAATTGCAGGCCCTTATGGCAGTGAAGCCCTTCATCATCTTCCATGTAGACAGGGTGTCCCTCAGGACTAATCCTTTCTTTATGCCCAAGGTGGTGTCCAGTGTGGCCCTTAAAAAGTCCATTAATTTGCCAACCTTCTTTTCTAATCCACAAAACAAAGGAGAACGAATACTGCACTCTTTGGACATGCACAGACACCTTAGATTTTATTAGGACAGGACTAAGCCTCTCAGGAAAACTGAACAGCTGCTTGTTGCCTTTGCTGCAGGGACAGAGGGGAGGCCATTTCAAAGCAAACCATTTCCAAATGGATAGGTCACTGCATTCATTTCTGCTATAAGCACCATGGAAAACCTACCCCACAGGGGATAAGATCACATTCCACCAGGGCTGCATCTACTTCAACAGCCTTTCTCAGAGGTGTTCCTACCAGGGACATCCTAGAAGCTGCTACCTGGAGTTCTGTTCATACCTTCACCAAACATTACCACTTGCCTATTTTTTCTAAATCCAGAGCTGGTTTTGCCACTGCAGTCTTGCAGGGCCTAATAGCTGGTCCTAATGCTCTTTAACTGCCCCCTCCCTTCCTTAGTTTTGGGAATCTGCCCAAATGTAATGACTGCAACAGTGAAACACGAAGAACATAGTACAGTTGTGTACACTTACCATAAATGTAGATGTTCGAGTGTATCCACTGTTGCAGTCCTGGTTACCCTCCCTTCAGCCCCCTGACTTCTATTGGCTATACCTCTCTTCTTCTTTACTGTATTTAAGCTTTCTGGTGTATTTGCTTTTTGTTGGAGGTGTATCCTTGTATATAATTGCTTCCCATTATGGGGGCACCTGACATCTGGGATAAGAAAAACTGATGTAATGGCATCGGCTGCATGCTTTATACCCCTGACTACCTGACGTCATGGAAGAAGAGACAGCAACTGACACAGGACCCAAGACTTTGATAATCAGGCCGGCTGAGGGCTACCTGCAAGCAGATAACCCAAATGTAATGACTGCAACAGTGAATACACTCGAACATCTACATTTATGGTAAGTGTACACAACTGTATTTTTGTTGGTAGTGAACTTTCTTCTTTGGTTACACTGCACTTTTCTCCCTGGCCATATCAAAGAAACCAACTGGCTTCAAAAAGTGCACTACTTTTGAACGTAACATCCCAAACTTAGATGCCCACAAGAAGTGCGTGCATTGCCTAGGACCAGACTATCTTCACTCCTCTTCTTCCATTTGCACCACTTTTAATCCCAGGGCATTATTAGACAGGTGCAATAAACTGATTTTAAAAGGGTTGCTACCTGCTTCTTCTGGGGCTCAAACCCCTCCAAAGCACCCAAACAAGTTTCTTTGGATGCCAGAAAGATATCGCCTTGGAAGTCCCCAAGGGCTTCTTCGGAGTTGATAGAAAAGATTAGAAAAATTTCTGATCCCGACCACTTTGGATCCGAAACATTTTCGGCTGCCTTTGGATCCAAAGCACTCATTGGATCCAAAACACTCAGCCCCTATTGCCATTTCCCCCTTGCAGTCTACTTCTTTTTCAGATCCCAAGTCCCCTGATCCAGCAAATCAGTTCAACTCATAGAAGTCGTGCTGCAGAGTACGTGCTGAAACCTGTTTTTCCTTCTATGTACACTCAACTTTATCAGACTCCAAGGATACTCTAGACCCTCATCCACAGTGCCTTCCAGGTCTTTGAGGAGTTTGATAGAGGTGGATGTGGATAGGATGGTGTGGAAATTTCTCAGGGTTCAGATCCATTTGGGGTTCCTGCCAGCTCCGTCCCCTCCTGAATCCGTGAGTGCACCTGCTAAGTACGTTCTCTCTCTCCTTCTTTGATCCGACTGGCGGCTTTGGAGTCCCAGGATACAAGATCCCAGAGAGGTTCCATGTTGGATCCAAGGAAGGTACCTTCTTAGACTCTGATGGTGTCCTTGACTGGTTCTGCTCCAATACCCTTGGATCAGAGCAGGTCTCGGATCCGAGAGATCAGTGCCAGTTCCGAGGGGTTGGGTTTGGCCCTGACTTTGTCAGCTCCATTACTTTTGAGCCTTGACCTTGGACAGCTCAGATCTGATTCTCCCCATGAGGCTCGGATCCATGTGTGGATCTTTACCTTCCTTCCTCTGAGGCTTCGGCTCCAAGGAGGGGGGATTTCCCCTGGTCCTTCAGCCTTCAAGGTGGTAGAAAGAGCTTCCTCTCTTTTACAGAGACCTGTCCTCTATCTTGGATGCTACCCATCTCCTACCTTTGGTTCTGAGCCGATCATCCTATTCCACAGGGACAGCCAGTTCTGGGAAGTCTCCAGACATTTCTCCTAGAGGAATTTCCTCTTGTCTTCTGATACCTCTCCTGAACACCCCATAGAGGAGGTTCCTCAGAAGAGGATGTATAAGAGGAGGCACATAGACTTCGTGCATGGAGTCTGTCATGGAAGACACTGATTTTGATGAGGGAGAATCACCACCCATCGACATCTCCTTTGGAGATATCCTTGAAATCCTCAAACAAAAGGGTGGTTGGTCTTCCCATTCTCCTTCTCTTGAAGAATCAGTGATTCTGGAAGCTTTAGGTAGTGGACTGTCTACGTCTTGGGTGATTTCCCCCCCTCCCACCCAGTGGATGAACTGATTGACTTTGTTTCCTGCCAGGCTTGGAAGGATCCAGACACTGTTAAACTTATCCCCAAGAGCCCGGACAAATTTCTGGTCCCTCCTGCTGATAAACCTCACTGAAGCAAGGAAGTCCCAGTTGATGCTATATTTGTGACGGCCACCACCAAGAAGAAGCTAGCTGAATAAAGCTTCTCTGTTCATCCACCAAACGGGGAGTCCTGAGCGATGGATAGATTTGGAAAGCAAGTGAATGCTTCAGCTATGTTCAAGCTGAAATCATTAAACTACTTGGCACACTTCAGTCAGCTACAGAGAGATTTGACAAAGAAACTGTCAGACACTGTCTTTGAGTCCATATCTGTGGAGGATTTTAAAAAGACTTCCTTTCAACTGGCCACTCTGCTGTTTATTTCTAATGCATCACTGTGGCTGATCTCCCATGTAGCAGAAGGTACCTCATGAGTAGCCGAGGGCCTACTACCAACCTATGAAAGACTCTGTCTACTGCAGAAACCAAGTTTCCTACTCCTTAATGGACTTTTTATAGAATTCAGTGAGATGGTAAGAAGATGTGGTTCTGAAAATCCCAGGGACCTTTCCAGGGTTCGTATGGGGATAATTCCTCCAGAGGCAGAGGAGGAAATTTTAATGGAAGATGGTGCTCTAGAGGCAGAGGGGGTCTGCAGAATCAGGGCTTCAGAGATTCTTTTTCCGATGGCCCTTATCAGCACTTCTGAAGCACTGCCCAATTGTCCAACTTTGGAGGCAGTTGGGGGTCATTTCTCTTTGCACGTAGACGCCTGGACAGATATCGCAAAACATTCATGGGTGCTAAGAATACTATCCAGAGGTTACTACATACCATTTTCCCTTCCTTCTCCTACCGAAAAGAGGAAACGTCTCAAAGTTCTAACCAGTCAGAGGGAAGATGCAGCAAAAGAAGTACAAAAGCTGCGACAGAAGAGAGGCATCCAGGAGGGTCCTACCTGATCAGATAAGATTCGGAACTTACTCCCGCATCTTTTTAGTGCCAAAGAAAACGGGGGACCTGAGACTCATTTTGGATCTAAGCAGCTTGAACCAGTATGTAAAGAAGAATAAGTTCTGAATGGTTACGATTCAGTCCATCCTGTCTCTTCTGCGCAAGGAAGATTGGATGTGCTCTGTAGATCTCCAGGATATGTACTATCATATAAAAATAGACAGGTGATCTAGGAGACATCTACGCTTTCAGCTGGGAGCCAGTCATTATCAATTCAGAGTACTGCCCTTTGGACTCACCACACATCTATGGGTGTTTAACAAATGCATGGCAGTCATGGCAGCTCACTTGAGACTCAAGGTATTTCAGGTGTATTCATATCTTGACGATTGGTTCCTCACTGCTCCATGCAAACATCAACTTCTAGTCACCAGGGACTACTTGCTGCAGGTTTCCAACACTTTAGGCATCTCAGTAAATCATACCAAGTTGAACCTAGCCCCAGTACAGACCCTGGAATTTAAAGGGACTCTGGAAACTACAACTCAGGTGGCGGCCTTACCTCTTCATCGCATCACATCCTTGAGACATTAGGTTTGATCTATAGTATCTAATACATCTCCTCCAGCAAGATTAGTACTACAAACTCTTGGGTCAGGGTCAGCTACCATACTTCTAGTCCTTCTAGAACGATTCTTTATGCAAATTCTTCAATGGACTTTGGTGGTACAATGGTCCATTCTTTATCAGCCTCTATCGTTTCTCATAAGACTCACCCCAGTCTGCAAACATTGCATTCCATTGGTGGATTCAGTCCGACAACCTGTTTCTGGGCAGAATGTTTACCCTTCCACCATCAGTGGCCACAGTGACCATGGACACTTACCCACTGGGGTGGGGAGGACATTTCTTGGAAAAGATGATGCAAGGCACATGGTCCGCTCTGGAGACCACGTTGCATATCAACGTCCTAAAGATGAGAGCAGTCCTTCTAGCATTGCAAGCATTTCAAGACATTCTTCCTATAGGGACTATTGCAGTCAAACAGACAACATGTCAGTACATCAACAAGCAAGGGGGAACCTAGTTTTATTCACTGTGCAGAGAGGCCATGAGGGTTTGGGAATGGGTGATTCCTTCAGACCACTTTCTCATTGCAATGCACATCCTGGGGAAAACCAACAAACAAGCAGACAGGCTCAGCAGAGCTATTCTGATGCATCATGAGTGGTCTCTCAATCAATCAGTAGAGAATATGGGGTCTATTTTATAACCTCGACCATTCAGAATGTCGAAAACCTCTTCATCAACACGCGTGTTGAACAGCCACATCAGTGAATGGCCACATCATCTATTTCTTTCCAAGGGAAAGAAATCGGTAGACCAAAGACACACAACACAATACAACAAACACTATAAAGTGGGAGGCTTCACCCCCTGTGCCCCCCACACCCCCCTAACTAAATATACCAACTCCAAGATCGTACTATAGTGGGAAAAAGGGCAGATGTAAGACAACGGCCAACCGATTTCTTTCCCTTGGAAAGAAATCGTGATGTGGCCATTTGCTGAAATGGCTGTTCGACACATATGTGTCGATGAAGAGGTTGACATTCTGAATGGTCGAGCTTATAATATAGACCCGAGAATATGATCTTCAGCTGCTGGGGCCAGCCTTGCTGTGACTTGTTTGCCTCACCCCTCAACAGCAAGTGCAGCAAGTACTTTGGTCTCATCCCCCCTCCAGAGAGAAATGCTCTGATTCAAGGTTGGCCCCCTGGTCTCCTGTATGCCTATCCTCCTCTTCCTCTGATTCCAAAGTTCTTACAGAAAGCAAGCAGGCTAAAGAGCTTAGTCATCGTCATTGCCCATTCTGGCCTCAAAGCTATGGTTCCTCTTCCTTCTGTCTCACTTGAGATATCATCCATAAATATTGGAACCCACTCAGGATCTTCTGTCCCATCCATTGCAAATTCAACACCCCAGTTTCCATGCCTTCAAATTAACCACATGGTTTCTCCACTTCCAGTAATAGACAGTCCAGGCTTGCTTTCCCAGTTCATGAGATTATCTTGGCCTCCCAGAAGGCTTCTACCAAGAAAGCCTAAAGAAGCAAATGGAAAAGATCTTCTATTTGGGCCTCCAACCAGAATATTGTCCTTTATTAACACCTATTTCAGCCATTCTTCTAACAACTTTTTTTAAAGAAGGAGCAAGTTTTTCTACTACTAAGCTTCAGTTGGCAGCAATTTCTAATTTCCATTCTGGAAATGAATCCTTTTCTGTGGTTTCATCTAGATTGTGTAAAGCCTTCATGAAGGGCATCTTTCTCCTCAGACCCCCAATAAGGGACTGCTTTCCTCCTTGGGATCTTACTATGGTCCTTCTGTGTTTAACTCAAAAACCCTTTGAACTGGCAGATAAATGTGATATGAAGTTTCTTTCTTGGAAAATGATCTTCTTAGTGTCTATCACTTCAACCAAATGAATTTCTGAGCTCCAGGCCCCATCAACGAAGCCTGCTTACATTATTTTTCATAAGGATAGTGTATCTCTATGGACCAGCCCTTCCTTTCTTCCCAAAGTGGTGATAGAAAGTAGCATTAACCAGTTGATACAATTACCAGTCTTTCCAAAAATTACAAATAAGGAAGAATACATGCTACATCTCCTTGATGTTTACAGACAATTACGATTTTATCTTCACTGGACAAAATAGTTCAGGAAGTCTTATCAGCTGTTACTTTTCTTTTCTGCTAACCACTTGAGTCAGACAGTATCTAAAATTACACTAGCCAAATGGATTACTGATTGCATTTCATTGGTTTATTCTCAAAAAGAACAAGATGTGCCATGACCCCTAGAGCTTACTTCACTCGGTCTATGGCTACTTCATCTAAAGGAATTCCATTGATGATATTTGGGCTGCAGCCACTTGGTCAAAGACTCTTACTTTTGTTACACAGTACAAATTAGACATTGTCTCCAGAAGTAGAGCTTCTTTTGGTTCAACAGTGCTCCTGCATGTGCTTTCGTGAGGGCCTTCTGAGAGCTACGTAGCTGGGGATTCTGTACTATTTGTGAGGTAGAATGAAAAGAACAACATCAGATTTAGAAGTTATGTACTTACCATAACTTGGCATCTGTGTTGTCCATTTTCGTTGTTCCTCACCTTCCCTCCTATCCATCCCCCAGCCTTGTCACCCATAGAAATATCTGTTAGACTGTACTGGAACCTTTTAGTTCTAGGTTTGAGCCCTAACCTTTTCTTATGTCTATATCTATCTCTATTATAAAGTGGGAGATTAGGCAGCAAATTCGATCTGATGTGCTGGGAATAGGCTAAAACAATATGAGTAGAGGGAGGAACTCAAGAGTTGGATCAGAAGTCTTGTGTATGTAGCCGAGTGGGATCTGAGGATCAGATCTGAACCCATTTGTGAGTAAGAATGAAAATGGACAACACAGATGCCAAGTTATGGTAAATACATAACTTCTAATTATTGAGGTCTCTCTTGTCTAAACATTGTTATTTTTTTAACTTTGCTACCTTTGTAGCCTTAAGACATTTTAGGGTGAATTGTTAACACTATTTAATGTGTCATATCCTAGTGGAACTTACTGAACTTATGTTATTTAATGCAGAGTACATTCTATATGTTTTTGATTAGCATCTTTAGAGTCATTATTAATCAATTTTCTACGACTTGCATTATTGTCATTTTGAGCTGTCTTAGTGCATAACAGTTTTTAATAACTGGTATTACACATTGTTGTTGGTACTGTAATAGTTATGCCTACATTTGTGGTGCTGATTGGAGTAGAATAGGGATAACTTTTTATCAGATTTTGTGATTTATCTGCTGCTAAGTCATCTCTACACTGTAATTTATTTTTTTATTTTTTTTGTATTTATTTCACATATTGCTCCTTATAGTGTAGTAATGTTATTTATATGTTTTTATCTATTTTTACACATTTTGATCATAAATATTTTTTCTGATATTTTCAGTGTTTTACAATTTTTTTGTGAAAATGTATTGGTGAGTTGTGTGTGTGTGTGTGGGTGGGTGTTTTTATAAGTATTTACACACTTACTATTTATCTGTAGTTCTGATGAAGTCCTGAGTACAGAACAAAAGTGCTCAACTAAGGATTAATAAAGTGAATTTTGGAATACCTCTGAGGCTGTCCATTTCATCCATTGCTCCAGTACACTGTCTTTGGTTGGTTTTCTTGTTTGGCAGTGTACACTAATTATAGTATAATTTTCTAACAGAATGCTTAAGTTGCAGAGTATATTTAGAGTAATGAAAACAATTGCTTAGCAGTATAGTAATAAGTCAATGTGTACTATTATTTATTATATTAGAAATTGGAATAAGGACTTGGGATTAACCATTAGTAAAGTAATCACAGAACAGGGAGTTGGGGTTGGCATAATAGTAAAGCGTTTACCTCACAAACACAAAGCACAGGGTTTGATTCTCACCATTGAAGGGGAACTTGGCCAGGCTTAAAATGTCCCGTAAAGGCAGGTAGCCTAATACTTACCTATGAACAGTACATAGTCATGAATTATTCAGTTGACAGAGGTTAATACTGATGTAAAACAAACTCACCAAAAAAAAAAAGAAAACCAAACGTATAGATACAACAAAGCTCAAGTTAGGTTGAAGTAAACATATGATCACTATTTTGTTTGAAAGTAACTAATTTTGTGAGTGTTATGTTAACTGTCTCCAAAGTAACATCTAAACAAATGGACTTAAATTCTGTATTAAATGAAAATAAGTTCAATACATTTGACTTTGTCAAAATGAAGGTCATGCTCACTGAATGTAGTGGACTTCTTTGACAAGGTCACTTAGTCATTGAATGAGGGGAAAATGGTGCAGACTGCCTACCTAGATCTGGCTAAAGCATTTGATACAATACCCCACAAGGGCATTGTCGACAATTTTATTTATTTATTTATTTGACATTTGTTAACTGGGTTAGTCTGACTGGGCAAAAACCCCTTTGCAGCAGGGGTCCAAGGAGAAAAGCTCCAGTAGTAAAAAAGACAGTAAATAACATGGTAAAATAATTACAGACAACTAAGATTTTAAAGAACAAAATAGGCTAACTGTAAATAACAAGGTCATCTATTACAAGTGAATAATAATGTATAAAAACAAAACTAAGCTTATGCAGTGTAAATATGTCAAAAGTAAGTTTGTTCCAAGCATTTGCTACGCAATAGCTATAAAGTAGTTTGTCAATATTTTTATTGGGCCTGTAAACTTGCAGAAGGTTCTGTTGAGAGCTACAGAGAGCACGGCTGGGAGTGTAAGGCTGGAAGAGAGTAGAGAGAGCAGGAAAAGATGGAGGTTCATGAAAGACTGAATGAGCCAAGGATTTGGTGATGAAATTCCAGCCAATGCAAGTTTTTTTAGCTGTGCAGTGATGTGTGTGATAAGGTTGGTTGGAGGCAAATATTGCAATTTTGTTGTAGGTATGTTCTAATTTAGTCAGAAGATTAGGTTAGAGGTGGGTGAGTATAGGGGCTTCATATAGTAGTGTGGGAAGTAAGAAGACTTATGCAAGGGAAAGCCTTGAAGCATTTGTGAAAATTTTTTTTATGCCTGTATAGCAGGCCATGTTTTTGATGCGTTTTTTTAATGCATTGCTGATTGTGAAGATTGGATTTTAGATGGTCATCAGTAACAACACCTAGGAGTTTGTGTGGGGTTCAGTAGAGATGACTGTGTTGTTCAGTGATGAGACAGAAAAGTTAATTGGAGAGCTGTAGGGAGAAATGGGAGAAGTTTAGTTTTCTTTGGCTTCAGTAACGGTTGGAAGTAAGCCAGCTTTCGACTGAGTGAAGGGACTCTTGGGTGAGGGTATGAAGGTGAGTGATGTCGTCAGAGCAGGAGGTGATTGTAGAATTGCCAGAGTATTGAATAACGATAGAGAGAGGACAGAAAGAGTGGAGGTCAGTAATAAAGATGTTAAAAAGTTGAGGTCCAAGGATGGAGCCTTGGGGCACTCCATTTTCAACAGGTAGGAAAGGAGATAGGTTTGATTGCCATTTCACAGCCTGGAATCTGTAAGCAAGGTAGCTGGAGAACCAAGATAGTGCAGAGTTAGAGAGGTTTAGTGTAGCTAGTTTGGATAGCAGTAGTCTGTGGGAAACAGCATCGAAGGCTTTGGATAGATCAAGAAACAAGCAGGAGACTAAGTTATTATTGTCACAGGATTTTGCGGTAGTATTTATGAAGGATGTTAGAGCAGTGGCAGTACATTATTTTAGACGAAAACCATGCTGTGTAGGGTTAAGAAGATTTTCTTGGAGGAGGTGATCAAGGAGCTGTTTGTGAATGCATTTTTCTAGGATTTTTGACAGGGGAGATACAATGGCAATTGGTCTGAAGTTTGAGGGGTCAGTTGTGTTGTCACCTTTATGTATGGATATGACAGAATTTTTTTCCAGATGTCATGCATAATGTTTTCTTTAATGGCTCAATTGAGTAATATGGAAACAGGGAAAGAGAGAGAATTGGCAGCAGTGTTTAGGAATTGTGGAGGTAAGCTGCCAACTGTGGGATGGCATGTTTTAAATTTGGAAAGAAGGGACTTGATGTATGTTGTGGGGACTGATTTGAGAAAAGATTATAGAATGGGTAGAAATAGGTGTGGAGTCAGTGATACTGTTTTTGGTAAGGGTATGGATAGAAACAATGAAAAAGAAATTGAGGATTGTAGCAGTTTCTGTGTGAGAGCTATCGCGGCAGGGGTTATTAACTGGCAGAATTTTTGGGGGTTGGACTGTGGACTGTCAAGTGGTTTATGGAAAAAAGTATTGTTTGTCAAGGGTGACCTTTTTTCTGTTGGGTTATGGAGCGCTCTGTAGATTGGAAAATCAGTGGAGGATTTGGATTTCTTCCATTTATTTCATGCACTATCTGTCTTGTTCATAAGGATTTGGGTTTGGGTTGCTTGAGTCTGCTAGGGAGCAAAATGAGTTTTGATCCTTAGTTTCCTGGTGTGGGCTAAGGAGCTGAGTATCTCTAGAAAGATGCTGTTAAATGCCAGGACTGCTTCTTCTAGGGAGAGATTGTGGAAGAAGGAGCAGTTAATTGAAGAGAGCAGGTGGTTGAAAGTATCTGGATTAAAACCAGAGAGTTTACTTACAGAAGTAGGTATAACCCCCTTTATAATATACAAAGAGGCTGGTCACTAGTGGAGTTCCTCAGGGTTCTGTGCTGGGCTCACTCCTCTTTGGCATCTGCATCTTGGATGTCAAAGCCAATGTCAAAGGCCTTTGGCTGACCAAGTTCACAAATGATTGCAAACTGGGAGCAGTCATTGAATGCCCCCAAGAAGAGAACACCCTTCTGGAAGGTCTAAAACAGAGGAAATCCTGGTACCAAAGCCATGGCATAATACCCGGTACCAAGAAATGCATTATAGTACCTTTTGGGAGGTCTACCACCCCAGGTAACTATGTCATCAGTAAAACACCCTTAAATTTGATTTACTAGTCAGGTATCTCGGAACTCATGTAGATAGTAACCTAGCCTTCAATCAAGATGTGTCCAAGGAAGTAAGAAAATCCTGCTATGTTGCTCAACTTATAAACAAAGGCCTGACAAGTAGCTCCAAAGAGGTCATCATTCCACTGCACTATGCTGTCATCAGATCCATTACAGAGTGCAGTGCCCCCTATGTACCTGACCAGACACATGCAGTGAATTGGATGTCCACAAAGGTCCCTTACAAAAAGAATACAGAGACTAAACACAATGTCCTACCTTGATCACCTGAAAGCGTTTCTCTTTTTACTTGGTATCATATAGACTTCTGATATAAAATCTTTGTGTGACATGCAGGGCAACCCTGGACTCTGTTTTGATGAACCTGTTGCACCTCTGCCAAACAAACTGCATCAAAAGTACTCGATTAATAGACCTACATTTTGCTTATGACATAGAAAAGTCATGTTAGAGAGAGAGAGATGTATGTCTCAAAGAATTTCCATTCTCTGGAACAGGCTCTCCATCTGTGTTAAGCAGAGTTTCTCCCTATCTCTATTTAAGTTCAACTTGGGACAATTGTTGGGTTATTGGAAATTCACTCCGCTCTGGCTGCTATATATTGGATAGACAGAGGCAGTCAGTAAATCATCACCTATACAAATCAAATTTGTGGGTCACATTTAGGTTGCATGACTAGGCTTATAAGGGCCATTGTAGTTATTAGCCTATTATAAATCTATGAACTTATGAACATCATAGAATCGATTATAGATAAAAGTGCAGAAATTCAGTTTGAAGATCAGAAAGAAAGGTGTAAGAAGAAACTAAGGAGAACAACATTAGGTGGTGATGTAGAAAGAAAGGTGTAAGAAGAAACTAAGGAGAACAACATTAGGTGGTGATGTAAGTTTAGATTTTCTTGAAGATCAGCACCTTAACAATACTGAAGTAAATGTAAGTATGCCTCTAGATATGAGGAAACCTCATCAAGGTCTTGACTCAGAAATTCTGGTACAAGGAGATTTGATGATTAAATACTCTGATAGCTAGTTATGTGCAATAAATAGGGAGAGTTTTATAATGCTTTTCACTATCAGGTCTTAGTTTACCTTCCAGACATTACTGATAGATTAATAAAGGGAAAATAAAATACAACTCTATATAATAATACATGTATGAGCTAATCTCTTAATACACATACCAATAGAGTGCATGAAAAAACAGTACTACACATAATTAAAGAACCGGAAACTAACTCAGTTCAAGTAATTTTTAGTGAAATAATTAGTTTAGTTAAGTGAAACAATTATTTATATACAAAAGCACATATACTCGATGCATTGCTATGTAAAATATGTATAGTGTGTATATCTATCTATATATATATATATATATATATATATGTATATATATATATATATACATATATATATATATATATATATATATATATATATATATATATATATAATTTTCTCTCTCTCTCTCTCTCTATATATATATATATATATATATATATATATATATATATATATATATGTATATGTATATTTTATTTATTTATTTATTTTATTTTATTTTATTTTACATTTGTTGACTGGGATAGTCCGACTGGATATATGTCCATTTTCAGCAGAGGCCCGGGGAGAAAAGCTCCACATACCAAAAAAGAGAGTACATACATCACTGAGTGATAAACTCAGGCAGACATGTTTAGAAAAATATAGACAGAGAATGCAGGCAGATATCAATATACACAATGTGCAGACTTACATCTGATTGACAGAGACGTATCAGAAAATGTGAACATAGAATACAATCAGATTTCATAATTTACAATACTTAGACATTCAAATGCTATGAGGCATAGATACTTGGCTAAACAGCAGGTTGGGTAGCAAGACATGTATTAGTGAAATTGTTAGGTTTAGAACAAGAGCACAGCCAATGAGAAGTGAGGTATTTTTTGAGTTCTCTTTTAAATAGGGGTAGTGAGGTTTCCTTGGTAATGGTAGTAGGGAGTAGATTCCAGATTTTACCGGTTGAGTTGGCAAATGTAGCATCGCCTACAGAGTTGTTGGATTTTTGGGTCAGTATCAATAGTTTATCAGCTGAGCGTAATGGGCTGGGGGCACTATGAGGGGTGAGAATATTTTTGAGGGCAGGGGTGTTATCAGGTTTATGGAGTATTTTATGCGCTACTATAAGCTGGTTGAACTGTAGAAGGGTAGGATACTCTAGCCATCCCAGTGCTTTGAGGTTCTGTTAATGGTGGGTCCTAAAAGCCGTGCCAGTAGCGAATCTGGCTATATGATTGTAACATCCTAATAATTTGTTGAGATCAGTTTTGGATAGGCTGGTGAGTACAGGGGAGGCATATATAAGGGTAAAGAGGAGGTGTGATCTTGCAATAGCTATCCTAGCTGGGGGGGGGGGGGGTGAGGAAAGATTTGGCTCTGTGCAGGGAGCCAAGTTTTTTGTTGACAGACTTAACAGTGTGATTTAAATGTTTATCAAATTTAAGGTTGTTGTCTATTATTACGCCTAGAAGCTTTGTATGGTCATCAGTGGAGATAATGGTGTCATTGCTAGATTTGATGAAGGAAGGAGGAGAAATTCTATGGTTAGGGGATGTCTCTCTCTATATATATATGTGTGTGTATATATGTATATATATATATATATATATATATCTATTTATCTATCTATCTATCTATATCTATATATATATATGGGTCTACTACCGTAGATCGAAATTACACTATTTCAAAATACGAGAGCAGTGTCCCACTAATGCGAAAGTCACTAGAACGAACGAAGGGTTAGGGCTTGGGTAATGGATAGTGGATAGCTAGTAGGGCTATCCACTATCTTTAACCCAAGCCCTAACCCTAAGGTCCATGACTACCGCACCACAGTGCAGGAAATTGTATGTCCTCCACTGAGCAGTAGTTACGGACCTATTTCCTGTACTATGGTGCAGTAGTCACGGACCTTAGGGTTAGGGTTTGGGTTAAGGATAGTGGATAGCCCTACTAGCTATCCACTATCCTTAACCCAAGCCCTAACCCTAAGGTCCGTCACTACTGCACCACAGTGCAGGAAATGTCACGTTCGACTTCGTGACTTTTGCGAAAGTGCACTTTCGCATTAGTGGGACACTACTATCGTATTTCAAAATAGTGTAATTTCGATCTACGGTAGCAGACCCAAATATATATATATATATATATATATATATATATATATATATATATACACACACACACACTCTCACACACACACACACACACACACACACAGGTAATAACTACCCGGGAGGATTGCATAAATAACTTGAGAATCTTTTCATGGTGCTTTTTCCACCTTACCCAGTATGGACTGGAATACCTATCAAGGAAGGTATTTGAACATATACACTCCTTTTTTTAGGAAATCACTTACGAAAAAAGTCAGAAATAGAGGATTTGATAGTACCATAATAACCTACTTTTGTAATGAGTAAAGCATTGGTAATAAATTCAGTGAGTTAAAGTGTAATGTTATATTGTCCAATCTCGCCATAATTCTTGCTGGTTGGGATTTGGAACTAAGCACCGGTTCTGACTTGGTTTAATACAAAAACTTGAGAGGTTCCACTGACTCGAGGCCAATCCCCTATCCAATGATGCACCAGGTAAGATACCCAGATCAAGTTTGCCACTCAAGCGATCGAGAAGTGTTTCTGCTGGCTTGTTCACTAAGTATTGTTTTTAGTTGGATTTCTTGTAGAAAATGTCTTTAAAGTCCACTTATTTCTCACTGTCCATGTGCGATAGACCCCCTACTTACTTTGTTGTCATAGTGTAGTTCCTTTCCCTACTTTCTAGAGAGATCCATTTAAGTTAGAGGGCTCTCAGCGGCTCGTTTAACTCATTTTCTTGTGGGTTTCTTTTTTTCCCTTGAAGAATCCATTTTAGTTAGAGGATTCTTCACCTTTCATAGTTATACAATTGTTTTCTGTCTTTGTTGTGTGTAAAAAAAAAAAATAAATTAAAAAAAAACAAAAAAAAGTTTTGTTGTTAAGCGTTCCTATAGAGTAGTGCTTGTTTGGCTTACTGTCTTTTGGCTTCCGGTGTGTTTCTCTCATTAGTAGGCTCTGTAGTTAGTGTTAGAGCTGTGTTGTTGATTTTTGCTTATTGATATTAGAGTCTTGTTACCTTAACGTAAAGTGTTTTCTGCCATTTTTTGCCTTCCCTCTTTGGTGTTTGAGATGTCAAAAGAAAAAGCACATATGGGTTTAGCAGTAGAGTGCTTCAGGAGTGCCGAAACAAATTGATGATAAGAGGCTTACTGAAAGGTCCTTTCCAGGAATCATTAGGGAATTCCAAGCCTACTTCTCCATCTTCTTCACATTTAAAAGCCTCTTAAGAAACCTGCCGTTGTGACTCCAGCTTTGGAGCCACCAAAAAAAGTTGTATCGGAGCCGAGGGCTCTTGACTCCGACAGACCAGAATCTTCCTCTTCAGCTCCATTAGTGTCTATGGGGCTGATAGTGGTACCAAGCAGGAGGTGGTCTCCTGCATTGGAGCTGGTCACACCTGTATTGAGATCTCCCATTTTGGAGAGGGCTAAATTTCCCTCATTATCCTCCCATTCTTCCAGGAGTTTATCTGATGATGTAGAGCGGTGGTGAAGAAATTGCTAAAGACACTGGCACTGGCAAAAATGTTATTGTCTCTGACCCCAAAGGATTTGAGACCATCAAAGGCACCATCTCCAATTCCTCCTCTGATCCTGGTGGTTTCGGAGCCAGGGAAGATGGATCTCATAGTAGTGGAACCGTCGGTACCGGGACCTCCCTTAGGTTCACCCATCGGGTCCAGGAAGGGGAGTCAGCGTGAACAGTTGTCCGAGCCAACTCTACCCCTCGTTGCCTCGGCGAGGTTGAGCTTGGCTCCTACATCAGCTTTGGAGCCACCCGCTCTGCCCTGGAGTCCGATCCTTGGCATCTTCAGAGCGAAGGATCTCTTCGGTGTAGAGTGAGGGGGCTTTTGAGCTGATGGAGAGAGTGCTGTCATCCCAGACAGCTTCACTCTCAAAGCCATCTTCTCTTCCCTCACAGGCAGCAGCGTTGATCTCTTCTTCACCTACTCCTCCCCAGCATAGAGGCACAGAGCCCCAGGAAACCCCTTTGGGTGGCATCATCTCCTCCAAGTCTTCACCAGAGTACCCTTCAGAGGAAGTCCCTTGGAAGAGACTGTGCAAGAGGAAGCACATAGACTCCCCTGAGTCTGCCACTTAACATACCAATTTGGATGAGTCTGAAGGGTCCCCCTCTGAGGATGTCTCTTTCTCTGACATCCTTGAGATCCTCAAACAGAGGGGTGGTTGGAAGTCCATCAACCCTTCAGAGGATGAATCGGTATACCTGGAGGCTTTTGGGTCTCACCTGTCCACCTCCTGGGTGACCCCCCATATGACCAGCTTTTAAATATCATATCCCGCAAGGCCTGGATATCGCCTGATACAGTGGAACCTGTTCTGCGGAGGCTGAATAAATTTATTACTGCCCCTACACAGAAGGAGTTCTTGACAAAAGGTGTCCCTGTAGATGTGATGGTGGTGGCGGCAGCCACCAAGAAGGAGCTGTCGGAGACCTCCTCTTCTGTTCATCCTCCTAACAAAGAGTCAAGGACTGTGGATAGATATGGAAATTGTGCCTTTTCTTTGATGGCCTTTACTTTGCGGTCACTGAACTATCTCACCCATTTTACGAGGCTTCAAAGGGATCTTCTAAAGGAGCTAGGAGATACCCTTCAGGGTTCTGTCGCTTTGGGGACTGCAGACAAAGTTTCCTCGCAGCTCTCCACCCTCAACTCCATTGTGATCTCCTCCATGCGACTGATTTCTTACGCAGCTGATGGAGCGAGTAGAGCAGCAGCTGTAGAAATATCTCTTAGGAGACATTCCTGGATGCGTCTTTGCAACTTTGCTGAACCCTTCAAGTCTTCCTTCACAAATGCCCCCTTCAATGGTTCAGCCCTTTTTGGACCAAAAGTGAAAGATACTTTGACCATGTGCGAGCAGGAAGGGAAAACCTTGTCTGCCATTAGAATCTGTTTTTCCGCCCCATCTAGACCTTATCCTAAGGGTCAGAAAAGTGGAAAGATGTGGTTCCGCAAGTCCCCAAAAGGTTTCTTTCATGCATGTGGTGACACTGCCCCCAGGGGCAGAGGAGGAAATGCTATTGGAAGATGCCGACCCCGTGGTAGAGGGGGTCTGCAGAACCAGGCCGACAGGGATACATTCTTTGGGAGGCCTGCCTGCGGAGGCAGTCGGGGGATGATTGTCGCTGTACCCAAATGTCTGGCAAGAGATCTCTCAAGACAAATGGGTACAGACAATCATATCCAGAGGCTATTACATACCCTTTTCCACTCCCCCTCCAGTACACCAGTCCATACCAGACGTTCCACCCGGTCAGTGGAACTATGCAACACAATAGATACTCATGTTGTTAGAAAAAAAGAGTCATCCAAGATGTCCCTGCAGACCAAATTGGATCCAGAATTACTCAAGATTCTTTTTAGTTCCAAAAAAGACAGGGGACTTGAGATCCATTCTAGATCTCAGCAAGCTAAACAAATCTGTAAAAAATCAGAGTTCCGGATAGTGAGACTGCAGTCAATATTCCCTTTTCTTGGGAAAGACGATTGGATGTGCTTGATAGATCTCCAAGATGTGTACTACTACATAAAGATGGACAGGCGGTCCAGGAGACAGTTACTCTTTCAGCTGGGAGTCAGTCATTACCAATTTTGAGCCCTGCCCTTTGGTCTCACTACAGCCCCCAATGTGTTCACCAAATGCATGTCAGTGGTCACGGCTCACTTGAGATGCCAGGGATTCCATGTGTTTCCATAACTAGATGACTGGCTCCTCACTGCCACCACCAAGCATCTACTGCTGTGAGCGAGGGATGAAACAAAGTTGCTTTGCACCAGACTAGGCATACCAGTAAACTTAAAAAAAATCTGCCTTGTCGTCTTCTCAGCATATTACTTTCTTAGGTGCAGAATTGGATTCAAAAAAGATGGTGGAAAACTTACCCCAGACAGGATACAGTCCCTTCACCACCAGATCAAGATATTGATTTCAAAAACCAAGGTCCAGGCCAGGTACGTATTATAAGTTCTGGGCACCATGGCAGCTGGGATTCTTCTAGTTCCCCTAGCATGGCTGCACATGAGGGTTCTACAGTGGTTACTTTTTGCCCAGTGGTCAATGTAAGATCTTCCTCTATCACATCAGATAATCATTATGGAACCATGCAAGAAAGATCTCCTTTGGTGGCTACAAACAGAGCAATTGTACCTTGGCCGTACTTCTGTTTTTCTACAATCAGCAGCAGTACTGAGCACAGATGCTTCTCAGATCAGGTGGGGGGCATTATCTGGAAATGATGGTCCAAGGCTTATGTCAAGAGCACAAGCACCACTTGCACATCAACGTCCTAGAGATGAGAGCGGTGCTATATGTGTTGCAGGCATTTCAAAACCCTCTTCCGATATGCACGGTTGCAATTCAGATGGACAACATGTCAGTGGTATGGTACATAAACGAGCAGGGAGGAACCAAATCGTACCCCCTATGTCGAGAGGCACAATGGGTGTGGCAGTGGGCTGTCACTTCTCAACATTTTCTGATAGCAATGCACATCCCGGGGAAATCCAATGTAATAGCGGGCAAACTCAGCAGAGCTATTCTGTTGCCTCACGAGTGGTCCCTGAAACTGCAGATTGCAGAAGAGATCTTCCAGAAATGGGACCAGCCTTGCTGCAATCTTTTCGCCTCTTCCATGAATGCCAAATGCAGCAGCGGGGAAGTCACCAAAGAATGCACTGGTTCACGAATGGCCTCCGGGACTACTCTATGCCTTCCCCTAATACCTAAGGTACTTCAGAAAGCCAGCACGTTGAAAAGCACGATGATTCTTATTGCACGTTACTGGCCTCAACAAGTTTGGTTCCACTTTCTCTGGACCGATTTACTGTAGGAAACTTGGATTCTGGACCCATTTCCAGATCTTCTGACCCACTCATCGGGTGCATTCCATCCGTCCATCCAAACCCTCAAGTTGACAGCATGGCTGCTCCATTTCCACATTTAGCCAGACGTTAAAATTTTTCCCCTGCAGTGAAACATATCCATATTTCTTCCTGTAAACCATCCATGAGGAAGTTGTATTCTAGTAAATGGAAAAGATTTTCCTACTGGGCTGCTGAACAGAACAGAGAACCTTTTACAGCTCCTTTTACTGCAGTTCTAGAACTTCTTTTCAAACATTTTGATGAGGGAGCTGCAGCAGCTACTATCAGAGTCCAGTTTGCAGCCATTTTTAATTTCCATACTGGGGAAATGGGAGTACCTATTATGTCTCACAGATTATGTAAAGCTTTTCTCAAAGGTACCTTTCTACTCAGACCCCTGATCAAAGAACCTCATGCCCCTTGGGACCTGAGTTTTGTCCTATCCACGTTAGTTTTGCCACCTTTTGAGCCTGCATCATCTTGCGATATAAAGTTTTTGTCGTGGAAAACTCATTGCTTAGTAGTCATTACTTCTGTCAGAAAAGTATCAGAACTCCAAGCATTCTCTATTCATCCACTGTATATAGTTTTTCACAAAGACAGAGTATCCTTGAGAACTAATCCCCCTTTCCTACCGAAAGTCTGTTCAGAGAATAATCCAAATCAATCGATTGAATTGCCTGTGTTTTTTCCAAATTATGATGACAAGGCTGAATATAAATTGCATCAATTAGATGTACACCAACAGCTACACTTCTGCTTGCATAGGACCAAAGACCTCAGAAAGTCTGACCAGCTTTTTGTGTCCTTTACTGAAAAAAGGAAAGTTATCCAAGATAACTTTGTCTAAGTGGCTTACTGATTGCATCTCGACTTCTCATACAGTAAGAATAACAGGCAATTACTGGGCAACATAAAAGGACATTATACAGGAGCGGTCTCAACTTCCCACTGCCTTTCATGCTAGACTTCCTATGGACTTTTATTTGTGCGGCTGGCACATGGGTGAGACCTCATACCTTTATTACTCATTACAAAGTGGATGTGGCCTCCTGAACAAGTCTTCCCCCTCCTTTGTTCCTGGAGGAACGGACAGATATTACACCTATATGTATGTGTGTATATATATATTTATATATATGTATATATATATATATATATATATATGTATATATATATATATATATATATATATTTATATATATAGAGAGAGTTATATTGTGTGGAGTCTCTGTTTAACTGTAGAAGGAAGGAACCAATCTGTTTTGTTTGTATAGGCATGTGGAGGTACTGATGAGGTTTTTGCTTGCTAACAAGATCTGGGTATCTTACCTGGTGCATCATGGGATAGGGGTTAGTCTCGAGCCAGTGGAAGCTCTCGAGCTTTTGTATTAGGCCGAGTCAGAATCGATGCTCTGTTCCGAACCTCAACCAGCAAGAATATAGGCGAGATGGGCAACAAACATGGAATGTTATGGTGAGTACATAACTTATTATTTTTGATGGAATATATAGTCTGATAACAGAGCTATGGGATTAAACTAATTTTGTATTACCTGGATTTAGGAAATATGAATGTTTAAGGCACAAGCAGTCCATTCAGTCAGAATTAGTCTTAACTGGTGTTGATATGAAATCATTAATGATTGATTTATTAAACCTGAATGACTCCATTAGAATATTGGCATGTTACCAAAGACCAAATATGGATAAATTAAAACACATTAACTTTTTTAGACAGACTTGAGACAGGACTTACTAATCATAAAAAACGATACTAGTAAGTTTGTCTATATGTTGTCCTAGTTTAGTATGACTCAAATGGTTGAACAAGACATTAGAATCCAGAAAAAAAGTTCAAAAGCAGTGAGCCATAAACCAAGAATCCCAAAACATACTACAACACAATTCCACTGGTGCAAGACCACAGGACTTTATTAACAAAATGCACTTAAATCACAATAGTCACATATAACACTAGAATAAACAGATCATTGTGTCTGATACTGGCCAATGATCCAAACTTAATAACGAATTTACAAATTGGAATGCCATAAGGTCAGTCTGACCATAACTTCTTAAGCTAAAAAGAAACAAAAGGGAATCATTAGAAAGATTAAAATATATGACAACATTAAAATTAATTACAGTTTAAGTCAAACCAAAATTATAAGAATTAGACTGGAATATTGAATCTGGTTATTTTGGTTGTGGTTGTAATGTTTTGGAAAGGATCTCCAGCAATGAAGTTAAAATGTTACTACTTAATACAGAGAGAACATTTGAGAAGGTTCTTAACCTTGATTTTTTCTTCTGCTCCTTCTTCCTCTCTCCTTGCACTGTACAAAAAAAAATTGCACTTTATTTTGCTTTTGCCTCTTTTTAAAAGTACTCAATTGTATTTATTCTGCTCCATTTATTACTGCTTGGTAGTAGCTTGATTAAATTGTAACTGTTACTCTAAGCCTTTTGGTTTAAGCACTTGGGCTCCAGTCCATTTGTTTTACATTAAGAAGGTTTGTGGTCTGCACTGTTGTGGCAGGACAGGTAGCTTACATCCTTTTAAGTTGGGAATTGCTGATTGAAGGCTCACAGACTGTTATTCTAAAAGTGTATTAGTTCTGGTTAAAGCACTTGGGCTTCAGGCCAGTTATTTTTCATTAAGAAGGTTTGTGGTCTGCACTCTTGTGGGAGGAGAGGCTAGATTCTGCCCTTCTGAGCTGGGAATTTCTGGTTAAAGGCTTATTGTGGCTGCTTATTTGAACTGTTTCTTTCAGAAATCGGTGTGCCTTGGTTGCTGTAGCATAGATTAGATTCAGGCATCCTGAATCTAGTTTTGTTTCTATAACTTGAGCAGTAATTCAGGCCATCTCTTTTGGAGAAGGTTCCCCTGCACCCTAGTGGCAGGAGTGTGCAGTTAGAACTTGTCTGATTGAAGACTGCTGGAACAGGGCTCAGTTTTGAGCTTTTTTATTGGATAATTGGTTAATTTGTTTAAATCAGTTTGCTCCTTTTCTATTGTTATATAAAAAATTGCACTTTATTCATCTGCTTTTACTGTATTTGTATTTCTTCCTACTTTATTTTGCTTTTGCTGCTTGTTCTTAAAAGTACTTAATTGCATTTATTCTGCTGCATTTATTACTGCTTGTTAGTAGCCTGATTAAATTGTAACTGTTATTCTAAGCCTTTGGTTGAAGCACTTGGGTTTCAGACCAGTTGTTTTATGTTAAGAATGTTTGTGGTCTGCACTGTTGTGGCAGGAGACGGAGTTTACTTCCTTCTAAGTTGGGAGTTGCTGATTGAAGGCTTAGTGTCTGTTATTCTAAAAGTGTATTAGTTCTGGTTGAAGCACTTGGGCTTTGGGCCAGTTCTTTTACATTAAGAAGGTGTGGTCTGCAATCTTGTGGGAGAGAGTAGATTCTGCCCTTCTGAGCTGGGAGTTTCTGATTAAAGGCTTATTGTGCCTGCTTATTTGAACAGTTTCTTTCTGAAACTGGTATGCCTTGTTTGCTGTAGCATAGACTAAATTCATACCTGCTGAATCTAGCTTTGTTTGTATAACTTGAGCACTAATCCAGACCATCTTTTTTTGGAGAAGATTTCCCTGCACCCTAGTGGCAGGAGTATGCAGTTAGAACTTGTCTGTTCGAAGACTGCTGATACAGGGCTTAGCTTTTTATTGGTTAATTTTCAGTTTGCTAATTTGCTACTGTTAAATTAAAAAATAAAAAAATACACTTTATGCATCGCCGCTTAGCTAGGGTTAAAGTATTCCCGGCGCCATAAAGTGTGCTCTTCAAATTTTCCCTGAGAACTAGCCATTTTTTTTTTAGCTTTAGCACTAAAATCTGTTTCTTTGAACTCAGCACTTGATCATAACTCGCTGTAAGCACTAAATAAGCTACAAATTACTGCAGCACTCAACTTTCCTCACTTGTCTAGAGGAAAACAGTTTTTAGCACTTAATAAGTAAGCACCTATCCAGGCATGTCTAAGGGTCAGCTCCCGGTGTTTTCTCCTGTCTACCTGATGAATCTGGGCATCTTGGGGCAATGCAGCAATTGGGTCATGTACACAGACAACCCTCTCCTCCTACCACCCAGCACTACAACCTGTGGGAGATGCACTTATATAGCCAAACTGGAAGCAAAGCTCTCTTCACCCAAGACAGGACTAGACAGTCAAGAGGAGAAGGTAAACACTTGCACCACACCACACTCATCACATAGTCCCTCAAAACCTACACCACCAGAACACACACATAGAAACATGAAACACACACCTACAATTGTGGATGCTCTCAGTAAAAATCTGCTCATGCAACAGAGACCTCCAAAGCAGAAACACAAGCAACCTCCATCCCCCAACACAACACAAATGACACATAGCCCACATACTCAGTGTGCCACTCAACCACAGCCCATAAGGCATAACAATGTACCCAACACTCTAGTCATAGTTGACTCTATAGTCAGGCACACTGATGTTCCACTCACCAGGCTAAACAAGGAGAAAGTTACTGTCAGTTACCTGTCGGGTGTCAGGATCCACCACGTAACGCACGCACTTAGGTCACTCCACAACAAGTATACATATGACTCTGTCTTTGTCCATGTTGGTGTGAATGACCTGAGACGTACCTCCCTGGACTACATGAAGAGAGATATGGAGGAGCTCTCCGATTTTGTAGCCCAGGCAGGTATGACCCTAGCCCTGAGTAGCATCCTGCCATCACCCAGAATGATACCACAGTACAAGGACAAAATGACTGACTTCACCAATTGGCTAAGCTACTGGTGTCATTCTAAGGGGATCCAGTATCTGCCTGGGATGACATGATCGACAGAACACTGATGCTTTGCCAGAGAGGGCCTGCACCTGTCGCCCTTGGGATTCCGGATACTGGCTAAGGCTCTTGCCACCCCTATAGTGCCTTTTTTAGGCAAGGTTCAAATGACAAATTGACCACCTTAACAGGTACAAGCAAGCAAAATCTGAGGGTAATGCTACTAATGCTAGAAGTCTAAACCTCAAAATGCATTCACTCGAGGCACTCCTTAAAATGGAGAACATCGACATCTGTGCAGTGACAGAGACCTGGTTCAAGGCTGCAGAGAGCACCCCTGCATTACCAGGCTATAATTCATACCACACCTTTCGGCCACCTAACCTGGACCGAAACACTAAAGGCGGAGGCGTGTCCATATTCATTAAGGATAGCCACACCTCCAGGCTAGTTGCTCAGCATAATGCATCCGAGATTATCCAAGTACAACTAACTCTGGGCAAGACCACAATCCAAATTGTAACTTTCTACAGATCCCCCACCATGCCCCAGGATTCCCACTCCTCATTCCTTGATATACTGGAAAATATTAGGGCACAACCTAACACCATAAAAATGGGCGATTTCAACTATCTCACCATTAACTGGGAAACTGCTCCTGTACCAACTCTTTTTCTCAAAGTTTTCTGGGCTTCATAAATTCCAAAGCCTTGGATCAGCTTATCCACACCCCCACCAGGGGCAGCAATATCCTAGACCTGGTCATTACCAACATGAGTGACCGGTGTTCTACACCAGAGGTCAGTTCCTCGTTGGTCAGATCCGACCACAAGCTAATCACTCTAGACATCCACATCCCCCCCCCCCCCATTAGGGAAACCACCGTAAAACATTTCTCCAAAGCCAACTCGACGCTTCTTAAGACAGAAGTAGCAAACTTCATGACACCCATGCAGACGGACAATAGAGGTACGACTGCTGAATCCTTCACAAATGCACATTATAAGCACTTACATGAGTGCATGGATCGTGCTATTCTCCAAAAAAAGGAAGCCAATTGGGTGGTCCCTTGCCATAAACAAACTCTACAACAGAAGAAAGAAACTGTTGCAAAAAAGAGTAAAATCCCATGATTGGAGGAACTCCCTGGTCAGCCTCATTAAGAACCAACTGATATTGCTAACATCCTGGCAGATAGGTTCAGTGCTAACTTTAGCCCCCTCTCACCCCCTAAAGGGCCCATCTCTTTACCAGAAGAATGCAAATTCCTATAATCATGGCTGCACAGGTAAAAGACACACTCTCCAAAGCCAAGAACACAGCATCCATGGGACCTGACAACATCCGAGGCTGCGTTCTACATGAACTGCAGAATGAAATGGCACCCCACCTAAGCACCATGTTCAATCATAGCCTCACCTTAGGCTTTGTGCCCACTGAATGGCGCACAGTGATGGTTATCCCACTCCACAAAGGGGGAGCCACCACGGACCCCAAGAACTACCGCCCCATTAGCCTAACAAGCCTGGTTTGCAAGGCCGTGGAACATATCATCATGGATCTTATACACAAAGACATTGGTAATCTCCAAACTCCGGACCCCATGCAGTTAGGGTTTGTAAAAGGCAGATCAGCAGTTCGGGTGTGTAAAAGGCAGATCATTTCTCCTAAACCTGACAGACTTCTTTGAAGCAGTCACCAAAGCCGTAGACTAGGGTAAGGTGGTTCACACAGCCTGTCTAGATTTCGCCAAGGCTTTTGACACCATCCCCCAATTTTGGAATTACAGATAAACTCACTAAACTAGGTATAAATCTCTATGTCACAAGATGGATTGCCAACTGGCTCACTGAGAGAACCCACACTCTGAAAGTAGCAGTCTCCAAATCTGACTTCAGACCAGTGACAAGTGGAGTACCACAGGGTTCAGTCCTGGGTCCTCTCCTGTTTGGTATCTACTTTTCTGAAGTACAGGCTAACACAGAAGGTCTTTGGCTAATGAAGTTCGCAGATGACTGCAAACTAGGAACCATAATCGAAACTCCTAACGATGTGGACATCCTACAAAAGGGTCTCACTGAGGCAGATGCCTGGTGTCAAAGCCATGGCCTCAAGCTCAATGCCAAAAAGTGCATTGTCATCCCCTCTGGTAAAAACTCTGTACCCATGAGCTACCACATAGGTGTTAGTCTACTTAACACCGAAAGTGTGATAAGAGACCTTGGGACACAGGTGGACAGTAGTCTCAACTTTGGTAATCACATTGCCACAGTAGTCAGGAAATCCTTCTATGTGGCACATCTCATCACAAAAGGTTTCTCATCCAGGAAAAAAGAGGTCATTGTTCCCCTCTACTCGTCACTCATTAGACCCATTATAGAGTACAGCGCCCCTTTTGGTATGTACCTCACACGACATCTCCAACAACTGGAAAGGCTGCAGAAATACCTCACAAAGAAGATTACCGGCCTCAAACAGATGCCCTACGCAGTCCATCTCAAAAAATTCCAGCTTTACTCCGTCGCATATCGTTTACTCAGAGGCAATCTCTGCCTAACATACAAAGCTATGTCAAACCCAGAGCTGTTGGACGTGCTTCACTTAAAGAAATCACAATCCCTCTGAGCTACACACTCTAGGGACCTAAACCATGTCACTACAATAAACAGAACATGCTGGAGGGATAGATTCCTGTCCCAGAAACTTCCCATACTCTGGAACAAACTACCTAGCTATATCAAACAAAGCTCCTCATTAGCACTCTTCAAGAAAAATCTTAATTGGATGGGAAATAGGAAATTTACCCCAGGGGCACCTCTGTGGCTCTGCTCGACAGAGGCACAGGAAAATTATTTTCTTGGGTGGCGAAAGCCAGGGTACCTTTCTGGCTAGGCTTATATAGGCCCTAGGGCCAATAGCCTAGTATATCTATCTACCTATGAACTTATTAAGAAAACATTGCGCAATAAATTTCCATTCTGGTTAGGTAAGGACTTAATTAGACTTTCTAGGAAAAAGAAATAGGATGTTTTCAAAATACAAAAAGTATACTATGCAATGTAATAAAAGTATATGAATTAACTATCGTACTGCAACTGAAGCTATAGCATAGGAAAATTGATAGTGAAGTAACGTTAGCTACCTGTAGCAATAATCCTTTAAGTTAATGAATCCAGTTAAGGCAATCAAATCCAATGGCTTCAAACTATTTGATCGAGTTGTAATTTCTAATGCATTTAATAAACTTTTACTGATATAGATAATAATTATGGTCTTCATAACTATGTATTTGCTAAGTTAAATATGCAGCAATATAACTGCTCTATAATTTTATCAGCTAGTGTTGAAAGACCATTAGGAAAGCTTCAAAATAAGTCTTTGGCTGGTCTAGATAACATTCCATTTGTACTATTAAGAGAGAGAAAACACAAAAGAATTAAATCCCAAATCCCTTACATATATTTGTAGTTCATTACTTAATACTTGTATAGTTCAAAAATCTTGGAAAATTGCATCTGTTACACCAGTACATAAAAAAGTTTAATAGGTATTTTATGGACATGTTTTGAAAGGTATTTTGTGGCGTTATTAAAACAAGATAGGGCAATAGAATACTTTGTATGATTTAAAACAACATGATTTTATAGAAGGAACATTGATCCCAACTAATTTAATTGAATTCTGTGCTCAAGTGACATTATCCATGGACCAAGGAAGGTCAGCTCTGGTCATATATTTGGATCTGGTTAAGTGGTTAAGGCATTTGATATTCTACCACATGCATGTATATATGTGTATGTATATATATATATATATATATATATATATATATATATATATATATATATATATATATATAAAACGTTAGTAATTAAAGATAACTTCAATCCATATTTCATTAGTTGGATAATGGAATGATTATTTGAATGGTAACAAGTAGTGACTTCCAATATCTTGATCTTTGTTATGCAACAGCTGGGGTGCCTCAGGGATTCGAATCAGGCCCTTTGCCTCGTTACCAACTATTAGCAGTAGTTAAATATACTGACTGTAAGTTACTTCTGCTAATGATTTTTTTAATATAACTAACTGTATATCTGATATCAAGTTGGAGTAAAAATGGTATTAAATTTAGTATAGATAAATGCAGTGTTTTACATTTTGGTAACAATATCATAAAACCAGTTCTGGTACTTAACACGATCTTACAGGAAGCAGTTGATTATAAACACTTGGGAATAATAATTTCTTCCAGCTTTACTTTAGCTAAGCCTGGT
The DNA here is from genome assembly GCF_019279795.1 of Protopterus annectens. Classification (NCBI taxonomy): domain Eukaryota; kingdom Metazoa; phylum Chordata; order Ceratodontiformes; family Protopteridae; genus Protopterus; species Protopterus annectens. Next base: position 92,395,906 of record NC_056727.1, on the reverse strand, counting down.
AATGCTATTGTAGCAAAGACTATGAGACAAAAAGGGTTTACTAATGAAAAACATCTCTTTGAGAGAGGAAAATTAATATGGTTGAACTCTAAAGGACATATGTTAAGCTGACTTAAGAAAATATTTTTTTTGTACTTGTATTAAAGGGCAACTGGAAATCCTTGAGAGGGTCTAAAGAACATTTACCAAAAAAGTGGAAGTATTAAAGTGTTGTAAATACAAAAGGAGATGTTCCTATTTAAAACTGTTCATTATTCAGAATTTTCTAAACAAGAAACATCTTTATTGAATCATCAGTTATGCCAAAGACAGTCATATATTTATTTAAATGAAGACAAACCATATTGACAAATTTTTGACTGCAAACATTATACATCACATATGATCTACTATAAAGTCATTGTTTTTCACATATTAAATTCCTGCCTTCTCTTAAACCTCATTAATCCTCCAAAGCATTAATCTGATGTTGTCAGTCTTCACATAATCGTTGAGTGTGGGCTCTGATGTCCTTCAAGGATGCATCTGCAGTCCTTACAAATGGGTTGTCCTGTCGTCAGGCAGCCCTTCGGTCGGCCGGATTCCAAAGTCTGGGTCTGGCCTCGGCTGGAGTCGCACTTCACCCGACGTCATAGCTGCAGTTCTTCGGGTATAAAGGCATCAGCCGACGCCATTTTCCTCAGTCTTTCTTGCCGTGTGGCGCCCGAAGCAGAAGCTGTTCGCAAGTGCCGGTCGGTCAGAACCAGAGATTACTACTACCGAATACTACTTCGAAGACTTCTAAAAAGCTAAGTACCCCGTTGGGGACTCTTTCTTGCCTCAGCCGATGTCAGAAAAAGTGAATAATTGTTTAATTTGTGGGAAACAAATACCTCATAAAGATTTCCACTCTTACTGCTTACCTTGTTTAGGCCCAGACCACGACGTCGCAGCTTGTCTAGCCTGTGCTTCTTTTAACCGACGGACGCTTAGACGTCGGTCGGAATTTGCTGAGCAGTTTTTTGGCACTGATTTTGCTTATATTATGCCGTCGGATCCTCCGACTTCACAAATATCCAAAAAACGCAAGGAAAAGGACTGACACTCGCGGTCCGCGGTTTCGGCGAAACGCGGTTAAATAACCGCGAGTGTCTCGGTTTCGGCTGAAACTGAGCAAGCGGTTCTTCCTTCAGCCGAAAACATGCCTTCTACCGAGGCCTCTTCAAACCTGGTGGAATCGGCTTCTGAAATCCATCCTGTGGTTGCGGTTTCTCAGGAATTATCTGACACTATTCCCTTGGATATCTCAACTCCTGCACGTGGAGCTGCTAGGCCTCCTGCAGCCATGTCCATTAAGGCCTTTGCCAGGGCTAAAGCAGCTAAAGCTACAAAAACTGTGCCTGTTAAGACCCCCTCTCACAGGCCCAGCTCCAGTTCCCAAATGCTTTCATTGGCAGAGGATCCTATTTCTTTAATCCGGGGATCCCAGCCTCATCCAGACAGGGCCTCTCATCCACCTCCAGAGAAGAGGCCTAGAGCAGAGCCTCCTGAGCCAGTGTCCACAGATGATTCCTCTGATGATTCAGATAACACAGACCCTCCAGAGGCTCCTTATTTCCCTTACGAAGACTCTGATGCTGAAGAGTCCATCCCTTCTGCCTCTCCACCTGAGGAATTTTCCTTTGGGGAAACCTTGCATGCTATGAGGGAACAGTTTCAGTGGCAGGGCCAAGATTTTTCAGACTCCAGGAAAAGGCTTAGAACCTTTTTACATTTACCACAACATAGGCCTTTAGCTATTCATCCAGTTCTTTCTGTTGTAGATGATGCTTTTAATGATGCTTGTACTGCTCCTGATTCATTACCTCCAGCCCCTGCTAAGCCCGATAGGTACTACAGGGTCCCGGACACACATTACCATTTATACAAGGCCCCTTTTGCAGATCCCGAGACTATCTCCCAGGGGCCTAAGGCTGTAGCAACTACCTCTGCTAAAAATCCCCTCCCCTCTGAAAGGGAATCCAGGTCCTTAGAGAGATGGGGTAAAAAAGTTTACACTTCTGCTACTCTGTCAGCTAGGGCCTTGAACTGTCATTTTCATATGATCCAATATCAAGAATTTATGCTTGACCAGTTAACTAAAAAACTGTCCTCTGATGAACCTTTTGATAAGAAGTATGTTCAGGAAATGGTATATAACATTCAGCAAGTTAGTAACCATTCTTTAAAATGCGGCTATGATGCACTGGAGGCTTCCTTTAGATCAGCCATGACTGGTACAGTTATCAGAAGGCATGCATGGTTGAAAGAGCAGGCCTTACCGGACCATGTCAAATCAAAACTGTTAGATGCTCCCATGGACAAGGCCAATTTATTTGGTTCTCCTGCACAACAGGTACTGAAGAAGATGGAGGAGAAGGCAAAATCTGTACAAACAGTGAAAGATTTCTTACAGGTCCAACCTCCAAGGTTTAGCAGGAATTGGCCCTCCAAAACTTGGTCCTTTCCAGACTCCTGTAAAGCTCAGAGAGGCAGGAATAGGCGATCAAGAGGCAGAAACCAATCCAGGGGTGCCTACAGGGGACGCCAGTGGCGGGGTAACAACCAGCGAGCCACAGACACAGCCACCACCACTGCAACAGGACAATCACAGTGACTTGGCTCTGGTACCGCCTACAAGGGAACAACTAGAAGCACCCTTAGGCGGAAAGCTAGCCTTATTCTCAATAAACTGGCATTACATCACAACAGACAAGTGGATTTTACAGACAATAGACCAAGGCTACAGGTTCCACTTCCATACTCTACCAGGGAAGAGAGGAATGCCAAATCTACCGCCAAATCAAAAGACAGAAGCTTTAAAACAAATATCTCAATTATTAAAGATGAGAGCTGTGGAAAAGGTACCATCTATGGAGCAAGGAAAGGGATTTTACTCCAGACTCTTCCTGGTACCAAGAAAAGAGAACAATTGGAGGCCTATTCTCGACCTGTCCGCTTTAAACACATTCCTCATTGTTCCAAAATTCAAAATGCTGACTCTACAGCAGCTTCTTCCCATGCTGGGCAAGGAGTCTTGGCTGGTAACTCTAGATCTCAAGGAGGCATACCTGCACGTCCCCATACGACCAAATTGCAGAAGATACCTCAGATTTCTTGCAGGATCAGAGCATTGCCCTTTGGCTTATCTACTGCGCCCAGAGTGTTCACGAAATGCCTGGCATCAGTAATTGCTCATTGCAGGCTTCAAGGAATCCAAATTTATCCCTACCTGGACGACTGCCTGATACAAGCGGACAACAAAAACAAGCTAACAGAAGACTTACAAAGAGTCATTTACTTGCTACAAGCCCTGGGATATACAGTCAACATAAAAAAGTCAAGGCTGATACCATCCCAAAGAATAACCTTTTTGGGTGCAGAGCTGGACACATCAAAGCAAATGGCATTCCTAGCTGCAGAAAAACAAGAGCAACTACCTCTCTACTTCTTGGCATTAACAAAGCAGAACCATCTAACAGCAAGAAAAGTACTGCAAGCCTTGGGCTTCATGGCATCCTGCATAATACTGGTCCCTCATGCCAGACTGCATATGAGAAAGCTACAGTGGTACCTAAAGAATTTATGGTCTCAACACAAGCACAGCCTAGAAACCAAAATTCCAATAATCCCATGCCTGAAACAAGAGTTCCTATGGTGGGCTCAGGCCTGTCAATCAAACACAGGATTGCCCTTCTACAGCATTCAACCAAGCCAAACCATCACGACGGATGCCTCAGACCTCGGTTGGGGGGCCCACATGCTGGACAAGTGCATACAAGGCTTATGGACTCAAGACCAGCTGCACCTACACATAAATCTAAAGGAAATGCTGGCAGTAAAATTGGCAATCCAGACATTCAGACCATTTCTCAGAGAAGGTCAGTTGATGATAAGGACAGACAACACCACAGTTATGTGGTACATCAACAAACAGGGAGGCACACATTCATACCCTCTATGCCGGATGGCACTGGACCTATGGAATGTGGCTCTGAGCTACAACATTCAGCTACAAGCAATTTTTGTACCAGGAAAAGAAAACATTCTAGCAGACATATTAAGCAGGACTACCACAGATGCCCACGAATGGATGCTGCATCCGGACATCTTCAAAGCCATTACAAGAAAATGGGGACTCCCAGAAATAGACTTATTTGCATCCCCACGCAATCACCAGCTAAAGAAATTCTGCACAAGGACGTACCCCCCACTAGCTTGGAAGGTGGACTCCCTATCTTTCAGTTGGAAAAACCTGACAGCATATGCATTCCCACCACTTCCTTTGATGCACAAGGTGCTATTGAAGATCAAAGAGGACCGTCCAAGGATCATTCTGATAGCTCCAGACTGGCCAAGGCAACATTGGTACCCATTATTAAGGAGCATGTCTCGGGAACAAACATGGACACTACCCCTGGTTCCATTGCTGTTAACACAGAACAACTACAACATCCTGCATCCAAACCTGAAAACTCTGCAGCTGACTGCCTGGAACATTACATAAGATCAATTAACCCAAATCTATCACAAAGGGTTAAAGACATTATCCTTGAGGCTCGCAGACCCTCAACAAGGAAAAATTATGCAGCAAAATGGAAAAGATATCTCATTTGGAATACTGCAAAGGGAGAAGATGTGTCACTGGTTAACATAGCCAACATCCTGGAATACTTGGCAGAGCTCTTCCACACAGGCCTGTCCTATTCTTCCATCAAGATACATGCATCAGCAATTTCAGCAGAATACAGCTTGGATCCTCCTGTCTTCTCATCCTCTGCTCAGGCAGTTTCTGAGAGGAATTAAAAATGTAAAACCTCCTAGGAAACCACCATTGCCAGCATGGGACTTTAACTTTGTGCTAGAAAAATTGACACTTCCTCCTTTCGAACCAGCAGCAACAGCAGAATTACAATACTTATCATGGAAGACTGCTTTCCTGCTGGCAATCACTTCAGCAAGAAGGGTATCTGAACTACAGGCATTAATGGCGGTGCAACCCTTCCTGATCTTCCATCAAGATAGACTGTCCATGAGAACAAATCCTACTTTTATGCCTAAGGTGGTATCCAGAGTATCTTTAAATCAGGCTATCCACCTACCTACATTCTTCCCCAACCCACAGAACAGGGGAGAAAGACTGTTGCATACCTTGGATGTACATAGACAGTTACGCTACTACCTGGACAGGACCAAGGGCAATAGAAAAACTGACCAGCTACTGGTAGCATATGCAACAGGAAGGGAAGGAAAAGCAATTTCAAAACAGACAATCTCCAAGTGGATAGGAAATTGCATTAGATTTTGTTATTCCTACCATGGAAAGAAAACTCCAGAGAACATCAGGCCTCACTCTACAAGGGCTACAGCCACTACCACAGCTTTCTTACGAGGAGTGGCTACTAAGGACATTATAGAGGCTGCTACTTGGACCTCCGTGCATACATTTGCCAAGCATTATAACTTACCTTTATACTCTAGATCCCGAGCAGGTTTTGCCACTGCTGTTTTGCAAGGGATCCTAACTACACCATAATCTCTTCTTTCCTCCTCCCTAGTTTGGCTATGGTATTCTACCCATTTGTAAGGACTGCAGATGCATCCTTGAAGGACATAGTACAGTTTTGTACCTACCATAAATGTAGATGTCCGATAGGAATGCATCTGCAGTCAGATTACTCACCGCCTTCCCTCTGTGGTACTCCTAGGGTATTTGCCCATCTTATAGCTAGCTGGGGGGGGGGATCTATTATGGTGTATTTGTTTGTATATATGTACATACATGGTTATTTTTTGTGTTTGCTCTCTACTATTTGGAAACATTGGCATTTATCCAAATTTAGCCTTCCAAGAGGGCACCTGGCATCTGGGGCAAGAAACACTGAGGAAAATGGCGTCGGCTGATGCCTTTATACCCGAAGAACTGCAGCTATGACGTCGGGTGAAGTGCGACTCCAGCCGAGGCCAGACCCAGACTTTGGAATCCGGCCGACCGAAGGGCTGCCTGACGACAGGACAACCCATTTGTAAGGACTGCAGATGCATTCCTATCGGACATCTACATTTATGGTAGGTACAAAACTGTACTTTCCAAGTCTCAGAACCGACTTGACCGTTATTCCAGGTCGTGCCTTCCAAAACTCTCAAGCTAAGTTCTACCCACAATGCTCCTCACCAAATTACCCCACATCTTGTTTGCCACCTTGTGGTGGCAGAGGCGTTCTCTCCGATCTGTCGAGCGTTAGCTTATTCTTCAAACTGTAAGTTTTTTTCTGTATTCTATCTTTAATTCCTTTCTATACTACCCTGTTCCTCTGTTAGATAGTCTTTAGTGTGTGAGTGTGTCTGTTGTCTCTCCTTATTTACTCTTGGGTAGACTCAAGTACCATCATTGGTAATTTCTTCCCTTTACCTTCAGGTAATGCTACATACCAGTGTTAGTATTCCCTTCTCTTTCTTTCAGCTCCCCTTTCTTTTTTTAGGTAAATAAAGCTCTGTTCTCTTTTTCTCTAGTACAACAGTGCATGTGTGTGTGTCTGTGTGTATGGTTGACTTTTTTTTTTTGTTATGGCCGACAAACCCTCTAAAGGCACCTCTGGCTTCAAAAGGTGGCAACAGTGTGAAAGGAAAATGCCTAACTGGGGTGGCTATACTCTGTGTGTATATTGCCTCGGTGTGGTCCATCTACAAGAAGACTGTGCAATCTGTCCCTGGTTTAGTTCCATAACCCTGATAGATAGTAAAAACAAACTTATCTTAAAAGGCTTTCTTAAGTCTGATTTCGAAGAGGCCCTATCTGGTCAGAAAACAGAAGCCAGTTCGTCCTCTTCTTCCTCCTCTTCCAAACTGAAAAAGCAAAGTCACTCTTGACATCTTCCTTAACTGGCCAACTCCCTCATGGTGCCGACAGCCTCCTCGACACTGGTGGGCCAGACACTGGTGGGCCAGGATATTTATTCAGTGGTGACATTGACACTGACCTCTTCAGCATCAATGCCCTCAGTACTGGTATCAGTGCAGACAACACCCCCTGTGGTACCAACTGACCACTCAGAACCGAAGGATGACCCTCAGGTAAAAATTTTACCTCTCGCTACTTACTCCCCATCAGTGGATCGCTTTGTGAACCGTGCTCCCAGTCCCTTTTTGGAGACATGGTCACCAAGATCTCCATCAGCCTTCTCTGTTTGGTCCACCAAGAATTTTTACGAATCTGATATTATGAGACTGGTGGACCAGCCCCTTACGGCGAGGGGACCTTCCATGGTTCCTAGGCTTGTTAGCTCTGGATCCTTACTATCTTCCACACCTCTACCTATTACTTCTTCAAATCCAGCTGATTTGGAGCTCCCTGGTACCGACCTTTCTGGCTTCGACTGTTTCGGCACCGGTAAGATCTCCTACGGCACTGACAGTTACCCTGAGTTCTTCCAGTTTGTTGGAACCACAGACCTCCAGGGGTTGGGGCTTTGTTGCCAGTTCCGAGGGGCAGGTTTCATCTTCGATACTTTCGGAGGCTTCCATGTCCCTTGGTGCTTTGGCATATGTAAGCTTGACCCTGGCTTCTTCTTTGGAGGCGGCTTCAGTGCGGGATGGGACCACGGTTATGAGCTCCTATCCCTCTACGGAGAACCTGCCTTCCAGGCTATGCAGAGGGCCTTGTCCATAGTGGGCAGACAGACTGTGCCTTCCCTGTCAAACCAGACATCATTTCCATCCCTTCAACTAGAGCTTCCTCCAGTCTCTACCCTGGGAAAGAGGACACAGAAGTCTCAGGGTCACACCATTTTGGTTGTGTCCCCTTCGGATACATCTCCAGAGCACCCCACCGAAGTACCTTTGAAGAAAAAGTGCAAGATGAAGCACTTGGACTCCCCTAAAGAGTCCTTCACAGAGGATGCTGATTTCGATGAAGGGGAAGGTTCCCATAAGTCACCCCCTGAAGATGTTTCCTTCAGGGACATCCTAGAGATCCTTAAACAGCGGGGTGGCTGGACTACCCTCCAGTCTTTCTCAGTGGAATCTGAATACCTACAGGCTTTTCTTGCCCAGCCCTCTACCTCTTCGATTTCTCCACCCGCTGATGATCTTGTTAAGTTTATTGCTCAGCAGGCTTGGAAGTTACCTGATGATCAAGCTGATCCCAAAGAGACCTGACCATATTCTCTCTGCCCCTAAAGATCAGCAACACTGGGTCAAAGGTATTCTTGTGGATGCCATGTTGGTCGTGGCAGCCACCAAGAAGGAACTTGCTGATGAAAGTTCTACTATCCATCCTTCTAACAATTAGTCTAGGACAATGGATAGATTTGGGAAGCACATATACGCTTCATCAACCTTCATTCTTAGGTCCTTGAACTATATGGCACATTTTACCAGACTTCAAAGAGATATGATTTAGAGAGCTTTCAGGTACTCTTTCAGGAGCAATAGCTGAAGGAGTTCAAAACAAAGTTGTTTCTCACAAAGACTCTATCTCAAATTTATCCATGAGGCTAATTGCTTATGGTGCCGAAGGAATGACAACAGGAGCAGGTTCAGGTGTAGCCATCAGGAGACATGCCTGGATGCGCTTATGTGATTTCACGGAGCTATTTAAGTCTTTTTTCGTCAACACTCCATTTGGCTGATCATCCCTGTTTGGCCCAAAAAATTAAAGAAACTCAAGCTAGATGTGAGAAAGATGGGAAGACCCTTTCTGCCATGGATGTATGCTTTTCCACTCCTCAACGCCTTATTCCAGGAACCAGAGAAATGGTAGGCTATGGTTTAAAAAGACCCAAGGACCTTTCCAGGACACATGTGGCATTGACTTCCCCAGGGGCAAAGGGGGGGGGTAACAGTGGAAAATGCCATTCAAGAGGCAGAAATGACCCACAGAATCAGGGTTCCTGAGACTCTTTCCCCTGGTAACTCCTATCAGTGCTCCTGAAAGGAAGCCAAATTGCCTTCCTCTGGAGGGAGTCAGGGAGACTATTATCCCTGCACCAAACTGCCTGGCTAGGAATAACAATGGACAAATGAGTGCAGAGGATCATGACCAGAGGTTACAACATCCCCCTTTCAGGAGAACCAAAAAACCTAGAAGAATCTCAGATGTTCCTTCCAGTCACAGGCAAGCAGCAGTCTTAGAAATTCAAAAACTGCTCGACAAAAGAGTCATCCAGGCAGTCCCTCCAGACCAGAAAAGATCCAGATTTTAGTCAAGATTCTTTTTAGTGCCTAAGAAACAAGGGACTTGAGACTGATTTTAGACTTCAGTCATTTGAACAAATCAGATCAACAAACCAAATTCTGGATGGTCTTGGTTTAGTCTATACTTCCATTCCTGGAAAAAGACAATTGGATGTGCTCAGTAGATCTTCATTATGGGTGTTACCATATAAAAATAGACAAGCAGTATGGAAGATTCCTGCGCGTCCGGCTGGGAGCCAGTCACTATCAGTTGAGGGCACTGCCCTTTGGTCTCACCACAGCCCCCAGGGTGTTCATCAAATGCATGTTAGTGGTAGCAGCCCATCTCAGACTGCTAGGATTCTGAGTGTTTCCATATCTAGACGACTGACTCCTTACTGCTGCTACCAGGTGTCAGCTCCCAAAGGCATGAGATTGCACTCTTCTCCTTTGTTCCAGCTTAGGAATCACAATAAACTGCAAAAACTCCCATCTAGAACCAACACAACAGCTGGTGTTCATTGGAATTATGCTCGACTCAGTCACCAGCTTTGCATAACTTCCCCTAGAAAGACTCCAAAGGATCAGATCACAAGTGAGCCAGATCACTCGAAGCAAGAAAGTAACAGCAAGACTCATTCTACATGCTCTAGGGTCAGTGGCAGCCTCTGTCACTCTGATTCCCCTGGCTAGATATCACATGCAAATTCTTCAATGGCTTCTGGCCTTCTAATAGTCTCTATTGAAACAACCAATGTCCCATCTGATTATGATCACCAATTGATGCAAGAAAGACCTAAGTTGGTGGCTTCACTCCAGTGAAATATTGTCTGGCTGTCCCTTTGTCCCTCCTCAAACCCAAGCCATAGTGACCATGGACATGTCCCAGATAGGGTGGGGGGGGGCATTATCTGGGAAAGATGGTCCAAGGCACTTGGTCCCAGCTGGAGGCCAACTTGCATATCAATGTTATAGAGATGAGGGCAGTGCTCTTAGCATTGCAGGCATTTCAATATACCCTCCCCTTGGGAACAATTGCAATACAAACAGACAATATGTCGGTAGTGTGGTACATCAACAAGCAAGAGGGAACCAGATCCTACCCTCAGAGTTTGGCAATGGGTGATTTCCTCTGAGCACTTTCTGTTGGCAACGTACATTCCAGGGAGCTCTAATGTGATTGTGGACAAATTTAGCAGAACCATCCTTATTCCTCACAAGTGGTCTCTCAATCCAGTGGTGGTGGACAAGATATTCTGCCACTTGGGCCAACCTTGCTGTGACCTGTTCGTTTCCCTCTGAACAACAAGTGCAGCAGTTATTTTTCCCTAATCCCCCCTCCTGGGGGAGTCACCCAGAGATGCTCTCCTTCACAGTTGCCCCCCCCAGTCCATTGTACACCTTTCCTCTGATTCTGCTATGTCAGTTTCTAAAGAAAGCCAACAGGTTGAAGAACAGAATAATTCTCATTGCCCATTCTGGCCTCATCTGCTTCAGAAACCCTGAATACTGGACCCAGCTCCAGATGTATTGTCCCACCCGTAGGGACTGGTTTATCCAAATCGACAACATCTCAAGCTCACTACGTGGCTTCTCCAATTCCCATGATTCCCAGGTATCCCTCTCTCACCTCTTCAGTCCAACACTTCATTCTGGCCCACCACAAACCTTCAGGTAGAAAATTGTACCATAACAAGTTGCTAAAGTTTACTAAGTGTCCGCTAAACAGTAATCATGACCCATATTCAGCAACTGTAGAGAAAGTTTTAGACTTCTTAGCCTTACTGTATGAGACAGCTCATCAGACCCTACAATTCGGGTGCATCTTGCTGCAATATAGAACTTCCATATTGGTTTCAATGCTTCATCACTTATGTCACAAACTTTGTAAAGTCTTTTTGAAAGGCACCTTAATGCTCAGACCTCCATATAAAGAACCCTCTGCACTATGGGTTTTGGATTTGGTACTTCAGTCTCTTATTTCTCCCCCTTTTGAAGCTTCAACAAGTTGTGACTGAAAATTCTTGTCCAGGAAAACCTTATTTTTAATAGCTATCACTTCTGCTAGGAGAATATCGGAAATACAAGTCTTGTCCTGCAAACCCCCCTACTTAATCTTTCATAAGGACTGGGTCTCCCTCTGGACAAATCCCTCCTTCCTACCAACGGTTGTTTCCAAGTCAAATATCAATCAGACTTTACATCTCCCAGACTTTTTTCCCAGTTTTTCCAATAAAGGGGAATGCTGTCTACATTTACTAGATGTAGACAGACAGTTACGTTTCTACCTTCACAGAACAAAGGATACTGGAAAATCTGACCAGCTATTTATTGCCTTTTCTTCAGTCTCTTTAGGTAGTCCAGTATCGAAAGTTACACTGGTGAAATGGCTTAAGGACTGTATCACCTTTGTTTACAATAGAAAGGGACTCCTCCCACCAGGTCCTGAAAAACACATTCAATGAGAGCTATAGCAGCATTTGCAGTTTTTCATGCCAGAGATTCTTTAAATGATGTTTGTGCAGCAGCAACATGGGCATCTTCTCATACTTGTATTACGCATTACAAACTGGACCAGGTCTCTAGGGGACGTGCATCATTCAGCAAGATAGTGCTCAGGAATATTCTTTCGAGACCTCCCAAAATTCAGGTAGCTAGGGACTCTGTCCCACAGTCAAGGATTATGTGAAGATTGACAACACGAAATAAAGAAGTTATGTCTTACCGTAATGTTCCATCTGTGTTGTCGAAATTCACTAATCCTTGATTTTCCCTCCCTCCTTCCCCTGGCCTTTAGACCTCTTGGTGTATTGAATATTCCCAAAGACTGGCTTCATAATAGGGGCACAAATTTGGTCTCTTTTCTATTATTTGTTGTCTGTCACTATAATTTGCAAACTCGATCTGAAGTAATTTGGGGAGGAGCATTATGGATAGAGTTTAGCTCGAAAGTTTTGGAAGGTGTGAACTGGAATAATGGCAGAGTCAGTTATGAGGCACAGAACTGAGGCCACAGTCAAGGATTAGTGGAGATCGATGGCACAGATGGAACATTATGGTAAGACACAACTTCTTTTTCTGCATGTATTGTTCCCACAATTCCCATTATTTTCTGTGTAATTTGCTCCTATCCCTTTCTAAAGATCCCACTTCCAGTTTTTTTCTCTCTGTAACTATATTCACCACTTTCAGTACAGTTGGTTTAGACTTTGATTTCCATGTTCTAGCAATTGTTTTTTTTGGCAGCCATCAGAATTAAACTCAGCAAGGCCCTAATACGTCTAGGCAATTAAGATTCTGTGTTACAGCTCAAAAAATCATTTCCATAGTCACACCTATTTGCTAACTCAATATTTCTGACAGAGTAATCTGTAGGGAATTTTTAAAGTCTGCCAGCATATTACACTCCCCAGAAATAGGTTCTCACTTACCCTTTTCTTTCCCATCACACCACTAACATTTACAATATACCCGAGGAAAATTTCTTTGGATTCTGCTTGGCGTATAAAAACACCTATGCAAAAATTTCCAAGCAAAAAATCCTTACTCTTTTAGACTTTTACATGTTTAGGAGCCATACATATATCTTTCCATTGTTTCTTTTTGAATTGCTTGTCCAGTCTGTCTTCCCAATCCTTTCTACCCTACTCTGAGTGACTCCTGTATTTATCATGCAATATTTTATATCCCCTACTAAGTATCCTTTTTTAGCAACAGCTTCTATTCTAGGTTCAACTAAAAACTCTTCCATTGCTGGTCTTTCACTTGGGATCCCCTATTCCTTTTCCTTTGTGTATACTCTACTTATCAGTCCTTAATATGGAATGCAGTCTTTAGCCTGCAGTTCAAATGCATTTTTGCCCTCTTCCCATTTTTTTTTAACTTTCCCCCTCTAATTATTTGCTACCAAAATCTTGGTTCCTTTGACAGTTTTCTCCATTTAAATTCAGGCCTGTCTTGACTATTCTCTGTACCCCTAATTGGAGTCATCCCTACTGGCAGACTCTTCTTCCTCCACTCCCATGTTGGCTTAGTTTTTAGAATACTTTCTGCTACTTGATGAATGTAATATTCTGTATGGTTGTTGTTGTTCTCCTTAAGGATCTGCATCAAAAATCCCAGTCTCTCCTTATTTTTTGAGGTTCCTCTGATTTCATCATCACCGCTTTCCAATTTGAATCATAGCTTTCTGCTTGTGCTGTGTATAGGAACCTTAAATGTGTAGCTCCTAACTGTTAATGATTGAACCACATCTCCCTCTAACCTTAGTATATTTAATTCTTCCATAAAAATTTCCATTTCTACTTTTTCTCGATTTCAACATTTCTGTGCTTTATACAGATTTTCATAAAATTTCTGAAATATTTCTAATACCTTTACATGATCTCTGGTTATTTTCCTTGTTATGTGTTGTTCCCTAAGCTTGGCAACAGCCCTTTCTACTTTCTGGTTGCCTTTGCCATTGTGCTAAAAGCTTTTGTGCTGTGGAGTTATGAAAAAACAATTGCTTAACACCAGTGTTTCTAAATTCATGCATGTTATCCAGGTAGTCCCTAATTTTCTATTTAGCGCGCTGCAGATGAACCTCTTCTTTTTCTGAGAGATCTCTCCCCCCCCCATTCTCTAATACTTTAACCTTTGTCAGTCCCTCTAAACAATTTTTGCTACTTTTTAACCATATCTCTTTTTCTTTTATTTATACCCTATTTTTAAATTCCACTTTCATTTTATCCCACTTCCTAGCTATATTTTGTGAAGAAATTCTTATCTGTCCTAATAACTCTTGAATATAAGGAATGGCTAGTGTAAATTATTTGTCTCTGTTTAAGAGGCAGGGAGACACCAGTATCTCATTTTTATTTCATTATCCTGCTTTTTCATTTTTTATTTTTTTTCTAATATTTTTATTTTATTTTATTTTCCCTTTGATATGCATATTTATACATCACAATTATAATATAATGTTAGCATTAAAATCAAAGTAAATACAAACATTAAACACAAGCTTTTTTTAAAGTTGTTTCAAGTTTCAACTCTGTTACTTAAGAAGTTAAATTGTGAGTGTTTCTGCCATTTCACACTGAGCAAATCGGAGGAAGGGCTCTGAGCCAACTAATTTGTGATATATAACATTAAGTATCCCGTTTTTGCTTATTTCTGAGTTATTTATAGCCCTTTTATTGTCTGCATATACATTGATAGCTAGTTTCACTGTGTGTGAGGTATTAACTAGAAATTTTCTACAATTGTTAAGCATCTGGTTGGGTTTGTTTGTTCTGATTTCCTGCTAAGGAGTGTATCACATAACTTGTTTGCAGTTAAAAGCATTCTCTAGAGTCTCCTTGATCCTTTATCTGTTTAAACATTTCTGCAGTTTTTTTTTCTACCTAAGTAGTGTTGGTAGTGTACCATTGTGCATATTCAGGCTTGTGTTTTGGGCCTAGTTGTTTGTTAGTAGAGGCTGTGTGTGTAAGCACATGTTCCAGGCCATCGTAGCTTAGCCAGAGCCAGTATAGCATTTCAGTGAGAATGAATTGTTTGTGGTCATAGGCTGACTGAGGTTGCCTGGACTACAGCTTGGAGTAAGCACCTCATTGGTTCTTTCAAGCTTTTTTTTTAAAGTTGTTTCAGGTTTCAATTTTGTTACTTAAGAAGTTAACTTGTGAGTGTTTCTGCCATTTCACACTGAGCTAGTCGGAGGAAGGGCTCTGAGCCAACTAATATGTGATATATAACATTAAGTATCCTGTTTTTTGCTTATTTCTGAGTTATTTATAGCACTTTTATTGTCTGCATATACTTTGCTAGCTAGTTTCACTGTGTGTGAGGTATTAACTAGAAATTTTCTACAATTGTTAAGCATCTGGTTGGGTTTGTTTGTTCTGATTTTTGTTTCCCACCCTCCCTCGTTATTGGTATCCTGTTTTTATACTTGATGGTTTTGCAGTTGCCTGCCCCTACTGTAAATTTGATCTGGGACACTCCTCCCAGTCTAGTGTCATTAACTCATTCTACCTAATTCAGGGAGAACATTTGAGAAGGTCAACCCAATTAGTTTCTGCTCCTCTTTCCACTTTACAAAAAAAAATAATAATAATTTTTCTAAGCTTATTTCCTGCTTTTCCTGTAAGTCATCTAGTCCAGATACAGATTTGCTGTATCCAGGACTGTTTGCAAGCTTCTGAGCCCCCACGCCTTTCTGTGTTGGAGGGAAGCCTTCTAGCTTAATTTTGTTTCTTAGAACTAGCCAGTTTTCTAGTTTCAGCACTCAAATCTGTTTCTTTGAGCTCAGCACTTGTTCAGAACTCATTTTAAGCACTAAATAAGCTACAAATTACTACAGCACTCAACTTTCCTCACTTGTCTAGAGGAAAACAGTTTTTAGAACTTAATAAATAAACACCTATCCAGGCATGTCTAAGGGTCAGCTCCCGGTGTTTTCTCCTGTCTACATGATAAATCTGGGCATCTTGGGGCAATGCAGCAATTGCCTCATGTACACAGACAACCCTCTCCTCCAACCACCCAACACTACAACCTGTGAGAGATGCACTTATATAGCCAAACTGGAAGCAAAGCTCTCTTCACCCAAGACTGGACTAGACAGTCAAGAGGAGAAGGTAAACACTTGCACCACACTGCACTCATCACATAGTCCCTCAAAACATACACCACCAAAACACACACATAGAAACACAAAACACAAACCTACATTCACGGAGGCTCTCAAAAAAAAATCTACCCAAGCAACAGGGACCTCCAAAGTAGAAACACAAGCAACCTCCACCCCCCCAACACAAACCAAATGACACATAGCCTACAAACTCAGTGTGCCACTCAACCACAGCCCATAAGGCATAACAACGTACCCAACACTCTAGTCATAGTTGACTCTATAGTCAGGCACACCAATGTTCCACTCACCAGGCTAAACAAGGAGAAAGTTACTTTCAGCTGCCTGTCAGGTGCCAGGATCCGTCACATAACGCATGCACTCAGGTTCCTCCACAACAAGTAGAAATATGACTCTGTCATTGTCCATGATGGTCTGAATGACCTGAGACATACCTCCCTGGACTACATGAAA
The DNA here is from genome assembly GCF_019279795.1 of Protopterus annectens. Lineage (NCBI taxonomy): Eukaryota > Metazoa > Chordata > Ceratodontiformes > Protopteridae > Protopterus > Protopterus annectens. The sequence continues at coordinate 92,379,627 of NC_056727.1, read as the reverse complement.
AGAGACATGGAGGAACTGTCCGATCTTGTAGCCCAGGCAGGTGTGAGCCTAGCCCTGAGTAGCATCCTGCCATCACCCACCAATGATACCACAGTACAAGGACAAAATGATTGACTTCAACAATTGGCTAAGCTTCTGGTGTCATTCCAAGGGGATCCAGTATCTGTTTGCCTGGGATGACATGATCGACAAACCACGATGCTTTGCCAGAGATGGCCTGCACCTGTCACCCTTGGGATTCCAGATAGTGGCTAAGGCTCTTACCACCCCTATAGTGCCTTTTTTAGGCAAGATTCAAATGACAAATTCACCACCGTAATAGGTACAAGCAAGCAAAATCTGAGGATAATGCTACTTAATGCTAGAAGTCTAAACCTCAAAATGAACTCACTCGAGGCACTCCTTAAAATGGAGAACATCGACATCTGTGCAGTGACAGAGACCTAGTTCAAGGCTCCAGAGAGCACCACTGCATTACCAGGCTATAATTCATGACACACCTTTCAGCCACCTAACCTGGACTGAAGCACTAAAGGCGGAGGCGTGTCCATATTCATTACGGATATCCACACTTCCAGGCTAGTTGCTCAGCATAATGCATCCAAGTTTATCCAAGTGCAACTAACTCTGGGCAAGAACGCAATCCAAATTGCAGCTTGCTACAGATCCCCCACCATGCCCCAGGATTCCCACATCTCATTTCTTGATACACTGGAAAATGTTAGGGTACAACCTAACACCCTAATAATGGGCGATTTCAACTACCCCACCATTAACTAGGAAAACTACTCGTGTACCAACTCTTGTGCTCAACGTTTTCGGAATTCATAAATTCCAACGCCTTGGATCAACTTATCCACACCCCCACCAGGGGCAGCAATATCTTAGACCTGGTCATTACCAACATGGGCAACTGGTGTTCCACACCAGAGGTCAATTCCTCGTTGGTCAGATCCGACCACAAGCAAATCACCTTAGACATCCACATCCCACCCCCCCACCCTCATTAGGAAAAGCACCGTAAAAAATTTCTCCAAAGCCAACTTCATGCTTCTTAAGACAGAAGTGGCAAACTTCACGACACCCATGCTGACGGACAGTAGAGTTATGATGCTGAATCCTGTACAATTGCACTTTACAAGCACTTACACAAATGCATGGATCGTGCAATCCCTAACAGAACCAAGATGCTGTCCTCCAAAAAAAGGATGCCAATCTGGTGGTCCCCCGCCATAAACAAACTCTACAACAGAAGAAAGAAACTGTTTGCAAAAAAGAGTAAAATCCCATGATTGGAGGAACTCCGTGGTCAGCCTCAGTAAGAAGCTGAGATCCCTCATAAAATCCTCCAAAGCTAGTTACGAAAACAAAATCGCCACTGAATCTAAAGACATCCACAAAGCATTCTATAGCTATGTCAAGAATCTCAATGGCAACACTCAGATCTGCTCTGAGTTACAGCACAATGGCACTAAATATACAGAACCAACTGATATTGCCAACATCCTGGCAGATAGGTTCAGTGTCAACTTTACCCCTCTCTCATCCCCTAAAGGGCCCATCTCTATTCCAGAAAAATGCAAAGTTCCTGTAATCACGGCCACACAGGTAAAAAACACACTCTCCAAAGCCAAGAACACAGCATCCATGGGACCTGACAACATCCCAGGCTGCGTGCTACATGAACTACAGAACAAACTGGCACCCCACCTAAGTACCATGTCCAATCATAGCCTCACCTCTGGCTTTGTGCCCACTGAATGGCGCTCAGCAACGGTTATCCCACTCCACAAAGGGGGATCCACCATGGACCCCGGGAACTACCGCCCCATTAGCCTGACGAGCCTGGTCTGCAAGGCCATGGAACATATCATCATGGAACTCATAAACAAAGACATTGGTAATCTCCAAACTCTGGACCCTACCCTGTTTGGGTTTGTAAAAGGCAGATCATGTCTCCTAAACCTGATAGACTTCTTTGAAGCTGTCACCAAAGCCGTAGATGAGGGTAAGGTGGTTCACACAGCCTATCTAGATCTCGGCAAGGCTTTCAACACCATCCCCCACTCTGGAATTATAGATAAACTCTCTAAACTAGGTATAAATCCCTATGTCACAAGATGGGTTGCCAACTGGCTCACTGACAGAACCCACACTGTGAAAGTAGCAGACTCTAAATCCAACTTCAGACCAGTGACAAGTGGAGTACCACAGGGCTCAGTCCTAGGTCCTCTCCTGTTTGGTATCTACTTCTCTGAAGTACAGGCTAACACAGAAGGTCTTTGGCTAACAAAGTTCACAGATGACTGCAAACTAGGAGCTATAATCAAAACTCCTAACGATGTGGACATCCTACAAACGGGCCTCACTGAAAGAGATGCCTGGTGTCAAAGCCATGGCCTTAAGCTCAGTGCCAAAAAGTGCATTTTCATCCCTTTTGGTAAAAACTCTGTACCCATAAACTACCACATCGGTGGTAGTCTACTTAACACCGAAACTGTGATTAGAGATCTTGGGACACATGTGGACAGTAGTCTTTCCTTTGATAATCACATCGCCACAGTAGTCAGGAAATCCTTCTACGTGGCACACCTCATCACAAAAACGTTTCTCATCCAGGAAAAAAGAGGTCATTGTTCCCCTCTACTCATCACTCATTAGACCCATTATAGAGTACAGTGCCCCTTTTGGTATGTACCTCACACGACATCTACAACAACTGGAGAGGCTACAGAAATACCTCACAAAGAGGATTACTGGCCTGAAACAGATACCCTACGCAGACCGTCGCATATCGCGTACTCAGAGGCAATTTCTGCCTAACATACAAAGCTATGTCAAACCCAGAGCTGTTGGACATGCTCCACTTAAAGAAATCACAATCCCTCCAAACTACACGCTGTAGGGACCTAAACCTTGTCACCACAATAAACAGAACATGCTGGAGGGATAGATTCCTGTCCCAGAGACTTCCCATACTCTGGAACAAACTACCTACCTATATCAAACAAAGCTCCTCATTAGCACTTTTCAAGAAAAATCTTAATGATTGGATGGGAGATAGGAAATTCACCCTGGGGATCACTTCTGTGGCTTTGCTTGACAGGGTCACAGGAAAATAATTTTCTTGGGTGTCAAAAGGCAGGGTACCATTTGGCTAGGCTTATATAGGCCCTAGGCCCAATAGCCTAGTACCTACCTATGAACCTATATAATAAAAAAAACTTAAAAAAATGTAAAATGTATACAAACAGTGCTATATTCCTATAATACATTTTAGTACTTTTGCTGTTATAAGAGAGTATTTATGTCACTAATAATTCAGTTTATGCTACCTAGAAAGTAAAATATTATTGATTTATTCCTGGTTTTAATCTTTATCTCCTTATAATTCATTTTTTTTTAATGTAGTATATGATCAAGAAGAATGCTCCAATATTGTAAGAAATGGGAACATTTGTTAGGGTTATCCGTTATTAATTTATGCGCTGTTGTGTGTAATTGCCATTTGTTGGAAACCATCTCATGACATCACTGTCCTATCAAGTTTTGTGTGATGCATCATTTTCTTAGGGAGAAGCGGGTCACTAATATTTGTAATTTTTGATATGATGTTATCAGTCTTTACTTAATCCTTGACTGCGGGTTTGGTTCCTTATCTCGGAACTAACTCGATTGTTATTCCAGCTCCTGCCTTCCAAAAATTCTCGAGCTTAGCTCTACCCATAATGCTCCTTTCAAGATTACCTCATATCTTGTTTGCCACTTTGTGCCAGACACATTCCTCTCCTGTCAGCTTTCGAGCTAGCGGTTTATTACGACTGTAACTGTTGTTATCCTTTTTTTCCAAATTTTTTCTAAATAGTTGTTTCTCTAAAACCTTATTCTTTACCCTGCTCCTCTATGCATAACCTTTCTGGTGTGTTTTTATCTCTCTCATTTTTACCATCGTTGGTACCCCTTCTTTCCCTTTCTTACTGTTATGGCAATCTTCCATACCATTGTTGGTAACTCTTTATTCTTTTACCACTTTGGTAACTCTTTCATACCATTGTTGGTACATTTTCCCCTTTAAAAAAAAAAAAAAAAACTTTGATGTAATGTGATCCTGTCTCGCCTACATTCATTACTGACTGGCTCGGAGCCGATCGGCCATTATAACTAGCACGAAGTCTCTCATTGGCTGGGCTAACCCTGTATCCCAGGATGCACCATGCCCAAACCCCCAGATCTCGTTTGCCACTCCTAGAGTAACAACGTGGTCTCGACTTGGCTGTGGCTAAGTACCCTCTTTTTGACTTAATAACTGCTTGATTATTTCCAAAAAGCTATTTTAATAGCTACGTTGTCTGTTGTTTCCCTTTTGAGATTGAGTGCGTTTTTTTTTTGTGTGGTAATCCTTTTGTTTGGCGGGCTAGGCCTGTTTAAGTTAGAGGGCCTTTGACCTATCTTGTGTTTTGTGTGGTAATCCTTCTGTTTGGCGGGCTAGGCCTGCTTAAGTTTGAGGGCCTTTGCCCTATCTTGTGTCTTTAGTGTTCGGGCGTTTAAGTTAGAGCCCTTTCCACCTTCTCTCCTTGTGTTGCTGAGTGTGCGGTCGTGTTTACTTATGTCTGGCAAGGAACAAAAAGAACATAAGCCATCTGGCTTTAAAAAATGCTCAGAGGCTCCTCCAGTCGCCAGTGTTAACTAAATTATTTTGGCTCCAGCCCAGTCGGCTCCGGAGCCAGCCACGATATCGGTTCCGTTTCTTCCACCTGCGACAACTTCTGTGTCATCGGAGCTGGAGTCTGCCGAATCAAGTGAAGTCCTTGGGTCAGCTCCGAAACCTCCTGCTAGTCTTTCAGATCCGACCTTGGCTCCAACCTTTTCCATCCCTTCTACAGGTTTCGGTACTCAGGTGACCTCAGTCGAACCCGAGGGGGATACATCGGGGCTTCAGGATGTTCTTCATCTCACATTGCTGCAGTCCTTACTTATGGGTAGTCCGCTGTCCTCGGTCGGCCCGTATACCAAAGTATTAGGCTGACGTCGGTCATGGGCGCACAGCCCTGACATCAGAGCATCAGGGTATAAAAGCGCATGACCAACGTCATATCCTCAGTCTTTTTTGCCGCATGGTCCGATGCAGAAGCAGCGTTGCAAGTGCCGTTCGGCTTTCTGAAATTTTTCGTTTTCGGAGTTTCAGACATACCAAGTTGGGCTAAGTAGCCCGTTGGAGCATTTTGTTTTTCTTGCCTCAGTTGTTTACGGATGTCAGAAAAAGTGAATAATTGTATTTCTTGTGGGAAGCAGATACCGCATAGGGATTACCACTCGCTTTGTATCCCTTGCTTGGGACCGGAGCACGACGTAGTTGGGTGTCGGTTTTGTGCCTGGTTTAATAAGCGCACTATTAAGAGAAGGCTAGATTGCGCTAGGTTAGTTTTTGGCAAATGGTGTAATTATAATATGCCGTCGGATCCTCCGACGCCCGCTTCCACGAAGAAGCGTAAAGACAAATCTGTAAAGCCTAGACAGGATGATTCGTCCATTTCAGATGCCGGTCCTTTAGAGACTGCAGTGGAACAGGTGGATCCGGCTGAAGTTTCTGTTGAGTCTCAGGGGGAAACCTTGATTTTACAGGATGTGGCATCACAGGAGTCAGGTCAGGCTGAAGGGGCCTCTCAGGTTACTATTCTCCCTTCTTTGCCTAAGGGGGTTAGGCCTTCTGCTACTGTTTCTAGGGCTCCTTCTAAGGGCAGGACTGTTTTGCCTTCTTCTGGAGTTATTTCTGGTTCTTCAGGGTCGGTACCTAAGAAGCATATGCTTAAAATGGCAGAAGATTTGATTTCTTTAATTAGAGGTTCCATGCCCCCTCCTGATAAGAGGCCCAGGGTAGAGCCAGAGTTGGAAATTTTGGAGCAGGCCTCAGATGATTCTGAGTCTTCTGCTGAGGATATTCAAGATTTTCCTCCTTATTCGGATTCCGATGCAGAGGATTCTACTCCTTCTGCTTCCCCTCCAGAGGATTTTTCATTTTCAGAAACCTTACACTCTATGAGGGAACATTTTAAGTGGGAAGGACAGGATTACTCAGATTCCAGAAAGAGGCTTAGAGAGTTCTTGTTTTACCACAGCACAGACCCTTGGCTATTCCTCCTGTTTTGGATGTTGTTCAGGATGTTTTTGGAGGCCTCATTTAATCCAGATTCTATGCCTCCTGCACCAGTTAAACCGGACAGGTATTATAGGGTACCTGAGGCTCATAAATACCTATATAAGAGTCCTAGGTCGGACCCAGAAACTATTAGTCAGGGGCCTAAGGGTGTTAGGGCTTCTGTTGTAAAGAATCCGGTTCCTCTAGATAAGGAAGCTAGAGCTTTGGACAGATGGGGTAAGAAGGTGTACACCTCTTCTACTTTGGCAATGAGGGCTTTAAATTGCCAGTTTCATATGTTGAAATATCAGAATTTCCTCCTTTCTCAGCTAAAATCTAAAGTGGATGCTTTGGCGGAGGGCATAGAGTGTAAAGAATTGCAAGATTTGGTGCATGTTTCTGAACAGGTGGGGAAACATTCTTTGCAGTGTGGCTTTGATGCTTTGCAGGCTTCTTCTAGAGTGGCTGCCACTGGTTCAGTTCTTCGTAGGCATGCCTGGCTTAAGGATCAGAATTTATCTGAACATGTTAAGTCTAGAATTCTGGATGCCCCTTTACAGTCGAAGTGTTGTTTGGTCCTCCTGTGGAGTCTGTTTTGAAGAAAATGGAGGACAAGGCTAAGTCTATGCAGACTGTTAAAGATTTTGTGCAGGTTCAACCTCCTAAGTTTAGTAGAAATTGGCCTGCTAAGGGGTGGACGTACCCTTCTTCTGATTCCCAGTCTAGGGGTAGATCTAGGCGCGGTAGGGGCAGAGCTCAGAGTACCTTTAGGCCTAGAACCTGGAGTTCGCCTGCTCAATCTGCTGGTGAGGGTAGGGGCCAGTCCTTTCGTAAACAGGCCCAATGACCTGCATTTTCAGCTACCAGATTCTTCTTGCCTGGCAGCTCCTTTGGGAGGAAAGCTAGCTCTCTTCAAGCAAAATTGGTTTTTAGTCACCCAAGACAAATGGGTGTTGGACATTATAAACAAAGGTTACAAGTTTTATTTCCATACATTGCCTCCTTTCAAAGGTATGCCAGACATTCCTCCTCGACAAAGGATGGAGGCTCACAAACAGATTTCATTACTTCTTCACATGGGAGCCATACAGCCAGTACCTCCTTCAGAAGTGGGTCTAGAGTTTTATTCCCGCCTGTTTCTAGTACCAAAGAAAGGGAACACGTGGAGACCGATTTTGGATTTATCTCTCCTCAACACTTATTTGGACATTCCAAAGTTCAAAATGTTGACATTACAACAGCTTTTGCCTCTGCTGGGAAAAGATCACTGGATGGTAACTCTGGATCTAAAAGAGGCTTATCTTCATGTTCCTATCAGGCCTAGTTGCAGGAAGTACCTGCGTTTTCGAGCTGGAAATTTACATTATCAGTTCTCTGCATTGCCCTTTGGCTTATCTACTGTGTCCAGAGTGCTCACAAAGGTTCTGGCTCCAGTGATAGCCTTTTTCAGGATGGAAGGAATACAAATTTATCCTTATTTGGACGATTGCCTGATTATTGCACAAGACACGGACAAGCTTCTTCAGCATCTACGGTATGTGATGGTAGTGTTAAGATGCCTAGGGTATTCTGTGAACGAAACAAAGTCCAGTCTAGTACCCTCTCAGGACATGTGCTTTCTGGGTGTGAGACTGAATACAGCTTCCCAGATGGCCTTTTTGACCCCGGACAAACAGAAAAGTCTTTCACTTTATTTCCATCAAATGTCTCTACAGTCCAGGCTGACTGCAAGGACAGTCCTTCAAGCCTTGGGGTTCATGGCATCTTGTATTCTGGTGCTTCCCAATGCCAAATTGCATATGAGGAAGCTTCAATGGTATCTCAAAATCTATGGACACAACACTGCCAGGATCTAGACACTGTCATTCAAATGATACCTTGCATTCAGAAGGAATTTTTGTGGTGGGCTCAGGAATGTCACCTAAACAAGGGACTCTCTGTGACCCGACCAGAGGCGAGTCAGATTCTAACGACAGATGCCTCGGACAAGGCTTGGGGAGCACACCTCAATGGGAAATGGGTGCAAGACACGTGGCCTGCCAGACTTCAACATTTGCATATCAACTTGAAGGAGATGTTAGCAGTACAATTTGCATTAATGGCTTTCAAGGATTTACTTCACCCAGGGCAGGTGTTGATTCTAACAGACAACACAACTGTCATGTGGTACATCAACAAGGGCGAACTCATTCGTACCCTCTTTGCAGACAAGCGATGATTTTGTGGGAGACAGCTCTCAGTTACAACCTCAATCTTCAGGCAAGATTTCTACCAGGAGCACAGAACTCCTTAGCAGATGTATTGAGCAGACAAATAGTGGATCCTCACGAGTGGAAATTGGATCCTCAGGTATTTCAAAAGTTGACAGTGTCATGGGGAACTCCAGACATAGATCTGTTCGCTTCTCCACTAAATTACCAGTTGCCAAGTTTTGCACAAAAAGGTTTCATCCCACAGCTTGGAAGGTGGACGCTCTGTCATTCAGTTGGGACAATCTTCATGTATATGCCTTTCCACCTCTACCTCTTCTGCCCAAGGTTCTCTTGAAGGCCAGACAAGACAAGCCATCCATGATCCTGATAGCACCGGATTGGCCTCGACAACACTGGTACCCACTACTGAGGAGTTTGGTCCGAGAGCCTCCATGACCTCTGCCTTTGATTCCACACCTTTTGTCTCAGGAGGGCAATCACTTTCTCAATGTCAGAATTCAGTCTCTGCATCTAACAGCCCGGCATATTCTGTTTTAGATTCTGGAGGTTCTCAGCTTCCACAACAAGTTTTGAATGTTATTTTGGAGGCCAGGAGGCCTAGTACAAGGAAAGTTTATGCTGATAAATGGAGGAGATTTTTTATTTGGAGCAAAGGGAAGGACTTTGATGTTTCCAAGCCTAATTTGAGTGCTTCCTTACAATATCTTACTGAGTTATTAGACAAAGGTTTGTCCTTCTTCTCCATAAAGGTTCATGCTGCAGCCATTTCGGCTAATTATGACTGTGACCCTCCTTTATTCTCTCATCCTTTGTTTAAGCAGTTTCTCAGAGGGCAAAGAACATAAGACCCCACGTAGAGCTCCTACTCCTGCTTGGGATCTCAATTTTGTGTTGGAAAAGCTTACTCTACAACCTTTTGAGCCTGCAGCTACGGCCGAGTTAAAGTATTTGTCATGGAAAACTGCTTTTTTGTTGGCCATTACTTCTGCAAGAAGGGTTTCTGAATTACAGGCCCTTATGGCAGTGGAGCCTTTCTTGATTTTTCATAAGGATAGGGTATCTTTGCGTACTAATCCTTCCTTTATGCCTAAAGTGGTTTCTAGTGTGGCCTTAAACCAAACTATTCATTTGCCTACTTTTTATGCAAATCCTCAAAATAAAGGGGAGAAGATTTTGCATACTTTGGATATTCACAGGCAGTTGCGTTATTATTTGAGCAGAACCAAGGAGTTCAGACAGTCTCAGCAGTTGTTTGTTTCTTTTGCTTTGGGTTCACAGGGTAAACCTGTTTCAAAACAAACTATTTCTAAATGGATTGGGTTTTGTATTTCTTTTTGTTATTCCCATCATGGTAAGGAGATTCCGACTGGGATCAGACTTCATTCCACTAGAGCTACTGAAACTTCTACTGCCTTTCTAAGGGGGGTAGCTACAAAGGATATTTTGGAAGCAGCCACTTGGAGTTCAGTACATACTTTTTCTAAACATTACCACCTTCCTCTTTATTCTAAGTCTAGGGCTGGATTTGCCACTGCAATTTTACAGGGCATTTTAGCAGCCCCTAATGCTTTATGATTTTTCCAACCTCCCTTTCCCGTTGCTTTGGGATTCTACCCATAAGTAAGGACTGCAGCAATGTGAGATGAAGAACATAGTACAGTTTTGTACCTACCATAAATGTAGATGTTCGAAGATCCACATTGCTGCAGTCCAATTTTCCCTCCCTCCTTCCCCTCTGTAGCTTAGCATGGTTATATGGTTTGGGTGATGGCTGTAGTTGGGCATATCTTTTGGGAAGTTACTCTGTTTTTTGGCTGTGGCCTTTCTTTTAGGGCCTTCTGACATCTGGGACAAGAAAAGACTGAGGATATGACGTCTGTCATGCGCTTTTATACCCTGACGCTCTGATGTCAGGGCTGTGCGCCCATGACCGACGTCAGCCTAATACTTTGGTATACGGGCCGACCGAGGACAGCGGACTACCCATAAGTAAGGACTGCAGCAATGTGGATCTTCGAACATCTACATTTATGGTAGGTACAAAACTGTACTTTTCGGCTCCGAGTCTCCCCCTTGGTGCTTCGGCTAGGGTACCCCGACTCCAGTCATGGTCTCGGAGGTGGGTTTTTCGTCCGATTCTGGTGGGACCTGCCTTCGAGGCTATGAGGAGCGCACTGGCCAAGTCCATAGTGACTTCACCTGAATCGGCAACTCCATCCCCAGATGCTGCGACTAGAACCTCTGGTGCCTCCCTATCTCTGGACAGCGGGGCTCCTAGGCCTGAGGATACCTCCATGTGTGGTCCCCTGCTTTCTGAGTGCCCTTCAGAGTTCGTGCCTGAGGAGCCTCCCAGGAAGAAGTTGTGTAAGAGGAAGCACGTAGACTCCCCAGATGAGTCTGTCACCTCGGACACCGACCTCGATGATGCAGAAGGGTCCCCGAAGTCATCCTCCGATGATGTCTCGTTCTCTGATATCCTGGAGATCTTGAGACAGCGGAGTGACCGGCCATCCAAAAACCTTTCTGAGGAGGAGTCGGTCTTCCTCAAGGCCTTCGGAGCCCAGCCTTCCACCTCCTGGGTGTCTCCACCCTTCGATGAATTATTGGAGCTTATTTGTCGAAGGGTGTGGGAACACCCTGACTCTGTGGAGCCAGTTCCTAGCCACCCCCAATAAGTTCTTATCTGCGCCTCCTGGAAAAGAATTTTTGACCAAGGGAGTACCTGTAGATGCTATGGTGGTGGCGTCTGCCACTCAGCAGGACGTGGCAGAGGTTTCTACTTCCATCCATCCTCCTAATAAGGAGTCTAGGAGTATGGATAGGTATGGGAAGTATACCCTGTCTTCAGCAACCTTTACCTTGCGGTCGCTGAATTACTTGTGTCATTTTACGCGGCTCCAATTGGATCTCATAAAGGAGTTGGGAGATACCCTGTCGGGTAACTTGCCTGAGACGTTGGCCCAGTCTGTTAACGCCCAGCTGTCTACCCTTTCTTCCATCACCAAGTTCTGGCTTTACTACCCAGGGAAAAGGCCCAAGCCAGGATGGTTCTTCAGTTGTTGGGATCAATGGCGGCTACCATTCTTCTAGTTCCGCTAGCCAGGTTACACATGCGAATACTTCAGTGGCTCCTTTCAGCCCGGTGGTCATATCAGGAACGTCCCTTATCCCATCCGATTCTCATCACGTTGAGATGCCGGCAGGATCTGCGTTGGTGGCTTCTCTCGTCCAACCTGAATCAAGGGAGATCCTTGAGCCCCCCCATCCCCTATTGCCACAGTAACCACGGGCGCCTCCCAGATAGGTTGGGGGGGCATTATCTGGGCGAGACGGTTCAAGGTACATGGCAAGACCACGAGGTTCACTTGCATATCAATGTTCTGGAGATGAGAGTGGTGCTTCTAGCGTTGCAGGCACTTCACAGCTCTCTTCCCAGGGGAACTATTGCGATTCTTTCCGACAATATGTCAGTTGTCTGGTATCTGAACAAGCAGGGAGGAACCAAGTCCTACCCCCTTTGCAGGGAGGCCATGAGAGTGTGGAATTGGGCGATCGCTTCCCAGCGCTTTCTAGTGGCAACGCACATTCCGGGGAAGTCCAATGTGATAGCAGACAGGCTAAGCAGAGCTATTCTGATGCCTCATGAGTGGTCCCTGAACGATCGAGTGGCTGCTCAGATCTTCTCCATGTGGGGCCTTCCCTGCTGCGACCTCTTTGCCAGCCCCCTGAATGCGAAGTGCAGCAGTTTTTTCACTCTGATCCCCCCACAGGGGGAGTCACCCAGGGATGCTCTAGTCCACAATTGGCCCTCCGGTCTGCTCTACGCCTTCCCGCCAGTCCCTCTTCTGCCAAGAGTGATTCAGAAGGCTACCTGCTTGGGAAGCAAGATGATTTTGATTGCACCACTCTGGCCGTGTCAAGTTTGGTTCCCCTTCCTTCGGAAGTATGCGGTGGATGGTCCTTGGATTCTGGACCCAGCTCCAGACCTATTGACTCATCAGTCAGGACAGCTCCATCCATCCCTACGAACTCTCAAGCTCGCTGCCTGGCTTCTCCACTTCTGACTTTAGACAGCATATCCTTACCCTGGAAGTAGTACATATTCTGTCCTCCTCCCACAAGTCTTGTACTAGGAAAATATACTCTAGTAAATGGAAGAGATTTGCAATTTGGGCTCAGCAACGTGATCTTGATCCCCTTACAGCCCCTGTGTCGGCGGTGTTAGATTTCTTAGCAACACTATTTAGACAGGGTTTGGCTGCCTCCACTATAAAGGTTCAGTTGGCAGTAATCTCTAATTATCATGTTACATATGAGCCTTCCCTCATGGGTCATAAGCTGTGTAAAGCCTTTCTGAAAGGAGCCTGGTTGCTTCGCCCTCCAGTTTCACAACCCGTTTTGCCATGGGATTTAAATGTGGTGCTCAGAGCTTTAACGTCTTCCCCCTTTGAGCAGGCAGCCTCTTGCAAATTGAAATTTTTGTCATGGAAAACTGCCTTTTTGGTAGTTATAACTTCAGCCAGAAGGGTATCAGAGCTTCAAGACCTTTCTGTTAAACCTCCTTATTTGATTTTTCATAAGGACAGAGTATCTCTGAGACTTAATCCTTCCTTTCTCCCTAACGTCTATTCTGCCTTTTGTCTCCACCAGTCTGTTGAGCTTCCGGTCTTTTTTCCATGGTTTTCCAACAAAGCGGAATACAAATTTCACCAGTTGGATGTGCATAGACAACTGAGGTTTTATTTAAATAGGACACAACAGGAGAGGAAATCAGATCAGTTGTTTGTGTCCTTTTCGGACAATAGAATTAGCAAATCTGTAACTAAGGGCACCATAGCAAAGTGGAGTAGGGACTGCATCTCATTTATTTATGCATTAGCGGGTAGGCATCTTCCCTTTCCAGTTAAGGTGCATTCTACCAGGGCTATGTCAACTTCAGTGGCTTTTCATGCTAGACTATCCATATATGAGATATGTGCAGCGGCTACTTGGACTTCTCCACTTACCTTTATTTCTCATTACAAACTGGACATGGCCTCTAGAGGTCGGGCTTCTTTTGGTTCCACAGTGCTCAGGAGTGTTTTCCAGTGAGCCTCCCAGGATTTAGGTGCTAGGGACGCTGTTCTGTCAGCAATGAATGTAGGCGAGATAGGATCATATTACATCTTTTAGTTATGTACTTACCATAACGATAGATGTATGTGATCCATCTCGCCTACATTCTTACGTACCCACCCTCCTTCCCCCTACCTGTTGGACTTGGAGGAAACTTGTATTCTGATCCCTCTGAGGATATTATTTTTTTTCTTTCCTCTTATATATATACCCTTGTGGTGTGGTGTATGTGGGAAGATATTATTGGGGCAAACAAGATCTGGGGGTTTGGGCGTGGTGCATTCTGGGATACAGGGTTAGCCCAGCCAATGAGAGACTTTGTGCTAGTTATAACGGCCGAGTCCGTCAGTAATGAATGTAGGCGAGATGGATCACATACATCTATCGTTATGGTAAGTACATAACTAAAAGTTTTGTGTGTGTGTGTGTGTGTGTGTGTGTGTGTGTGTGTGTGTGTGTGTGTGTGTGTGTGTGTGTGAAGAGTGAGTCTTTGTTGACATGGCTGAAAAGACTAAAGGAACTTCTGGCTTCAAGAGATGCCAGAAGTGTGACAGTAAACTGCCAAATTCTGACAGACATGATTTGTGTGTTTACTGCTTGGGCCTGGTACACCTTCAACAAGACTGTGCCATCTGCCATGGTTTTAGCCACTGGGCCCTCATAGAGAGGAAAAACAAGTTAATTCTGAAAGGCCTAATAAAATCTAGCTGTGATGAGAGCATATCTGTGACTTCTAAGACTGATGTTAGCACCCCTTCTTCCTACTCTTCCTCCAAGCATGAGGGTTCTAAGAAGAGGAGCCACTTGGTTCCATCACTCTCATCAGAATCGCCTGTTAAAAAAGTTAAGGCTTCCCTAGTTCCCCATAGTTTCTGCAGAACCAGAGGGAAAGCATTTGCCATCACCAGTGCCATTGGTGACTATATCTGCACCAACAATTTCAGCACCTACAGCTTCCTCAACTCAGACCCATTCACCTTCCTCAGTTCTACCAACCTCTGAACTGAGGGAGTTTTCTTTCAAGGATTTCACGCGAACAAGGTGCTTCCTAAAAAATTGATCCCTTTATAGACTGACCACCAAGCCCTTTCCTGGATAGAATCCAGTCCCCGTCTGTCTTGCTCCACCAAGAGCCTCACAGAGTCTGATGTTCTGAGGCTAGTGGATCAGCTCCTAGTGGCGAGGGGATTAGCCACGTCCTCTGTTCCTAGTACCTGTGGCTCTGGAACTTTATATGTGTCTCACTTGATTCTTGTTCCTCCTATAACTCTAACTGAGCAGTCTGAGTTCTGGTTCTGACCTTCCTGGCATCGACTGTATTGGGGCTGGTGAGAGCCTTGTCTCTGGCCCTGATAACTACCTTGAGCTTTTCGGCTGTTTCAGAGGAGGATACCCTTTGGGGTCGGAGCTTCGTTGTTGGCTCCTTGGAGCATAGTTTGACACAGATCTTATTGGAGCCATCCATGCTTCTCGTGGCTTCGGCACAAGTAAGTTCAACTAAGGCTTTGGGCTCTGGGTGGCTACCTCGGTGCAGGATGGGACCAAGGTTTCGAAGGAGTCTATTTTGATTCCAGGCTCCCATTCCTCTATGGGGGAGTCTGCTTTCTGGGCCATGGAGAGGGCCTTGTCCACTAGACTCACAGTCGATCCCTCTCTCATTGGAACAGCATCCCAGACCTTCCCTCTTGCCCAGAGCTACCACCAGCCTCTGACCTGGGACAGAGGGCACAGAAACCTCAGGTTTCAGCCATGGTGGTTATGTCCTCTTCAGACTCCTCCCCAGCCAGTCCCACCAAGGAGGTGCCCCGGAAGAGAAAGTGCAAGAGGAAGCACTTGGATTCTCCTGAAGAGTCCTATACGGAAAATACTGACGTTGATGAAGGGAAAGGTTTCCCATGCTCACCCCCAGATGGTGACATTCCAGAGATCGTTAAAGGGGTGGCTGGACTTCCCAACAACCTTTCTCAAGAGGAGTCCGTGTACCTAAAGGCTTTTCGTGCCAGACCATCTACTTCTTGGATCGCTCCACCCGCTGACAATCTGACTAAACTGATTGCTCAGTGGGCTTGGAAGATTCCTGATTCCATAGAACCATTCCCTGACAGAGAGACTGTTTAGTGTAAGCTCCTGAAGATCAACACCATTGGGCTAAAGGTGTACCAGTGGATGTCATGGTGGTTGCATCAGCCACTAAAAGGAACTTGCTGATGAAAGGTCCTACTCTCCATCCTCCTAATAAAGAGTCTAGTATGATTAATAGATTTGAAAAGTGCATATACGCTTCATCATCCTTTGCGCTTAGGTCCTTGAACTTTATGGCACATTTCACCAGGCTGCAGATTGATCTGATAAAGGAGTTATCAGACACTCTAACATAAACTGTAGCTGAGAGGGTTCAAGCTAAAATAGCTTTCCATCTGGCAACCCCTGATTTAATATGTAATTTGTCTGTGATGCTCATCGTGCACACAGCTGAAGGGATGACTAGGACAGCGGGTTCCGGCACCTGGATGCACTTATATGAGTTTGTAGAGCCATTTAAGTCTTTTTCATCAATGCTGCCTTTGACGGAGCATCCCTTTTTGGCCCCAAGACCCTTGCCCGATGTGAGAAAGATGGAAAGGCATTTTCTGCCATGGGCATACTTTTTCCCCACTCCTCAACAGCCCTAATCTAAGAACCAGAAGAATGTAAGGCTGTGGTTTAAAAAGTCCCAAGAGTCTTTTCAGGACTCGTGTGGTAATGACTCTCCCTGGGGCAGAGGAGGGAGTTATAATGGAAGATGCCATGCTAGAGGCAGAGGTGGCCCACAAAATCAGCTTTCCAGAGATTCTTTCCCTGGTAATTCCTATCAGTGCTCCTGAAAGGAGGCCTGATTTGCCACCCTTTGGAAGCAGTCAGGGGACGACTTTTGCTGCACATACCTGCGTGGCTAACCATCAGTGGACAACTGGGTGCAGAGAATCATAACCAGAGGTTACAGTATTCCCTTTTTGAAACAGCCCAAACAACCAAGGAAATCTCAGATGTTCCACCCAGTCACATGGATGCAACAGTTCTAGAAGTTCAAAAACTGCTCGACAAAAGAGTAATCCAAACAGTCCCACCAGACCAAATAGGATCTGAGGTTTACTCAGGATTCTTTTTAGTGCCAAAGAAAATGAGGGACTGGAGACCAATTTTGGATCTGAGTGTCCTGAACAAGTCAGTTGAACAAACCAAATTCTGGATGGTCACAGTTCAGTCTATTCTCCTGTTCTTGGAAAAGACAATTGGATGTGTTCAGTAGATCTTCAGGATGCATATTATCACATAAAAATAGATAAACTTTCCAGAAGATTTCTGCACTTCCTGCTGGGAGCCAGTTATTAGCTCGAAGCCAAGGCCTTTGGTCTCACCACAGCCCCAGGGTGTTCACCAAATGTATGGCAGTGGTTGCAGCTCACTTCAGACTGCAAGGATTCTGGATGTTTCCATATCTAGATGACTGGCTCATTACCTCAACCGACAGGCATTTACTGCTGCAAGCAAGGAACCATGTTCTTCAAACTTGCTCCTTACTGGGGATCACCGTAAGCTATGAAAAATCCCATCTAGAGCCAACACAGCATTTAGAGTTCATAGGAGCGGTGTTGGACACAAGCACTTGTATCCAGCCTCTGCCCCAAGAAAGACTTGAAAGAATAAAGTCACTAGTCAGCCAGATTATTCACAACAGAACAGTAACTACAAGACTGGTATTACAGACTCTAGGATCTGTGGAGGCCATCATCACTTTAGTTCCCCTTGTGAGGTTTCACATGCGAATTCTACAGTGGCTGTTGGTGTCATAATGGTCATTACTGACACAACCAGTGTTGCATCAAGTTCAGTTCAACAAATTTGTGCAAGAAAGACCTGAGTTGGTGGCTCCACTCCAACGCCATTCTGTCGGGCTGTCCCTTTGTCCCTCCTCAACCCTAAGCTGTAGTGACCATGGTTGCATCCCGGATGGGGGGGCATTATGTGGGAAAGACGGCCCAAGGCACTTGGTCCCAGTTAGAGGCCAACTTGCATATCAGTGTTCTAGAGATGAGGGCGATGCTTCTAATGTTGCAAGCATTCCAAGAGATCCTCCACTCGGGAACAATTGTGATCCAAACAGACCACGTCAGTGGTTTGGTACAGTAACAAACAAGGGGGAATGAGATCTCACCCTCTTTGTCGAGAAGCTCTCAGAATTTGGCAATGGGTAATTTCAACTGACCACTTTCTAGTTGCAATACATATTCTGGGGAGCTCCAGGATGATTGCGGACAAATTAAGCAGGAGCATCATTATGCCTCACGAGTGGTCTCTCAACCCTTTGATGGTGGAAAGGATATTCCGTCAATGGGGCCACCCATGCTATGATAGCTTTGCATCCCCCCAAAGAACAAGTGCAGCAGCTACTTTGCCCAGATCCCCCCTCCAGGGGAGTCACCGAGAGATGCTTTCCTCCACCATTGGCCCCCCAGTCTACTGTATGCCTTTCCCCCAATTCCTTTCATTTCCCAGTTTCTGAAGAAAGCCAGCAGGTCAAAGAACAAGATAATTCTCAGTGCTCCATTCTGGCCTTGACAGATATGGTTTCCCTTTCTGTGACCTCACTTAGTTCAGACACCTTGGACTCTAGACCGATGTAAAGACCTATTGTCTCATCCAGAGGGTCTCATTTACCCGAATCTTAAAAATCTCAAGCTCACTGCATGGCTTCTCCAATTTCAATGATTGCCAGGCATACCAGCCTTAACTGTCCCAGTTCAACGAATTGTTCTAGCCTCCCGCAAACCTTCAACTAGACAGTTGTACATCATTAAGTGGCATACATTTTCAGAATGGGCTACAGTCAACAATCTCAACCCATACTCTGCACCAGTTCATAAGCTCTTAGAATTTTTAGCATTGTTTTTTGATGCAGAAGCATCCTCCTCAACTATACGGGTTCATCTCGCTGCAATTTCAAATGTTCATAATGGTGTAAATGATACAGCTCTAATGTCACACAAACTTTGTAAAGCCGTTCTGAAAGGAACTCTCTTACTGAGACCACTGTACAAGGATCCATCAGCTCCTTGGGACTTGAATCTGGTGCTACAGTTTCTAATTAATCCCCCATATAAACCATCAGCGACTTGTGATCTAGTATTTAAACTGGAAAACCGTATTCTTGGTTGCTATTACTTCTGCTAGAAGAATATCTGAGTTACAGGCTTTATCTTGCAAGCCTCCTTACCTGATCTTTCATAAGGACAGGGTGTCTTGGTGAACAAATCCTTATTTTTTTACTGAAAGTAGTGCCTGACACTAATATAAATCAAACTATACAACTTCCAGTATTTTGTTTCCCAAATTTTCAAACAAAGGAGAATGCTGTCTGAATTTGCGAGATGTTCACAGGCAATTATGTTTTTACCTTCACAGAACAAAGGAATTCAGAAAATCTGATCAGCTGTTTGTTTCATTCTGTCCTACTTCTCTTGGCAAACCAGTTTCTATGGTTACTCTGGCTAGATGGCGCAAGGACTGCATAACCATCATCTGTAATAAAAGGAAAGTGTAGCTGTTGGGACCTGTAAAAGGCACATTCTACGAGTTCAATAGCCGCTTCTGCAGTCTTCCATGCCAGAGCTTCATCAGATGATGTTTGTGCAGCGGCTACTTGGGCATCCCTGCATACCTTTATTACTCATTGCAAGTTGGATCTAGTCTCTAGGGGCCGAGCATCCTTTAGTTCGGTGGTGCTCAGGAATATTCTTCAGTGAGACCTCCCAGGATTTCAGTAGCTGGGGACCGTCTCACACAGTCAAGGATTAAGTGAAGATTGACAACTTCAGATAAAGAACATATGTCTTACCATAACATTCCATCTGTGTTGTCTATCTTCATTTATCCATGACATCCTCACCCTCCTTCCCCCTGCCTTTCGAGCTTCTTGGTGGAATGGATCTATCCCAATAGACTGGATTATGCCTTTATTATTACAGATATGGTCTCTGATCTGTTATTTCCTGACTGTCACTATTTTATGGAAACTCGATCTGAGGTGATCTTGAGAGGAGCATTATGGGTAGAGCTAACCTCGAGAGTTTTTGGAAGGCGCAAGCTGGAATAATGGCCAAGTTGGTTCCAAGGTATGGAACAGAACCCACAGTCAAGAATAAGTGAAAATTGACAACACTGATGGAACGTTATGGTAAGACATAGCTTATTTTTTCGATAATCCTTGAGGAGGAATATGAAAAATTGCAAATTCTCATGAAAGTGTTAATTTATCATAGCCCATCTTCTCTAACCTGGCTGTCAAAGAGCACCACAATTTGTAGGAGCATTTACAGCTCCAGAAAATGTGGCGTAGATCCGCTTTTTGAAACCGACAGGAACAATTTTTTAATGGAATTAACTTTGAGGTTATTTTGATAGAGTGGATTTTTGATTGTCCATAATTTCAGGTCTTTGTTTAGTTCAGTATTTGGAGTAGAGGATAGTGTTTTGATATTTAAGGGATACAGTCAGTTTGTGAGTTTGATAGCATTTTCTTCTTTATATTTAGTAGATTCCATATTGTATTACATGGGTTTTTATTATTCTCATTTACTTCTGTATCTTTAGAAGCCTAGCACATCTCTCTGATTTGTCTCAGGATTATAGTGCAAGTCTTAGGAAGATTTAAGGCCTTTCTCAAATGCTCAATTGATTGATTTCTATAAGTATATATATATATATATATATATATATATATATATATATATCCATCCCATATTTTTTCTCTTTGAGAAGGGGTAGCTATTTAAGTTAATCATATCTTTGTTTAATTTAAAGTTTGGATTTAAATGGATTGGTTGTAAGATTTTAAATGAGCCTATTAGGTTTATTGTTTCCATTATTTTTGCGAGTTGTTTATTTTACTTTATAGCAATTTGTGTATTTTAATAAATTTAAAAATTTCTCTGTTGATAAAGGCAAAGGCTTTGGGGTGAATTTTGCATTTATTTATATAGTTGTACCACATTCTGATGCATGGTGGGTGCCTTTCTTTCCTATTTGGGTTATATTCTGAAATTGTAATAATTCTATTAGAGTTAATTATGTCATAGTATAATTTAAAATCTGGCAATCCCAAACCTCCATTTTCTTTGGGATATATTGGTTTCTGGTAGATAATTGTAACTGATTTTGGATGCCGGATATCATTTTTGTCGTTATTGGTGTGTGATCTAAGTGCACATGTTCCTGTGAAATATAATTGCTATCTAGCCTAGCCCAGTTTTTGTACCTTGGCAAGTAATATGTAAATTCTCTCCAAGCTTCTATTACAGAATTCACATTTTTCATACCGAATATTTTCACAAATTTCTTTAAAAAAATCTACCCTCTTTTGCTATATTTCCCTTCTAGCTCCCAAGACACATCCTCACTGTTGCAAATCAAATTCCAGACTCAGCCTGTTAGTAAGATTCCCTTCTGAAAGCTGATTATTTCTTCCAGAATTTTCTTAAGCTCAATTGTTGCAGCTATAGGTGGAATGTAAATACATGCAAATGTAATCCTCCTCCTTTGCCAGTAGCTCCTCACTACTAAAAATCTGCCATTATTACCTTTTTTTTTTTACTCATCTGTCACTATGGCGCTCTTCCAGCAATTGATGTTATCCTAGAAATTCAGCTGAGTAACCATCCTGAAATCCTTTCTTTGTCAAATTCATATGCTCGGTTCTTTCCAAATGTGTCTCCTGTAGCATAGCTTTTTGCAGTCTGTAGTTTACTACTCTTTCTTTTTTTTTTGTATATATGTGTGAGACTATTCACATTCAAAGATAACGTGGAAAGTGTTGCTATTATGATAAAATGTTATTATTCTCACCTAATATGTATAATAACTTTTTAATGTCTAGTTTCAGCTTTTGCATTACATGCATACACTAATATTTGGCAGGTTGCCCTTTTATACAGTTGTTTCTTGTAATATCCATTTGGACCCATGGTACTTTGTTTTAATGAAAATCCTCAAACAAAAGAACAAACACACCCCCATAACCTATTAGCTTAATACAAACACACAAAATTATGTACAACTAAAATAATGAATTTTAACCATCTTAATAGGAACATTTTCCCAGTTTGACTGCTCTACTCCTAGGCTTTAATCTGGACTGGGCTCTGGTCAACTGGTGCGCTAGGCAAAAGGACTCCATAGTGCCCTTCCCCACACCACCTGGTGCCCCCATTCCGGTCTGCCTACACAATCCAGATTACTGGAAAAGTGCCCTTGCTATAGCGGCGCCCTAGGCGGATGCTTAGTTAGCATATGCCTAAGGCTGGCTATGGTTTTAATTAATGTATAATGAAGGTTATCCATACTTAGACCCATGGTTCAGCCTGTGCTTCTACTTACACTAAGTGCTGTCTGTTTTTGTCTTATCCTTATTCCTCTCCCAGATGTAGAAACCAACTTGAATGTTTCACAAAGCATTATTTTTAGCCATTAAAAGAAAAAAGTATTCTTTTGCTTGGCATTTCTTTAAATGCTTTATAGAAGGTCAATTTGGCTTCTTCTGGTGAATTTATTTGATATGAGCTGCCATTATATTGGAATAGGAAAAGTGCAGGGTATCTCATTTGAAACTTGATGTTTTTGCTTGTCATATAGGTGCAGTATGGGGTTAGTGGTAGCCAAGCAAATTAACTCTCCAAAATACCTCTCTTCTTTTTTGTCTTTTTTTAGATATATGCAAAAGTCTAGCACAAGGCAAAATTCCATGTGTGTATAGTGTCCTTTGACGGTGCCACAAAATTAAAAAATAATAAGAAGACAAGAAAAAAGAGAAAGTGAAACATTAATCTCCTGCGTTTGGAATTCCCTTCCATCTTCGTTGTAATGTTCCAGATGACCTGGAAGATACAGGAAGTGAATGATCTAACCATGACCTGTAACCTTTGCATGCACTTAACGAGTGTAGATATGTACTGAGACTGTGACCTAATCAATTAGACCCAGGAAATCAACTCTCCCTTCTTCCTTCACCTGGAATTCACAACAGACCACCACCAAAAAGAACAAGAGAGACTTCAACTGTCAAATAATCAGCACCCAAAGACAAACAGGAAGCAGACTTGTTTTACCTGCAAAACAGACATTTAAGAGCCACAAAACTGAATTAGAAAATGAAGAGGAATTGCACGAAAATAAATACAGTGGATTGAACAAATATTTTCTCGGCCCCCTACATACATTATAACCCCATACATTATCTGTATTACAGGGTTGTAAATAAATTTTAACTGTGAACACAATAAAGATGTTATCTATCTCTACTCGCAATAAGAAGGCAGCCAATGGATAGTAAGAATAAGGAAAAAGTAAGAAAGGTTGGGAGAGGAAGAGGGGAAGAAGAAAATGAAAGAAGAAAGAGAAGAGAAAAAGGCCCCCACACAAACACAAGTATATTCTTGACTTTGGGCATCCTAATGCAATCTTTAAGAAATGACTCTGCTCAAACAGATATTAACTTAAATAACAGCTAAACAGAAAAATTATTTATGATCATAGCCCTGCTTTATTTTAGGACTTGCTGTTGTCCCTGTATTTTATTATTTATTTATTTATTTTGCATTTGTTAGCCGGGTTAGTCTGGCTGAGATTTTGGCTCATTTTCAGCAGAGACCCGGGGAGAAAAGCTCCTCTGGACTTGAAAACAATTTATTAAATTTTAGTAACATAGTAGTAACAATCAGCTATAGGATCTTACAAGCAGAGACCTGGAGAGGAAAAAAAAAGCTCCTCAGGCAATTCAATTATACAGAGTATTAACAATTGGCAGACAAGTATGTGAGTTGTTACAAACAAGGTTTTAAACAATTAACGGAAGAAAAAGTGACTAGTTACAGTATTATTTTAGCTGCTTAGAGCAAAATGAGTTAATAATTAGGCAGATGCTTATTTAAAGTGGGTAGGGTCTAGTTGTATAGGAGTTTGGAAACAAGAAAGGAAAGTAGGAATGGCTAGTAGGAGATGTAGGGGAGGTAGAGTATAGGAGACAGACTAGACAGGTAGGTTGTTTTGAGACTGTAAGAAT